>NC_138224.1:4704750-5054750 GCF_964197995.2 Scardinius erythrophthalmus | reverse complement strand
TACCCTATAAGTACCCTATAAAAATAAGTGCAATCAACTTTGCACTCATTTTTGCACTCATTTCAACTTAAATCTCATTCAACTGACTTAAAAATGAGTTAAAAAAGGTGAAAATTACTTAACTTATTTTGATGAGTTAAAGCACTGTAAAAACATATGTTGTCATAACTTATTGATCATATTTTTTTGACAGTGATGGATTTCACTTATTGAAACGTGCTACTTTGTTATTATAATTCACACACACGAGGGTGATTGAGTATGTTTACATGCATCAGGCACTGATTATATGCTCAATATGTCATGTAAACGCTATGAACGATGTTGCATGCCAGCTCATTCAATGTGCGGCTGTCTATTTGGTTTGACATCATGCATGATATTATAATGCAAATGTCACTTTGAGTCAACAGCTTTATTTGTACATGTAAACGCAATCAGAAGATGCTCATAATCTTAGAATTGTCTTCAACGAAAACTGCAAAAATGGCCCGGCAGCACTGTGTAAATGTTACACGCAGCGCACAGACCCTTTCTCACACAACAACAATTTACTATGATGCACAATCAGCTCCAACAGCCATTGTGTTGGGGTGAGAGGCTCGGTGTGTTTTATGGCAGAGTCGGCCGCAGGTACACACACCTCCGCTGCAGCACACAGCTGGACGTTGAACGGTTTCATCTCACTGAAAGCTGCAATAAATTGCATGCCTGGGCGAAGTCTAAACACTCAGAGAGATCTGTCTCTGTGAATCGCAAATCCTCTTTACAGATACACACACACACACACACACACACACACACACACACACTCAAAAAACACACAGGGAAACAAGGTTTGCTCTCAGGGAAAATAAGACATCCAGCTGGATGATCTCTCTCTCTCTCTGTCTTTTTTTCTTCTTTTTTCTTTTTAATTAAAATTGTATTAAAAAAAACATTAGATATATAATTATATTTTAAATGTAAAAAACATTATTAAAACATTAGTCATTACAGCTGAGTCTAAAATAAATAAATAAATAAACATAATAGGATGTCATATCATATCATATCAAATAAAAATCATTTTACAAAACTATGCACAGCCTATATGTATGTATATATATATATATATATATATATATATATATATATATATATATATAATATATATATATATATATATATATATATATATATATATATATATATATATATATATATATATATATATATATATATATATACACACAGTACTGTATATATAATTAGATATATATTTCGGATGGATGGATGGATGGATGGATGGATGGATGGATGGATGGATGGATGGATGGATGGATGGACGGACGGACGGATGGACAGATGGATGGATGGATGGATGGATGGATGGATGGATGGATGGATGGATGAATTATTTCAGGATGATTTCACATGTGGGACCAACATGAGGCAGACAGACTAGGATTTGTGTAAATCAATATCATTCCCTCAATGGTAATCAATTTTTGCCTGTAGCTCAGCCTCAGAAAGAGGAAAACTAGCACGGATGTCTCACTCCGAACAAGTCTCCAAGGCAACCGGCATCACCATTTCTTTCCAGTCTGTAACACCTGACCACGACCCCTAGACATACAGCAATGACAAACAAACGGCCGATTCCAAACAGGCAATCACAAACAGATCAGCTGACGCTGGTTTTTCAGCCCCTGACTGAGCCTCCTTCACAGACCTCGGGCACAGTTTGCCCCGCATCCGTGCCCTTCACAAACCCTGCGCTGCTGCATCCCCCGCCGCTCGGCCAAACAGCCACCGGCTCTGACAGATGAGCATTTCACTGCCTGGCAGTGCCAATATGTGCCAGATAACCCACCCTTTTCTTCTGCAAATGTCAGGAACATGCACTAATTTCTAATGCTTTGCTGCCATTTCTCAAAAATCATGGAAAATGATTGGCCTTTTCCGCATGAAAGAGTTCAGTATACTATTTAGATGCACCCTAAAGTACTAGCTAAAGGGAAAAATAGTTCCTTTAATATTTTGTTCATAACACTGTATTTTTTTTTTTTTGTCACACTTTAGATTAGGGTCCAATTCTCACTGTTAACTAAGTATTAACTACAACGTTTGCCTCAAACTTATAATTACTGCTTACTAATTGTCAGGTAGTTGTCAAGAATTGGGAAGGATCAATGGATGTAGAACATGGTCATGCAGAATAAGGCATTAATATGTGCTTTATAAGTACTAATAAACAGCCAATATCCTAGTAATATGAAATGATAATAACTAGTTCATAGTGAGAATTGGACCCTAAATTAAAGTGTTACCTATTTTCTCATTTCAAAGCTTTTACACACTTATTTTCCTGGTAAATTTGTAATAAAACCACTAGTTAAACACCTTGTCATACTTTAAAATAGAGATTTTAATACTGTATGCCTGGATTTTACATTGTGCAAGTGGAAAGTCTTTTAGTGTGAGGTAGAAAATGCTCATGAAAAACTAAATGTAAATTAAATCGAAGTAAAAATGTTTTGGTGCTTTCGCTAACATTATGCAGCTTAGAAGATAGAAGATTAGATTATACTTTATTTCAATGGTCCACTTATGAAATTCTTCTAACTATAAGTAACTTTGCAACTACATGTCAACTAACTTTCATTAGTATTAGTAGACTGTTAAGGGTTCAGGTTAGTAGAATAAGTTGACATAGTTGCAAAGTTCCTTATAGTCAGTAGAATGTCTGTTGGCAGACCATCACAATAAATAGTCTATAGATAGTCTACCAATAATCTAATGAGAGTTAGTTGATATGCAGTTTCAAAGTTACTTACAGTTAGTAGAGTGTCTAAAGTGGACCATTGAAACAAAATTGTTACCGAAAATCACTAGCTGCAAATAGGGTTGCAAAGGGGCGGAAAATTTCTGGTAAATTTCCGGAAAGTTTCCGGTAAATTTCCATGGGAAGTTAAGCTGGGGAATTTTGGAAATATTCATTACCACGGCAACCGCTTGCGCATCCACTCTGAAAGTAACTGTACACATAAGAGACGGATAGATACATTATTTAAGGTTATTTCTATTCGTTAGAATATTGATATATGAACTTGTTGTCAAGTAAGCCCCGTTGTGAGCTTGTGTGTCTCTCTAAACTTTCAGTGTGCTGCACTGCTCTAGTTGACTTCTGCACCTTCCCCCCCAAAAATATCACGTTAATTTTGAAAACGTAATTCCTTTTGTGGATCCTCTTGGTCATTCTTCGTGTTTCTTTGACAAATATCAGTGTCTCAGTCTCACGCACGCTGCACGCTGAGTTAACCACGCCTACTTATTTACATGTCGCGGTATACACGGAATAAAAAAATCTGCTATGGTTGACATTTTCTTCCGCGGTTGAAACGATATATAGCTATCGTCATACTGCCCAGCCCTACTTATGTGGTAAATAAAGTTATGCTAGCTTATTTAGCATCTAACTTATCAGCTTGCTATCTACTAGATCAGGGTTCACCAATCTCGATCCTGGAGGGCCACTGTCCTGCAGAGTTTAGCTCCAACCAGCTCCAACACACCTGTTTGAAAGTTTCTAGTATGCCTAGTAAGACCTTGATTAGCTGGTTCAGGTGTGTTTAATTGGGGTTGGAGCTAAACTCTGCAGGACAGCGGCCCTCCAGGACCGAGATAAATTCCTGTTAATTCCCTTAAATTCCCATTAATTCCCATGGAAAGTTTCCATCTTTGAAAATTCCCAGAATTTTGCAACCCTAGCTGCAAAGTACAACATGATTCACAATGTTCACTTGCAACAGAGTCAGTCTGTGAGAATGTAAGAATGCTAATTATGGTTTACACCTTGCGCTACGATCCATTCACACACAAAAAGAAAAAAAAAAAAAAAATTGAAAGAATGATGTGGTTTCAGACATTGTTGGTGTTCATCACGCGTGTCGCTCAAGCAAATGAAACCTTCTTCTCCAGGGATAACATTATCCTGGCACACGCTCACTACATGATGATTTCTGTCAAACTTAATTGTCTTAAACACACGTGCTTTGAGCTTTCCAACCAAATTAAGCTCCCTCAGCTAATCTAATGTTTTGTGTGGAAAAACATTTCCTTTTAACTTGCAATATCACATTAGTACTTTGAAGAGGACCTGTTTTAAGCGGGTTTTTGACTGGCCTCTCCTACAGTTGTGCTAATGAGGTGTAAATGTGTGTTTAGTTGTGCCAAGGTCAGACAAACAGCCACCAGACCAGGAGACATCAGCCACAGCCAAGCTAATGAGGCAAACCGCCACGCCGTACGCAAAGACAGGGCGAGAGCAAGACCTGGATCATCCCAGAAAGGTTTCCGAGGCTTCTGCGCAGAGAGAAGCCCTTTGTCTTGTTATTGGCAGTGGGGTTGAGGGTCTGGAGCTCACAGGGGCATTTTGTCTCATTAAACGAGAGCAGGTTTATATACAGTGCATTAGCGCCCGCCCCCTTTTTCAGCGCCGCTGGTTCCGGAAGTATTTTCTCCATTCATTTTTCCCATAGGGATTTTTTAAAAGTCTTTGTTAAAGCGTTATAAGCCATGAACCAAAACAATCAGTACGAGGTGAATCACAGCACTACAAACTCATAAACGTTTTTGAAAATCGGAAAAAAAGACAAAAGTACAGGACTGTGTGCTGAAAGGCTCGAAAGAACTACAATCCCATGAAGCATTGCGAACAGCATAATCAATAAAATTATAGAGAAAGATAAAACTTAAATTTACAAATGATGATTTTATATAATATATACAAACATTTAAGTATTTTGAGAGCACAGAGAGATTGACTCGATTACACCATTCGCAGTGCTTCATGGGAGTGGGCGGAGCTAAAGAGCTATTTCGACTCTCTGATTGGTGTGATTTTCTGTACAGCATCATGGGTAATGTATTTTTTCACCTGGAAATCCGTTGTTAAACACGATTATTTTGAAAATAAGATGAAATAATGCGGATTGATGGGTCCAGCACAAGGAAATACTATGAATTAACAACCTTGTCGCTTAACGTTATCGTTTAAAATCAATTTCCCTATGGATTTTTTTACTTCCGGAACCCGACTTGTTGCACTCTATTGACGTTTATCGCAGATTATAAATGTCAATGAGATTCCTATGGTCGGCATAATATGAATAGGAAGCATTATTGTTTGATTTGCCTTGTCTGGATGAAAGGAAGGCCATATTGCTCCTTATGCTCTCACAAGCTGTCAAATACAGGGAGATTAAGTGATATTGAACAATACTTGCTAAATATTCTTTAAAATAGAGATAACAAATTTATTAAAAAAACAATTATAAATTAGGTTGACAATAACCATATGTAACAATAACAAAAACAAAAAAGTCCATACTTCACATCACATAGATTGCAAATGCTTCTCAGTCAAGTCAGTTTTGATTTTATCCTCCCTTTTACACACATGCTTGCACACGCAAAGGGCAGCAGTGTTTTCCATCTTTATCTCAACAATGATTTCCGAGCAGCGTCCTCAAATTAAATTTGATAGGATGAATATTTAACAGACACATGCCAGAGGGGACAGACAGACCAACACTGGCATGAGGGTTATCCACATCATGGAATGTGATTTGATAACAGAACATTTGAGCTAAGTTGTGTTCATGTTGGGAATCAAATTTAAATATATTTTGTTGGCAAGCAGCTTTCCACCAAAGTGACCCACAATAAATATTACAATAATTGTGTAAAGTTGAAGGAACGCTGTCAAATAATGTGGGGGCGCAGACAGAGACATGGCACTTGGGGTTTAGAAATGAGAAGTGATGTCCGCAGCTGTCAATCAAAGGGGCGTATGGTACAATACCGCATGAAATTAAAGGCCAGTACAGTCATCTTTATCTGTAGTCAAAGTTTCAACCTCCTTCCAAAAACTCTGCTTATTTTCCTGTCCACCACTGACAGCAAATCGTTACTAAAAGCATATAATGGCAAACTTTGCCTCTCTTAAATGCCAGTACAGTGCCATGTGCATTAATAATAGGAATGAGCTTCAAAGGTGCTGCCACACTGCTCTTGGTCGACAACTAATAAATATTGAAAAGGTTGCATGAGCTACAGAATGCTTAATTGTGGTCGTGTGAGAGAGAAAGCAGTGTGGATCCAGAGCACGTCATTGACAACAAACTGCATTGATGATCATTTGTCATTTACAGCTTATTTGATCATTTGACATCTACCCATCCTCATTGTCCTAATTTTCCTATGAGTTATTTCAAAATTGCTATTTTTCATAGAACAAATATGCATGATCAATGCAGTTTGCAATCACGCATCAATTGCAACATGCAACCAATCAATGCATCAATGCATTGCAACACGATCAACATGTGAGCAATGCACTGCAATTGCAATAAATGTATTTAATAAAAAATTCAATAAAATAAAACAAAATTGAAATAATGAAATTAATTGAAATAATTAAATAAATGAAATTAAATAATGAAATGAAATGAAATAAACATGATATTAATGTTTATAATTACTTAAGCAATATTATAATATATACTTTTTTTTTAAAGGTTGTTGTTTTCATGTAGCCTAAATGAGATTATCACTGGCTGTGAATTCATTCATTATATGTATATATATACTTTT
This sequence comes from Scardinius erythrophthalmus, assembly GCF_964197995.2. Lineage (NCBI taxonomy): Eukaryota > Metazoa > Chordata > Actinopteri > Cypriniformes > Leuciscidae > Scardinius > Scardinius erythrophthalmus. The sequence continues at coordinate 5,048,111 of NC_138224.1, read as the reverse complement.
ATTTTTATCATACACACACACACACACACACACACACACACACACACACACACACACACAATTCATAACAATATATATATTGTTATGAATTGTAGGCATTGCATTTTATTACATTGCATTGATCATCCATATTTGTTGTATGGAAAATAGCAGCTTTGAAATAACTTCATGTTTATATATAGAAAGCCCTTGGTGCTAATGCAGCAACACTGCTATTATTTCTGGATCCTAAAAAATGACTTCTGAATCTCAGCACATATTCAGCAATTTGGCTCATAAATCAAATTCACCTGCTATATTCTGATGAGCTTCTAATAAGTCCACAAGGGGCCTAGTCACTTCCTTAAATTAATCTTTTAATGGACTTTCCACCTTCTAAATTGGCCGTCTTCCTGTTGGCAAGCGCACAGCGATTGCAGGGGTCATTTTTTCACGTCCTCCAGACAGATAAAATCAGCTGCAGGAGAAATGAGACAGCTCTTCCTGTTGCTCGTTTCCACACACACACACACACACACACACACACACACACACACACACACACACACACACACACACACACACACACACACACACACGCACACACACACACAGATGTGTTTGAAAAATTAGGCTGCTTTTCCAGGAAAGGAAAATGGAAGTCTTAATTTACAACCACCCGCTGTATCGGCGCTATGGAGAAATGCAACTCGCCACACACACAAGTCCCCCAAGGAGCTCTGCTGATTGGCACGCCGAATGAATTCAGTGACCTACAATAATGTGAAATTCATTTGCACAGGCAGAGCAGTTCCACATACTTCAGCTTTTCTCTCCCAGATCAAGATCTATTGAACCACTGGTCCATCTAATATACAAATCACATTTGACACACGGGCCACTGTGCCGAACAGCACCGATGATATAACAATCCAAACTGACATGAAAGAGAATATTCTCTCCCGTTTTCACAACCACCAAAAGCTATCATGCTGGATTGTATTTATATATGTAGATACATTATAATAATACTGGATCCTTTCAAATTCCACAAAAATAGACATATTGCTTCAAATTAAAACAAAATTAATCTATGCAAAGCTAAAACACTAAACAGATTTATGATGATGGGAACAATGTAACCGCTTAGTTTAGATAAACATTACAAATGACTTGCTACAAGTTTGTTTTGCGCAGGATCAGGTGCTCATCTATTGATTTCTAGCACAGATGGGGTCAACGGCGGAGCTCTTGAGCTAATGGATAAGCAGAGATGAAGGGAAATGCTCACCCTCAAATTGAACATGTAAACAGTGTGCAGGGCTCTCAGGAGTGGCCTTGACTTGACTTGTTGTTGTGCTTTCCTCTACTCCATCTTAAATCTCTCTCACTCCCGATAATGCACTTAAAGACAACATTTTCAAGGCCGCACCCACTCTCTCTCTCTCTTTAAAACTCATATTCGCCATCAAACTGAAACTTTGTACGATTGGATATCCTACAACTTTTGCTCTTCTATGTTCTATAAATGTTTTCACTTCCCTCCATAAAAAAGTTTGCCATCTGTTTTCACATTTCTTCAGGGTGATTGTATTTTTTAAGCGAGCACACATGAATGCCAACAATTATTTGTTATTCAGAGTTATATTAATATTACTTGATTAAAAAAAAGGCACATTTCTAGCAAATTGCTAAATAAGGACTACAACTACCACATGGTTGTAAGTTCCAGGAACAACAAGAACGAGATGGGCTACATCCGAATCAAATGCTCTCTTTTGAAGTTTGAAGTACTTTCTATGTAGTATGAAGTGTGTAGTATGAATGTAATCCAGACGCACTTCATTCGCCAAAAATCCTATCTCGTGGCCTAATGGGATAGTAAAGTGTCCATCATATGCTCACTTCAGAATCTTACCAGAAGAAGGCCAAAGATAAAAACTTATTTTGTCACATACTGTTTTTCACCTACTATATAGTAGGAAAGTATGCGATTTCGGATGCGGCCATGTTGGGAGATACGAGGGTCCGTGGCTCTATCATTGAAAAAAGCGTAACGGCTAACTTGGATGACATGTGTCTTGTTGCCATTTAATTTCGTTCAGAGCTGTGCGACAGTAAATCAATGGCTGAATCCGAAATCACCCCCTAAACCCTCAATCACTATTCCCTACGTTAGTCCACTAATACAGCTCACTTGAAGGACTGAGTGAAAACAAGTGAGTGAATTCAGACAGCCGTTGAGTGAACATTGGCCGTACATTCGTTATTGCGGTGCAATGTGGGATAGAACGACTGCACTCGATAATGTCCACTATGGTTTCGGACACCGCTACAAATTGCTGTGCCCTCAAATAACGCCCTATTTGAGGATATGGGGGCGATTTTGGATTCAGCCACTGCTTGCGGATACCATAGAAATTAATGAGAAGTACATTAAACTGAGTCATACCTGTCGCGGAAGACCCTCCTGATGACAAAACAGTAACAGAATCACACACCTTTTGTGCACTAATTGTGATAAGAGGTGAATCTTGGAACGCTCTCTCCATAGAAAGTAACAGATGCGGCCGCTGTCTGTATGAGCAATGTGTAACAGGCCCCTGTGTGGGGTAAATTCTCACTTCTCTCACCCTCTCGTTCACCACGGTCTTTCATCAAGCCCCTGTGCACTTGGAAGCAAATCGGCAGTGTGAGTGCATCATTCAGCTTGCACAGTTTAAGCATGGGGAGAGGTCAGCGAAAACCTGGGATTTGTGCAGTGAAAGGTTTATCTACGGGTCGGCAGGACATTTTGACACCACCGCAGGGAGATTATCATCTCCACCAGAACCCGAGCAGACGGTGAAATGACTCAGCCACTCTCGCCAGATCTGACCTTCTGGGAAGTTTTTTGCATTCACAATCCGTCCCACCCCATCCCGCACTCTCTCAGCGCATCTGCTCCCCTCCGCGTGCAACGCTCACAGGCGTCCCGATGCGAGCGAGAAAATTACGGCTATGTCATTTCTCCCACGCTGTCTTTCTTGCTACCCCCCTGTCGCATTAATTAGTGATGTAACAGTCTCTAAAAACACCAGCTTGCATGACAACATCCTGCATTCCCCCATTTTTCGAGGTCGTAAATAAAGCAAAGAATATTGGAGCATGTTTTACTAAAAAAGACTATTTTAGTTTTTCTACTTCAAAATTTCATTAAATGAACATTTAAATACATTTAACATATTATTGATCTGCCTAAATTAAGGTGGACGATGACGCAATTTTCTTCTAGAAACAAACTTTGTTGTATTATTTTCATGTTATCACCGTGAAGCTGCTTTGATACAATCTGTATTGTAAAAAGCGCTATAAAAATAAAGGTGACTTGACTTGCAGTTTCTTTGCAATGATATGTGAAATTTTGTGAAAATTTTAACAAGTAAATACACAATTTTTTTAGTGTAGTGCACAAGTCTTATATAATGCTTTTATATAGGACTTAAATTATAATTTAATAATAATTTTGATAGTCCACTTTGGCCATTCTAGTAACTGCAACTACACGTCAATTAACTCACATTTGAGTATTAGACTGTTAGGTGTAAAGGTTCGGGTTAGTAGAATAAGTTGACATGTAGTTGCAACGTTACTTATATTCAGTAGAATGTCTGTTGAGGAGCATCAAAATAAAGAGTTAGCAGATATTAATGGATAACTCTCGCCAAAATTGAACCTAGGCTCTTTTTGTTAATCTACCCGAGTCACCCGCCACTTTTACGATTGACCGCTTTTTTCGTTTTAGGTCAAAATGCCTTTTGAATGGGAGTGCATGGGGCACTTCTATGATAGCATCAAAATCGCTATTTTTAAAACACTAAAGGCCTGTTCACACCGGGACGAATTTCGCACGCGATATTCACCGACGTTTAACGCCTCGTGACTAAACAAAGGGCGCCAATGTGAGTGCACACCGACGCGAAAAACGCCACGCATAAAAGCGCCATTTTTTTTTTAAACGCCTCGGGTTCGTTTTTTCCAAAGCTTTCCATCTTTACTCTCCTCATGTTACGTTGCATTCGGAGATCGACTACTTTTGACTGACAAAAATCCAGCCACCGGAAATACTAATTCAATTCAATACTAATTCAATTTTGATGCTATCATAGAAGTGCCCCAAGCACTCCCATTCAAAAGGCATTTTGACCTAAAACGAAAATACGGTCAATCATAAAAGTGGCGTTCCTATTCCAATTATGCTTTTACACGAAAGTTTGACCCGGGTAGATTAACAAAAAGAGCCTAGGTAAAATTTTGACAAGAGTTACCCTATAAGGAGACAGTCTACTAATACTATAATGCCTGCTAGTTGACTTATAGTTGCAAAGCTACTTATAGTTAATAGCATGTCTAAAGTGGACCATCTAAATAAAGTATTATCTGGATTTGGACATGAATGTGAGTAAACGATGACAATGGTTTTATTTCTGGGCAAACGATTGCTTTAAAAGTCTGCAAGAACAGACATTTTACTTCCGTAATGTATTATTTCCATGTGAAACTATATAAATTGCCGAAAACCTAAGCTTATCTGAAACTACTTATCAAAAACTAACACTACCCTTTTTGCTGCCTTGCAAGCACTAACATTTCTTCTAGAAATGCAAATCTAGTTTTTTGACTGTCATTTTAATGTCCATTTTTAGCATCATAGTCAAAACGTACCATTTAATAGCACTGCAGCACAAATAGCGCCATAAAAGCAGCTGCTAATAATGAAACGCTTGTGTCGAAAAGGTGCTTGGTTGTATGTGAGTTATGCGTTTTTATAGCGTTACCTGTCAGCCAGCCATAACAGCAGCGCTCAGGGTGGAATTTAATTAGCCAGAAACGACAGCAAGGCAGAGAGACACTGAAGCCTCGCGCTAGCAACAGATTTTGATCTTTTATTTCTGCATCTGAAACCATAAAGCATCTTGGAGCTCTGACAGAAATGTCAAAACCTGGCACGATACGATATGCAAATAATGTGTGCATACGTCTCACCTATCTCATAACGTTTCTGTCTTATCTATTGTTGATCATCATTTACATGAAATATGTTTGGCGATGGCCTAAACAGACGATTTTTTCTCCTACTGTCATGCAAACAGAAAAATTCTCCTCACTGTCAGTTATTAAGCCTTTTTGTTGAGACATTCCCTCAGTGGAACTTAGCATAATTAGATGATCATGAATTCCCAGATCCAATCAGCACAAGTGTTTCCTGTTTCTTCAGCAATAATAACACGAGAGCTCACTAACAAGCTAAGTGCTAGCAGCCTGCTTGCTTCATTTTTATTACAGATTAAAGTTGGAATCGCTCAGGCTAAATCGCTGCATTGGTGGAGTGTGGATGTAACTGTGGCACAATCACGGCCTGAGTGATTATTTGTTTGCCCGCAAATTGGTCTCAATCACAGCATTGCTCCTTGCTAAAGGTTGAGTACACGTGCAACAATGATTTTCAAACGCGTTTTTATTCGGTGACCTTAATCATCCCCATTTTACAGAGTCGATTAAGTCATTTCACCCTTTAAAAAGCTAATAGATAGTGCCGTTGCTGATAGGTGCTGGTTAATGGTGCATTAACTCACTTCTCCCCCATAATTCTAAAGAAACAGGCAATTTATCTCTTTAAAAAAACATCTCTATATGACTTGTTCTGAATTCCTCTTCAGGGAACAGTTTTCTATATGCTTAAAATGTTGATATACCCTAATATATGCATTTAATATGTATATGTATTATATATAACATATATATTATATTATATATTACATAATCAGAGTAACTTTTTCAAATAAGTAACGCAAGTTTCTTAGTTTTCTTCTTTATAGTCGCCTGTCCCCGTGTTGAGAGAAATCGTGAGTAAGTGCAAAGAGGGTTTGTGCTGGGGCAAGCTGTTTGTAAATCTGGCCCTTAGTTTTCCCCAAAATGAATAAAAAAAAGTGACATTCAAACTCGGAATATAACTCTGCAATAATTAAATATGTTCAATTATGCAAATATGCTTTATGTATTTAATCTCACTTTATTAACCAATTGCTGTTGATCCAATTCAACCATTATACGCAAAAATGAACATCACATTTGTGTTTCTTTCTCTCTTTTTTATTGCTGAAGTAAGTATTGAACTTTCTTCTCCAGCGACCTATTCTTCCAGAATGGCAGCACAGCTGAAAGGTGCGCCCTCTACTGTACAGGAGTGCATTGGTATGAATTGGCATATTCATCTCACTTTTGCTGTAAAAGGACCTTTACATTTGTCAAAATAGAACTTATTTTTTGTTATTAACAAACAAGCAAGCCCAGTCCAGATGAGAAAAAGTAATGTAAAAGTAATATAACACGTTACTTTCCATAAAAAGTAAAGTAACACAATTAGTGTTATTTAGGGAGCAATGTAATATTGCGATGCATAAAATGGCAAATATTAATATACACAGTACGACAGCAATTATTCAGCATATCATTACATTTGAAATATATTTATTTAATTGTAAAATTCAATTTTGTTTTGTATACATTTTTAAATGAATGACAGCCATTATATATGGGGTAGCAATTCTCTTTGAGATCCTTTGCTTTCGAACGCACTTGAATCCTTTGCATTCCAGACAGGCAGAAAGAAGCGACTTCCACACCAAGAGACCTCGACCTCAACTGCATCCAATAATCGTGCAACTCCCACTGAGAGAACTGCTGAGACCATTTGTGGTGAGAAACATGCTTCCACACACAAACACGTGATATATAAAGTGCATTCATACACACACAACCTGCTTGGCAGAGTCTCAGTGCTTACACACTTAAGACTAGCACACACAAGAATGAGCCACTGGTAGGTCAAAAAGATATGGCAGCAGCCACAACATCATTTCTAACAGTGTGTGCATGTGCGTGCTTCGACTACAAACACTGGCGTTTTCCCTTCTACTGTAACTGTAATGATTGCTAATCCATTTAAGCCTTTTATCTTCGCAGCTCTTGTTGGAGTATATATGGAAGGACACGGCAAACAGTGAGCTAAAGCCCTATGAGAAGCGTGTTTAATTCAGAAAACTGTAGTGGTCAACCACTCATCCCTTGCGAAATACACAGATACACTTACTCTGTGTTAAAAATACACCGTGATATCAAGAAAGCCTTACATCTCTTGTGAGGTTTTTAATTGTGTAAAATAAGTACTTACCTGCTAAGGTGTGACAAGTTTCTTTCTTGTACTATATCAATGCAAAACGCCATGTGAATGACAAAAAGCCAAACAGAATGTGTTTGATGTTTATTAAACTAATTGTGGAGTGGGATTGTTAGACCAATACGCCTGTAAATGTGGAACTACTTTATTACATAATATAACTGTGGAAGGAGGGGGATTCGCCCCTCTCTTTTCGTGCTGTAAAGACTCAAGTCACTTTGCCTCGCTCGTAGCCCCCTCTTTGAGTCTGATCAATACAAGGCCACCGGCATCCATCAACAAATAACTATGCAAATAAAAATCAATGGCCCACCAACAGGAAATCTCTAGCTCTCCAATTAAAGCACAAGCTGGAACAAGGGCGATGCTGGAACGGTTGCTCTCAACTACATTAATACAGTGACAAGTCCTTTCTAGATAAGGGGCTACATTAAAGCACTTCTCTCCATGTAGGAAACAGAAACATAATGCTTATTAGAGGTCATGAATTCTTTATGAATTTGTAAATAACACCAACCGATTTCCTCCAAGAGTTACTGCCTGAGAACCACAATGATTCATGTTCGTCGATGTTTGACGCTAGACTGAAAAAAAAGGGTAAATGTGCAGTTGTTGAATCGTCACTAAAGTTTAGATGCCACTATATGACCATATGAACCACATTTAAAATACAATAAAATAAACACAAAATATTAACATATGCGATGGCAATTAATTAGCATGTCATTACATTTTAAATGTATTCATTTAATTGTAAAAAACATTTTTTTTTGTCATTTGTTTTATAAGAAATGTAATATTGTTATTGAAAAATAAATAAATAAATACATAAATAAATAAACAAACAAACAGTACTAGAGGTCACTTATTATGAGACGTTCTCTTTAAGATGTGTAATAAAATAAAATTAAATATTAACATATGCGATAGCAAGTAATTAGCATATCATTATATTTTAAATGTATTAATTTAATTGTAAAAAATATTTTTTGCAATTTTTTATAAGAAATGGATGGATGGATGGATGGATGGACGGACGGACGGACGGACGGATGGACGGACGGACGGACGGATGGATGGATGGATGGATGGACAAAACAAGCAAAACTAAACTAAACAAGGCTAAACTTTTTCTACTGGGTCTGAGGCGACATTGATTAATTGCTAATCTATCGTCAATAGACCTTCAGTTCTGGCCTGTTCTAGAAATCTTGGGTGTATATGTGGGGGGTAATACTAGATTCATGCAAAACATAAAAATGACTTTCTAAGCATTACTGGATTTCATTTGTTGCCTTAAGAACTACATAACAAGTGCCCACCAAGACCCCACCATCACGCCGCTCTGCCAAGGGTCCATTTCCACGTCAAAAGTATTCCAAACACTCGCACACACACTAAAAGCTTTCTCCACAGCAGGTTGCCAGCAGACATTCCGTGCGGTTTGATTAGTGAAGGCGCTGATGTGTTGTGGAGAGTCTGAGAGGGTGTGTGTGTGTGTGTGTGTGTGTGTGTGTGTGTTCCAGCTGCACAGGCGAGATGTGGATGTAATTGCTGTAAGTGTTGGGCAGCTGGTGTGGAGGAGGCGTCTGCGATCTGCTCTCCGACATCTCTCTCTCTCTCTCTCTCGCTTTCTTTTCCCTTCCTCGGTCTGCACTCTTTAACATTGCATCTCTAGCAAACAAACAGCTATTTTGGAGACACACAACCCTTGACAGCACACTTGCCAACTCACAAATGCATGTGCATTTTACTCTCCTCCATCCTGTTTTTTTTACTATCGAACCTCCTGAGATGTTGGCGGCTATGCTAATGAAACCCTGGAACACCTGCAAACTTGCTTGGCGTCGTAACAAACTGTTGTATGCCACAGATATAAGTCATAAGCTCACTTTGTCAGACATTTAAAGGAGGGCGCTCAGTTAGCCTCACACCTCAGAGGGTTCCTCGCAGGGCAGGAGGAGCCGAAGCCTTTCTCCTCTCTTCATTAATCATCATTAACACTGGGCGGCCCTGACTCTGCCTGCCACGCTACCACTTTTAGCATCTGGCCCAGAGATGGAGAAAGACACAAAGGGGTTAGTGAACAAAAAGATGAAGATGAAGAGAGAGTTGTGAGAAACAACTACAAGCCACAGATCATATAAACTCTTATAAACTCATTAAAGTCCACATGGTCACAGGCCATTTTATTTCCATAACTAAGCAATATCTGAGTGCTATCCTAAACGCCAGCATTCAGTTACTGCATTAACTAGCAAAATGTTGTTCCTGTAGCTCAAAGTGTAAAGCATGGCATTAGCAAACGACAAGGTCATGCTTTCGATTGAGTACATGAACTGATAAAACGTATACAGTGAATTCAGTGTGAATTGCTTTGGATGAAATGCGTAAATGTTGCCTAAAACCGAGGTTTTCAAAGCAGGGGCTCGCAAGGGAGTGCTAGGGGGTCCATGAAAAAGCTTGGAGAAAAAAAGAAATGTAACAAATCTAAAAAGAAATAAAAAATATCACAAAATGTAAATACATACATATATTTAAATAAAATATAAAAAATACAATTTATTTAAATAAAATACTTAAATGTTATTTAAATATTTTAAATAAATAAATACATATTTTAATTATTTTAATTAATAAATATAATTAAAATACACATTTTAAAAATGATTTACATAAATACATTTAATTAAAATATATAATGTATTTTAAAAAAAAAATAACAGCACAATGCTGGCAGAAAAAAATATAATATACAACATATAATACACAAACTTTATACACACATAATTTTCCACAATATGAATGGGGCCTTTACACATGAAAATATACAGCTAAAAATATCCAGGATGGGAGTCACACTATTTGAGGGTCTATTTGAAGAGTGAAATTTGAGGAATGAAAGCCCCGGGACTAAAACTCAGCTATTTAGCAATTTAGCCTAAATTTAGTCAGCTCAGCTATTTAGTCGTCTGTGCAGTCTAGGTGACATCAGCTGAAATGGAAAGTCGCTTCAGATACGGAGCGAGTCATTCCATTTTGATTACAGAATATGAAGACAAACATGTAATAAGTGTAGTTAGATGTTTTAAGAAAGTCAGGTTGTTTTGATTTCACATTGACTTTAATGCACAACCAGAGCAGTAGTGTAATTACTGCATTATAATGCATTTTGTCAGCGTTTCGGTTCTCAGGAGACTCTGTCCGTCAGCTGACTGGGCCCCGGGGACCCCCATCTGCAATGGAGCCATCATGTGAAAATAGGCCTCACATCTGTTCAGGCCAAACGGGGGCAAGTTTAAAGCAAGACAACCCACTTTTCACTCCTGTACACAAGCCCTTCCAACAACAACCCCCATGGAGAGCACAGAGAGAAAATAGAAACGCAGGTGCTGGCGAAAAAAAACTCTCAGAGAGGAAAACTCAAATTTTTAATGCCCATGCTTGAACAGAAGGGGTAAAGGGAGGGGCGGTACGTTGGCGAGAAATAAGTCATTTCATTATTTAATGGCATTGCACCGTTAAAAAGAACTCACTAAAATGATTGGTCAGCAGCATTTACAGTCCCACCTGTTCATCAACAAGCACGCAGAGGGTTTTAAAAAACAGCAGAGACATTGAATTATTTATCAAATGTCACAGGACCTCATTAAATCCTCAAAAGCTCACTGCTCACTCCATAATGCTGAGCCCTTTGACTCCTCTCAGAGATTAAATGTAGGAGAGCAGGACGGGTTCAAACCCACTGACTCACTCGCCGACCCCGATTAATCCTGCTCGGGATTTGCATTCAAGTCTGTAAATATAAATCAAGCGGTGTTTACATGCGCACATGACACTGCTTTTATTACGCCTAATCGCACCGAGTTCACTATAGGCTTTTGATAAAAGTTGGAATATGTAGAACAGGCAACTTCAGTCATTCTTGTGTAGCCCTAAAAATATATATTTGGACAATTAATCTACATTTATCAAACCAAGTCGCATCTGCAAACCAATGCTGCAAAATTGACAACCGCAAAAAAAAACAGCAAAATAAAATAAACAAATTGGTTTAAAAATAGAATAGAATAGAATAGAATAGAATAGAATAGAATAGAATAGAATAGAATAGAATAGAAAAATAAAAATAGGATAGAATAAATATAATAAAATACAGTAAATAAAATGAATAAAATCACAAAATATAATAGAATAAATAATAAAAAATCATATAAAATGAAATAAAAATAAATTATTAATAAATATATAAAAGATAAAAAGATAATTTATAAAAAAAAATAATAATAATAATAAAAAAACATGTTAAAACATAGCGTATATCTACTGTTTTATGTCATTTAAAACAAACTTGTGAAAAGTTTGGCTTGAAAAAGTATGCTTGTACTGTCTTTATTTAAAATAAATGCTTCATGGTTTGACATTGGTTATAGAATTACATTTGCACATTTTTAAGTGCAGCTTAAGTGTCCAAATACTGTTGGGGCCGTTTTATAGCAAGACATATTACATTAGCATAATTCTCTCACTGTCCAATAACCTCGAAGGTTCATTTTTAGTCGGTAATTACCAGCATTGCTCACAGGGGACAAAAGGGCACGTCTTTATATCCAGTAGTTTTATGTAATTTGCACTGTGGCTCGCCAATTCCCAGAATGCTCCACAAAGATGTGTTTCCGATATATTCCATGGCCAGTTTACTCAAGCTGCCCGAAGGCTCTTTTTTATTTTTTACCCACAACCCCCCCCCCCCCCACACACACACACACACACACACACACACACACACACACACACACACAGCATCTTTACAGTGCTCTTATTGTTTTACTGACAAATTCTAAAGCACACTATTAAAAATGAAACTGTTTAAAAATTATTTTATGAAGTAAATACTGTAAAGGCCTGGATGAGATATCCCTGTTAGCCGAGGAGAGCAGATGTTCCAAAACGCGGATAATTTCATTTGCTATCACTCAGCTGAGAGTGACCCAGGACCTCAGGACAGACTCCAAGCAAATTGCAACTAAATCCATTTTAGCCCAATTTTATACCATTTTGCCTCATGATATCAGTCATGTTTGTTGAATGTTCTGTAGTCCTGTGAGGCAAATCAGCGCTCAAACTCCACAAAACTGCCGACTGGAGTAACACTGAGCTTTTATCCGGATGTGGTGAGTGCCGGAATCAAGGCCAGCGGCCCCATGGCCTCGCAAGTTTACAAAGCTCAACACCCGTCTAATGAGAGAGCAGTCATCCCTTTGTGTCCCTACGGTTTTCAAAGCTTCTCATCCATCCTAGGCCTTCGTTTCCTTTCCTTTTTTTTCTAGGCCCTGAGACAGCGAAAGATTTAGAGGTGCGTGGAAATGAGATGGAAGCTCTTTCCCTTGTGTTCGTCCCCTTTTCAAAAATATGGGCTTTAAAGCAGTGGAGCGTATGAAACATGATCTATAATGGTGCTTGGGATCCTAAAAGCCAACAAAGGACTTCAACAATATCTGCTCTCAGATCGACAGAGGCTCAACCTTGTGGCGTTAACGGTCAGGTACGCGCACATTTGTCAAGATTTCATCATTAAATGCACGCTTAATCCCTCATGGCCGGCTGCAAGACTATTGACCAGAGCCACGTTAAAACGCGCTTCAGCGAGACCAACAAACAGAATAACAATGTGACTTCAAATGGATGCAATCACCTGTTTCTGAGAAATAAACTCGTTCAGCATGTCAAATAATCAACCAGGCAATAAAAAGAACAGCCTTGGGTATTTTGCAGCTCTACCTGTCACCTATACTAAATCGATTAGAGAAATGAAGTGATTTTTTACCTCGCGAGGCCTGAGGGGTGAGGAGGGGTCACACACTGGTCATCGCATGGTTAAATCACCAAGAAGCCATTCATAACCATTCAGAAAAAAACAACCACCGAGCAACATCCCTGCAAAATAACAGAAATGACATCCAACAACAACAAACACCTAGAAAACCTCTCACATGTCCTTCAGAAAGTGTAAAAAAAAAAAAAATTCTATAGTTCAAATTTATTAATTTAATAATTTATATACAATTAATCTGAAGTATAATATTTAATATACAATTTTCTAACACATTTAAGGTACAATTTATGTAAAAAAAATATATTTTATTAATTATTTATTGAGTTGAATTAAACACAGAAACTAGAATTTTTAAAGTTCATTGTAAATTCACAGTCAAATTCCATATGTATGTATTTATACAGGTATAAAGGAAGGAAGGAAGGAAGGAAGGAAGGAAGGAAGGAAGGAAGGAAGGAAGGAAGGAAGGAAGGAAGGAAGGAAGGAAGGAAGGAAGGAAGGAAGGAAGGAAGGAAGGAAGGAAGGAAGGAAGGAAGGAAGGAAGGAAGGAAGGAAGGAAGGAAGGAAGGAAGGAAGGAAGGAAGGAAGGAAAGGAAGGAAGGAAGGAAGGAAGGAAGGAAGGAAGGAAGGAAGGAAGGAAGGAAGGAAGGAAGGAAGGAAGGAAAGGAAGGAAGGAAGGAAGGAAGGAAGGAAGGAAGGAAGGAAGGAAGGAAGGAAGGAAGGAAGGAAGGAAGGAAGGAAGGAACTAACAAGATTAAAATGTAAAATAAAACAATATTTTCTATAGTTGAAATTAATTTAATAATTTATATAAATTGTTTTAAAAAAATTTAACATATTTAATCAACAATTTATTTAAGATGAATTATTTTTATTAAATTAATATATATATATATATATATATATATATATATATATATATATATATATATATATATATATATATATATATATATATATATATATATATATATATATATATATATATATATATATATATATTGGTTTAATTAAATACACAGAAAATAGAATATTTTTATTTCACTGTAAATTCTTCTCAAAATCCTACAGAGTCAAATTTCATGTATGCTAATATAAATAAATACATTTATAAATAAATAAATACATACATTTGATTCAAATTAAATCATTTTAATTTACAATTATTTCAATAAATTTGATTAAATTAAATATTTAAAATAAATATTCCAAGCAAATCTATATATCAGCTGATCTGAAAGTCTAAACTGAAGCTCACGTTCTGTGTTTTCTAAGGTATGGAATGACACGTGATTCACTGAACTGAGCGGCACGCTTGCAGCAGCGCATCATATCCGTCACAGGAAGAAATGTATGATGACATGCAAGTTTGTACCTGTCAGTTCTCATTGTCTCAGTCCAGCACCAGAACAAGAAGCAAACCCGGGCTGCTGCAATGACAGAATCAGGCTTTAAAGTAATGTTATGTCCTATATTAATCAGAACAGATTAACACATTTTAACATATGGATATTGTATGAAATGAAAACATGAGTAATGTAACTTTATATATAATTAATTGAACTTTCTAAATGTTCAAGTTCAAAATGAATGCACTGTGCTCAGTACATGCAAATAAAGCTGCCAAATCTGTCTAATTCAACATGCAGCAAATGACAGACGCTATAAAATGCCTTGCTTTAGAACGAAAGAGTGTGGATGGTGATTTTTTTTGTTATTAGTACTATATAAAGTGGTCCACGCTGGCAGGGTGCTGAGACGTTATAAGTAACCTTTCATAACCCTTGGCAGGACCAAAGGTTCCTAATGGTGTTTCCTGGCTCCCAGCGATCAGCGTACATACAAACCTGTCATCATAACACACACTCTTAGTTAGGCTTGTGTGTTGAAAAAGAGAGAGGATTAGGGGGGAAAGCAAAGTGCACTGATCCGTCTCTGAGCAGGTTTAAGGCTCATAAAAGGCATGGCACTAATGAAGACGGGCAGATTTCTGCACGACAGACGTACTGCGCTGTGCATTAGATGACTAATCTGGGACTTGGCAGGAATAGGTGTTACTTATGTACGTTGCACAGCAACAATCTGCCACATCAGCGCCGATGTGCTGACAGAGCTTCCATTCCCAGTGCTCACTATTGCTCATACTTAAGATATAAGTAGCGGTTTCTAGTTTGCGTTATTTCACGGGACGCGGCTGTATATTTCAGCAGTGATACGGGTAATTGAGGAGTCTCAGCTCTCTACCTTCCCTCAGCCCTTCTAATCTCCACAAAGCCCTTCTCTTTATTAAGGGATTAAACCGTTGACAGTCTATGCATATATCTTCATTTGGCCCTGTCTCCGATCAAGGGTCCACTGCTGAACTGTAATAAAGCACTGTCTCCAAGCGAGCGCCCGATGGCCAGACCGAGGGCGTTTCAACGCATTGCAGAACTGATAGGCGGCACGGCATGTTTTGCAGAGCCTAAACTCTGAAGCAAGACTTCTTTCCGAAGCGTGTGACACTAATTCGGCTCTGTCCACTTCGGGAAAGAGAGAGATAAACCCACTCTCTTCGTCGGATCCACGTCACACTTGCTGAGCCGATAAACGTCTTTGTCGCCCAAAGAGTATTTACATCAGTTTGTACTTTTACGCTTAGTGAGCGATGTTAAATTGTTTATCCGCCGACGAGTACATTAAAATATGGATTTCTCAGTTTTGCTGCCAAACTTGAGCACGCTTTCATCGTGTCCTCAATATGTCAAGGCAGTAACCTGACTGCTGCCGCCACATGAGAATCAGTGTCTCTTAAATGAAAGAACTTGCAGAGAAATAAATCCATTCGCATGTTGTCACGTATAGTATGAGCGTTTGATGTTCCAGATGCATGTGTATATTTTTGCTATTTTTACATGCCATGCCAGGTAATCAAATAAAATTATATTCTTGCATAATAAACACAACACTCAAGGCTTCACAGACTGATGAAGCCAATGTGTTGCTGTGAGTAGCATACATGCTAGTGGAGTGCATTAGTGCCCGTTCAAGTATTGTTTCCATACAGTTCATCATTGGTATAATGGGGGTAAAAACAAACACAATTCTTAGCACATAATCAGAATGCTGAAAATTGCTTGTTTGGTTTGCTCGTTTCATGTAAACATCTTTATTAACTCAATACTTTGATTATTGGAAATAATCACATTATTGGTGCCCATGTAAACGTATTCATTGGCTGCGTCCCAAAACTTAGGCATCTGACTTGCTGCCTTGCTGCCTTATCAGGCAATGACTTTGCAGGCAGCGTTTGCACACGAAGGAACCTCACGAAACTGATTTCAGACAGACTTCTGAGGAAGCGTAATGGTTTGATGATCTACAGCAAAACAGAGAGAGCTTTGGTGATAACTAAGCAAATATTTAATTACTACAAAAGTCAATTCTCACTAGAAATGACATCAGACGTGGAAAAGGTTGGTCAAAAACGTACATTTACAGCTCAACTGTCACAGAATAGAAAGCACAGGATTGTGGGATATCAAAGGCAGCGGAGGATACATCTATGAAGCCTTCAAAAATCGATCAGATGAAGGTCTCTCAGGAGACAGGAAGTGAAGCTAACATTGGATTCAGACTTGCCTTGATGCTTTCCTAACTTGGATTGCATCCTCCGAAGGCAGCATTTTTAAGCTTTCGGATGCAGTCATTGTGTTCATGATCACTTGAAGCCTTTTATCAGAATTCGAGCTAAACTCCTCAGGACAGTGGTCCTTCCAGGACTGGGTTTGGCCATCCCTTGATCAAACAGTAACACATTGGGCCCTATCTTGCACCCAGCGCAATTGACTTTGTACACCGACACATGTATCATTCCTATTTTGCACCCGACGCACAGTGGACTTTTCCCTCGACAGACGCACGTCGGTAAATTAGGGAATGAACTTGCGCTCCCGGGGGCAGTTCAGCAAAAAGAGGAGGCGTGTTCCGGCACAAACGTTCCCTGGTGCTATTTTGCAGTTCCAGAAAACAATTCCGCCACAGACCAGGAAAAACCTAGTCTAAAGTCAGATGCTATTTTAAGGGTGCATGCTTGGCCACAATGTAGTGTGTGCACAACGCACACACACTTTGCTTCTCTCATCTACACAGATGCAGCAGAAATCATTGTGGTGTCCATGAAGATGTGAAAAAAAGGCATAAATCTAGCTTACACATTTACAAAAAATGTTATACATCTGTTTAACCGAAGCTAATTTGGGTGGGTTTTTCCCATCCCCATACAATGTCACTTCTCTGTCTTTTACGTCCCTGACGAGAACGTCGGCCTCCTCGGCTGTGAACCGCTCCTGGCGCGCGCCTGGCAAATCCGCCGTTATAATAGCAATCCGTCATGGAACAAGCGCGCCTGCTCTTAAAGGGAATGTGAGATGTCGCTCTGATTGGTTTATTTCACGTTACGCCCAAACCACACCTATGAATAATGAAGCTACTTCAGACCAACCCATTTTAGATTAGAGATCCGCCCACAAAGTTACTTGCGTTTCGAGAGTTTATTTAAAATAGGGCCCAATAGCTCAAGTAACCTCATATCACCCAGTTTGACCTCTGCAAAAGTTGGCGTGTTGTGAGGTCACTGCCATTATTAGCAAAGACTTAGTTCACATGCTAAGACAGGCTTTCCTGCACTAACTTCTGCCTCCTCCGTTAAACACGGATACGGATTACTCGTTGAGAAGCCACTGGTGGGACGATTTAATTAACAAAGACGTGAGATGGAGACTTAGCAAGAATGACTTTCAGGGCTCCCTCTCATTGAAGTGCAGCTTTGCAGATCTGAACAGTCCACTTCTCCTGACGATCCCTCTCCAATAATTATGGTCTGTTCTCCTGGTAATTGGCCACAGTGTCATTTTGCCGCGCGGAAAAGAAGGGCCTCTCGGTACAAGACAACCTCGGCCTTTTCTCCCCCACGACTTCAGGGTAATTTTTTAAGCAAGGCAGCACGTCGCCTCATGAATAAAAAATCCAGAGATGGCTGCAATAAAATCACGCCGACAACATATTAATAACACATTTACATTCATCTGTGACTCGTCTCCCACTGTGATGCAAGCCTGGCAATTAGAAGTCAAATGCTTTTGAAGTACGCCACTGAGGAACTCCTCTGAGTCTCTGCACTGCTATTAAAGGCTAACATCAACATTTAAGATTTTACCAAGCACCTGTGGTGTGCCGTGTAGTTTAAAGGGATAGGTCACCCAAAATTGAACACTTAAAATGGGTAGTTAGGGTCATGGATTTGGGTTTTTTCAGATAAAATGAAAAACATTAGTCGGTGAAATGCCATCAAAGAAAGCATAATGAGTCTTTTTAGTGCTTCTAATTTGAAACGCACTTTGATGTCTCTAAGCGAATAATGGGATACACCAAATATGCATTAAAATGCATAGCACACTGAAACCTTTCAGTATTGAGTGAATTAAGAATATTTGTAAACAATTAGGAAGCCATCACCGACGGAAATTTCCACTGAGCTTGTTGCATTGCATTTTAGGATTGCCTTTTCATACAGGACATAATTTTGTATTCAAATTTGACCAAAATCTTGTTGCTGCCTACCTTTTCGTAACAGCCTTCATTTCCAAATACAGTTATAATGCTTTAAATGCTGCCTATTGGGTTGAAACAGGGCCATTGTTTAATGGCTTTCTCAATAATGTACAATAATAAAACTACTTATATTCTAATCATGGTTCTGGATCACAACATAAATGTACCATAAAAATGCCATGAAATTAAAACCAGTCCAAATTAAAGCCAAATGTGGGTGACTAAATGACACAAGTTAGATGTTCATTTACCACACTGAAAGAATGAAAAATCCATAGAAAAATGGATAATGCCCTGCAGAAAATTACCAGTACCTTTTTTCGTTAAATTTAATATTTAAATATTAAATGTATTTAATATTTTCTTCAACCTCCATTCGTCTAACAAAAAGCTAACACAGACACACACACATTCACACCTACGGGCAATTTAGTGTTTCCAGTTCTCCTATGTTTCATGTCTTTTGTGTTGTGGTGGAAACTGGAGTAACATTCAAACTCCACACAGAAAGGCCACCTGACTCAGCCGGGACTCAGACCTTTTTACTGTGAGGTAACACTGCTACCCACTGAGCCACTGTGCCACACAAAATGCAATGCGTAATTTAAAATAAGGGTAAAACTAAATAAGGAAAATTCATTCGTTGTACATTTAGCCCTATTTTTACATGCAAAAGACGTAATATCTGTCACTTCCCAACTCTAAATCCCATAATAACACATTTACACTCTCAGACCATCTTGCTAATCCTGATATGAGGCTGAGGAGAGACCAATCACCTTCAACTAATTATGAGTCTGTAATACACTGCTGTGCTCTCCAACACTGAATTTGACTGTTAAATAAGAGCAAGGCTGAATTCAGTGGTTTTATAGCTTCATGAATAGTAATTTAGACCATTAAATATTTTAGCACCAATGTCATTAATAATAAACACTCAGCTCAGATGCAAATAAATAGATAAAATGACTAGAGATTTACCCAATACTCATTTATTTATAAATTAACTTGACCATATCGTACCCCACTCTGTACATGCATTAACCCTTAAACGCATACCTTGCGTGACGTCATTCACTAACCTCTAACTCATTAATTTTTTAAAATTAGAAATCAACCTTCTTAGTGATCCTCAATCTATTCATTATAAATAATATATAATAATATATATAATATATAAGTGTAGGGTCACTAGCGACCCAAAGTACGCAATAGTGTAAGTATATTTTTTTCTGCTCAACAATAGTTAAATCTCTGATGACTTGATAAGTGCAATTCACCTTTATTCCTAATGTCTGATAAACAGAGATGACGTGATGTTTTACTCATAATTACCGCAGACATAAAACAAAATAAAATATACAAGTATCATCAGCAAAGCTCCAAATGGCTCAGCGATTTACAGCAGAGCAAATACTGTACGCAATCAAATAGTGTCACTGTCACTTGATGGTGGATCTGGTGAAGAAGCTGTTAGTGATCAAAATATTGATTTTGAAAACGTTGAAAATGAAAGCTTTGAGAATATGGTTGAGGTTGCGAATATGATCCATATGCTGAATGTACTGGGAAATGAGCTCTGATGAGGACAGTGATGATGGTATAAAACATCTGCTCAAACTGAACCCTTCCAAGCTCCGAAAGGTAACAAATTATGCTTTATTTTTTTCTTCTGTAATTGCTATTATAGGGAAGGTTACTATTGCAGCAGTTAGAGATCCATCCGTGTTAGATATAGATCCAGGTGTCCTTAAGAGCTAATGACTATACACATAAAGCAAATAAAAAATTATTGCTAAGACATATGACATATTTATGGTTCTAAGATGGAAATACTGTAAGCAAGAATACAACATAAAAAATTAGGGCTGTGAAACGATTAATCGCGATTAATTGCATCCAAAATAAAAGTTTGTGTGTGCTGTGCATAATTATTTTGTATATATAAATACACACATGCATATATATATTTAAGAAATATTTGCTTAAATATACTGTATACATTTTTCTTAAATATATACATGCATGTGTGTGTATTTATATATACAAAATAATTATGCACATTACACACACATATATTATGTGAACACAAACTTTTATTTTGGATGCGATTAATCACGATTAATCATTTCACAGCCCTATAAAAACTATGTCCCCACATTTATTTTTCACACAGGCACCTGACTGGACCAAAATGGTCCTTCATTACCACAACCCCCACACAACGGCACACATTCAGGTCAATGTTCAAACACTCGTATTCTACCTGACCTAACAGATGCAGAGCTCACAACTTGGACCAATTTCCCCAGCTCACTCTCCAGAGCTTTAGTACATTATTCTTAGCCCAGAGAGCAGGGCACAGTAGGGGGTGAATACATCTGGAGACATACGTGCCTCTCACCAGTAGCACACACTTCTGCAGCCTTGAGATTGGAGGCTCAAGGTCTTCAAAGCAGCAGCTTATGGTTCTCCATATTGGGAGCAGGTTTGTTTGGTTGTGCTTCACAAGAGCGTGATTGTGAAGAATGCAAAGTACAAGTGACAAATGAAGAGAGAATTAGACAAAGGAAGGAAAAGATCTACTATTCCTCTTCTAAGAAAGACTTGTTTCCCTTCCAACGAACTCTGTTGTATTTGCATTTGAAGGTTTTGCGTCTTACCCCAATCTCTTTTCAGTGCTGCAGTTATTGCAGAACACACTTTTATGCAACACTTTTCACACATACTAGAAATGTGGCATTTGAAGAACAATGAAAAAAAAGGAGAACAGGAAAACGCAATAACACTGGCAAAAATGAATGAATCCAAAAATCGAAATCAAACCGTGGGGAAAAAGGCGGAACAAATTAATAACCGGTGCTCTCATTCATTATGAAATGCATCCATCAGATGGTGGAATTACACAATGCTGAGAACAAAATTTGCAAGCTGACTAGAGACCACACTTTTTATAGGGATACAAAATTGATGAATGGAACTAAATACTAAAAAAAATTGTTATTGTATTATATTATAATGTAATAGTCCACAAAAGCAAGGTGGACTACTGCACTGTTTAAACT
The DNA here is from genome assembly GCF_964197995.2 of Scardinius erythrophthalmus. Lineage (NCBI taxonomy): Eukaryota > Metazoa > Chordata > Actinopteri > Cypriniformes > Leuciscidae > Scardinius > Scardinius erythrophthalmus. Next base: position 5,026,420 of record NC_138224.1, on the reverse strand, counting down.
GTTTTAAGAAAAATATTTTGGTTGCTTTGATGCACTTTTAGGCAGTGATTGCTGGTGGCAAAAATATAATAATATAATATAATAGGGCTGTAAAATCAAATAATCACGATTAATCACATCTAGCATAAAAGTTTGTGTTTATTATATTATGTGTGTGTGTGTGTGTGTGTGTGTGTGTGTGTGTGTGTGTACACACATATATGCAGATCAGATTATATAATAATTAAAGAAAAAAATATATTTTGTTGCACTATTAGCTTGTGGCAAATATAAAATAACAAGCCACCAGCTAGTACAACTTAATAGCACAACAATGCAACTTAAAATTTAATGGCCGAGAACAAGCATTTTAAACTCCTCAGCTTCATCCCTTGAACTGTTTGTAATTCTAAAAGCGAATGCCAATTATGTGAGGAAATTACATCCCTGCAGTGTAGGCGACCAGCCTATTTGAAATTGAAATGTCAGATGAGATTGTTTAGCACAGGGCTTGATGACATAGTCAAGTCCTCTCATCTGAGAGAAGTCCCTGGTGCCGTGACCCGGCAGCGCGAGGGGACGCTACGGTCAGAGGTTTAGCGGAAAAGCTCAACTTGATGCGAGATAATTAGTGGGATTGCACAGAAATGTCCATGCCAAATGAACTGATGAAATCTCACTGGATTGAACCATTTAAGAACACGTATGTTGCAGGAGAACCATTTTAGCTTGACTGAAAGAGAAAAAAGCCAGTAAAGCAACCCTACCAATGCAGAAAATAAGAGTTTAAAAGGAGTTAGGTGATAAATAGCAGCACTGTTTATTGGCTGCTTGTCAGAGACGCTTGTTTTCACCTCTGCCAAATGAATGCAATTGTGTGTTATTGTAAGCCAGAGAGAGTGAGCAAGAGAGAAACAAGAGAATCAGCAGTATTAGTATTCTGCTGTGGTGCTGGCTGCACTTTGTCAGGAACGGCGCTCTAATGGAGGATAAACGTCCTGTTTTCATGACCTGTTCTCCCTGCGCTCCTCGCTCCCCTGCAGGGAGAGACTGCCATCTTTGGGCAGGAGCACAGAGCCATATTTCTGTTTTTATCACCCTATTTTTCTCTCTATCGCTGCCACACACACACACAGAGACCCTCTCAGTCTGCATGTAGCGGTTGAGTACAACACCTTAGATACGCCGAAGACATTAATCTCCACTCGTACACTCGACAGACTACTAAAATGAATCCATACCACACCTGAATCACCTCTCTATCAGTACACAGTCCCTTTAAACACGCTGCACTCACCCCTATTCTTTATCAGGCGGGTGTATACATACAATCTAAAGAGACACCTTTGAAGACGTAGCGTTTTCTCACTTCAGATGGCGAGGAAGGGGAGAACATTTTATTGCAGCTCGGTGAGGCTGTTTGTATTAGCTTTTGTCACAGTGAAATGGCTTTGTCACAGTGAAATGGCTATTGCCGTGAGGAAGGAGATTTCTTTTCACACTATCACACTATTTTTTATCACAGGAGCGTGAAGAGAGTAATATCTTTACCGTTGTCTCTATGGGTTCTGTATGATTAGTGTATCCTGAACAAATTCAGGCAGAAGCAAGAGCCTTGATCCACTAAACACTGCAAAAATGAAGACACAATAACCTATTTATCAAAACATCACTGTATAACATCCCATAACTGATACCATTCTGCTATTTGTTTCTTTATTGTGCGACTTCTTGTAGCCTTTTTGGAAAGGAGATGTCACTCAAGCTGTTTGAACCTAATGGACTGGAACCGCATTTCGAGATTTTAAAAGATTTTTATGTTTGGGGACATATCCAGAAAGAAACCTAAAATGATCTTCACTTTTGAGTTTTCAGAGAAACAACCACCAAGGGAAGCTTCAATACAAACCTGTAAAATGATGCTAGAATGGCATCAAAGCACGTCTGATTCCAATGTTCATGTAACATCTCGTCTGCCAAGATACATCCGTTTGGACTGAATCCTGCGTTTGGAGATTAGTTGAAAAATGGGGAAACAAATGTAGAAATTTTAATATTTTAATATTTTAATATTAATAATTTGTTCTATATCATCAGATGACATTATGGTGCTTTGGAAGCCTTTCTAAAAAACAGTTTCTTTTTGAAAGGTACCTTAAGAAAACACAAAAGCAAAAAGGTGTCTGCCTTCTATTTTGGACACGAAGTAGCAATCAGAGAGTCGGTCCAGCCACTCGACCAATTAAACGCTTTTTGCCAATTTCATTGGCAATTAAGCACTGATAACAGGGACGGTTTGGCTAATTGTACAGCAGGACTGGCTCCAAAATTCCGAAAGCTTTTACCTGAGACAAAGCAAAGTAGACTTTGTTTAGCTTCTTTGATGTACCAGCCAGTCTTCGGCTTTTGAAAGTATTGTGAACTAGCAGACGTTTGTGATGAGTTCAAAGGCGTTTTAACGTGATGGCTTGACAGGCTTTTGTGGTCTTTTGTCAAATGCAGAACAATGAGTTTTGACAATACTTTTAATGAGGAATCAATTTGTTAAGAGGAGTTAAGTCGATGCAAGACTTCAAATAAAAGTCATTATTAAAGAGTTTATTAAGGCATTGTATTTAAATATGCAAATGCTTTTCCACTCCAAGAAGATTTTTCTTCACCCCCAGGTGGAATGATTGGAGGAATGGAGGACTGTTAATTGACAAGTAAATCCTTTCATCTTGTTTGGGATAATCTTTTCTGCCTTACTGGAGCGCGATTTGGTGCATTTCCAAATGCCCAAATGCAGTGTGAAAATTGTACGTATTTGCTTGTGTGATTTGAAACCTCGCACCCCCGTGATGCGCCTGCCCCCCTGCGGCAAACTGTGCATGAAGAGCCGTAAGACTGTCACTTCCCATCACTTCCTCCTCTAGCATTCAAGCATCCTGTCTTAGACATCACTCCTGTCTATTACAAACTGCCTGGGGCGTGTGGAAACACACACAAGCAAGCTTTCAAAATATTTCCCTCTCAGAATTGGCACTTTTTCACATCCATATATGATATTGGATATCCATGCACGCTCTGACTTATGAAGCCGAAGTTTCAATATTGCCATATTCATAACTGCAGCCTAGATTTTGAATCTTTGCAAACAAGCTAACCAGGTCGCATTCATTCATATTTGATATGAAACATTTCTACTGTTGTGTTGGCAATTTACAAACAAAGCAAACAAAATTCAAGACAAGAAACTCAAAACTGATACCATTTACTGAATAAATGTTTTATCGTGCATAATTCATCACTGCACAATATTTTATAGTATAAAATGCTTGTTTTTTTTTTTTTCAAAATGCATGTAACCAGGGCCACATTAGTGGGAAAAAGCAGGGCATGAACTGCATTTTTTTTTAAATATTGTAAAGCTATTAATAAGCTATTTTCTAACGAGTTTTTGACCCTCTCTTTGAAAAACTTAGTAGGCGTGCCACATTCAAGACGTCAAATCGATTAATCGCATGTAACATAAAAGTTTTTGTTTACATATATATATATATATATATATATATATATGAAAACTTTCGATGTTGAAAAATGGCAACTGGTAAAAAAAATTGGAGTAAAAATACTTGGAGTTACCACAAGTGGGCAACGCTAAATAACCGGTGTAAACAGGGTCTAAAACGTTTTGAGCTTTTACACTTTTGACCACTTCTAGAGGTAGTCGAAAACACATTAGACCGGATTGCTTTTGTAGTGTAAACGCCAATGTGGTCGAATGTGTTCAAACAGCCACAAAAGACCATCTACTCTCGGCATACTGACCTACAGTAATGTGTAACATTATGGGAAGCGCTCTAAATTGTGTGAGCTTATTTTGTCCATTAGATCGAAAGATCTGAAAAAGCCCATATATCAACACATTCTCATACCTAAGACGTCACTTTTTGTCACTTTCAACCATGCTTCAATATCTGACGCTCAAAGCACCCTTTAGCGTCCATATGTGACGCTTCGGTTATGGGTAGGTTTAGGCGTCATGTAACTGACGCTTTCGAAAGCGTCAATATCCGACGCACAAAGCACCCTTAGCGTCAATATGAGACGCTTCGGTTGGGTAGGTTTAGGTCTGTGGTAGGGTTATGCGTCTCATATGGACGCTAAAGGGTGCTTTGAGCGTCAGATATTGAAGCATGGTTGAAAGTGACGTCTTGGGTATGAGAACGGGCTGCATATACACTCACCTAAAGGATTATTAGGAACACCATACACTAATACTGTGTTTGACCCCCTTTCACCTTCAGAACTGCCTTAATTCTACGTGGCATTGATTCAACAAGGTGCTGAAAGCATTCTTTAGAAATGTTGGCCCATATTGATAGGATAGCATTGTGCAGTTGATGGAGATTTGTGGGATGCACATCCAGGGCACGAAGCTCCCGTTCCACCACATCCCAAAGATGCTCTGTTGGGTTGAGATCTGGTGACTGTGGGGGCCATTTTAGTACAGTGAACTCATTGTCATGTTCAAGAAACCAATTTGAAATGATTCGAGCTTTGTGACATGGTGCATTATCCTGCTGGAAGTAGCCATCAGAGTATGGGTACATGGTGGTTATAAAGGGATGGACATGGTCAGAGACAATGATCAGGTAGGCCGTGGCATTTAAACCCAATTGGCACTAAGGGGCCTAAAGTGTGCCAAGAAAACATTCCCCACACCATTACAACACCACCACCAGCCTGCACAGTGGTAACAGGGCATGATGGATCCATGTTCTCATTCTGTTTACGCCAAATTCTGACTCTACCATCTGAATGTCTCAACAGAAATCGAGACTCATCAGACCAGGCAACATTTTTCCAGTCTTCAACTGTCCAATTTTGGTGAGCCCGTGCAAATTGTAGCCTCTTTTTCCTATTTGTAGTGGAGATGAGTGGTACCCGGTGGGGTCTTCTGCTGTTGTAGCCCATCCGCCTTAAGGTTGTGCGTGTTGTGGCTTCACAAATGCCCCACCGGGTACCACTCATCAGACCAGGCAACATTTTTCCAGTCTTCAACTGTCCAATTTTGGTGAGCCCGTGCAAATTGTAGCCTCTTTTTCCTATTTGTAGTGGAGATGAGTGGTACCCGGTGGGGTCTTCTGCTGTTGTAGCCCATCCGCCTTAAGGTTGTGCGTGTTGTGGCTTCACAAATGCTTTGCTGCATACCTCGGTTGTTACGAGTGGTTATTTCAGTCAAAGGTGCTCTTCTATCAGCTTGAATCAGTCAGCCCATTCTCCTCTGACCTCTAGCATTAACAAGGCATTTTCGCCCACAGGACTGCCACATACTGGATGTTTTTCCCTTTTCACACCATTCTTTGTAAACCCTAGAAATGGTTGTGCGTGAAAATCCCAGTAACTGAGCAGATTGTGAAATACTCAGACCGGCCCGTCTGGCACCAACAACCATGCCACGCTCAAAATTGCTTAAATCACCTTTCTTTCCCATTCTGACATTCAGTTTGGAGTTCAGGAGATTGTCTTGACCAGGACCACACCCCTAAATGCATTGAAGCAACTGCCATGTGATTGGTTGATTAGATAATTGCATTAATGAGAAATTGAACAGGTGTTCCTAATAATCCTTTAGGTGAGTGTATTTACCCTCCCCTCAAAGAAATCAGGGCAGAAGTGGTTGAAAGTGGACAAAAGAGATGGATTAAAACACTAGGTGTAAACGGGTATGTGTCTGCCTCGTCTACTTGTGATCGGATCGACCAAAACGCATCTTAATACCAGGTGTAAACAGGGCCTTACATGCCAAAGCATAATTCTTAGAGTAAGGAGTTTGTTCAAATCACTTATACGTTTCACAATACAATGAAACACAGATTAATCAAACCCCTCGCCCCACAACACTTCCCACTGAAAACTTTGTTTCACTTAGAAATAGGTCTCATTTTTAGGAAAATGTGCAGAAATTGTCTACAAAAGCTGCTGTCCTGCGTTAAGGGTATTCTGGAACTGTCAAAATATCACAGAGGACAACAGAAGACAAATTGCCTCTGTATCTGTCTCTCTTTCTCTCTCTCAAACACAGCCCAGCACCAACAAACTTTACTTTTTCTGTTCGTTTAGGAGTGTTCAAAGCTCTTTTATGAGATGCGAGAGACAGCACTCCCAAGAGGAACATGGAAGCGGCGTGACCCTTCTCTCCTGCGACAAGGATACTCTAGTGAAGAGCGATTGGCAAACAGCCCACTTCATCCAATGCAAAAATACCCAACTTCTCCCAACATTAAAAATGTTTATCTTAGTGCAGAGAACACAGTGTCAAGTCAAGTTCTCCTCCACTGGGAAACATGCAAAAAAGGCCGAATAAATCTGAATTTGGAAGTGTAAAACTGGCATTTATTTTTTTCTTGGTAGGGTGAAAAACACAAACGAAGCCAAGAGCTTATAAGCTTTTTGATTTGGTCATTTTCTTCCTGAAAAGCACCAGCCCCTCACTGTGTTGCTCAAAAATAATACCACAGCAGATATGATACCACAGTTCAGCCTTGCCCACCATGAGGTCCACTTTCATATCACTTCTCCACCAAAACAAAGACAGGATGCAGAGAGAGAGAGGGAGCAAATCTGTCTTTCTTTTCTCCTGCTCTTGTTTTGTGGATGGATTCTAGTGCTCTCATAAGTCCAGGCTGAGCCGGTGAAAGGATCGATGGCCGCAGACAGATAGATGGGCAGGCCTATTTTTGGCTTCCTCTCTGGCACCCTCTGGGCCACTTCTGCCTGAGAACATTGACTGATGTCCTGTGAAGCCGGGCAGTGGGCATTACAAGATAGACGCCAGCGCACGCGAGACAAACAGGGTAAAAAAAGGTGCAAATGCAGGGAAGAGCCAGTAAGCTTCTAAATGATGACAGAAAGAAGTCAACATAAGAACCAAAACAGAAAAATGAAACCGAGAAATATTATAGACTTTGACTGTATAATGAATAAAGTATGTTTAAATGGAATAAGATGTGTTATTAGATACGACACAAAGCAGATAACTGGTGTAAAATCACTGTCATGTCTCTGGTGGATTATTTGGTTTTGGTATTATCAATAATGAGATCCAATGTTCAATATTAATTTAAATTCAACATATTTAATCCAAATGTAAATACATTAACTGTAGCCTGCCAAGCAAATATTTCTTTAATAATATAGTAGTATAAGAATAGAATAGAATAGAATAGAATAGAATAGAATAGAATAGAATAGAATAGAATAGAATAGAATAGAATAGAATAGAATAGAATAGAATAACACAATATAATTGTGACTGGTCATAAGCAACTCACTGTGCATGATCCCACAATACAAATAAAACAAACATACATGCATGAAATATTATATTTTTAATAATATATAATTATTGTTTATAATGATTTTTTTAAATAAAATACTTAATTTAATATTCACTTGATGAATGTCACAGGAGTGCACTTTATCTGCTATTTTATAAACGTGGCTCACACAGTCAAAAATTTGATTGCAAAAAAATAATACAAATAATAAATATTGCCACTGGAAGCAGTTGTGCTGCTATTCTGATCTTTTTGACATATATGTCTCCTTGACTTACATGCTTGCCTTTCACACCTCTTAAAGGGTTAGTTCACCCATATAAATGACTCTTGCACGTCTGTGTTGTACGTCACCCCGTAGGCTCACTATTGGGCGACGCTGGTCGTATGTGTGATACGTGGTGACGTGCAACACAGATGCGCTACGCTTAAACACTACGTGAAAAGACTCGAGGCCCAGAGAGAAGGAAATGAAAAGTGGAATAAAGTCGTTATTTTTGTTTGTTTTTGCGCACAAAAAGTATTCTCGTCGCTTTATAAACTTAAGATTGAGCCACTGGAGTCACTGGGACTATACTTAACGATGTCTTTAATACATTTTCTGGGCCAGCAAGTTATAGTGTCTTAGAAGCCTATGGAGGAGTGAGACAGCTCTCAGATTTAATCAAAAATATCTTAATTTGTGTTCCGAAGATGAACGAAGGTCTTACGGGGTTGGAACAACATGAGGGTGAGTAATTACTGACAGAATTTTCATTTTTGGGTGAACTAACCCTTTAAAGTCAGATTAACAGAGGAACTCGTAGTACTCGTAGGAGTGTCATGATGAGCTTGCAGATCCATTTCAACACAGAAATAAACAACAGCTGTTAGTGAAAGTGAAGGTGTGATCGTTTGCAGATCTCAGCCGCTGAAGTCTCACACTAACTATACGCTGGGTTGGAAAACGTAGGAGTGGAGATATATTCACAGTGCGATAACAGTTAAACTGTTGCCTGACCTCCGATTCAAACTGAATCTTATTTTTAATCCGTACCTTTTCATACCGCACAGCGATTGGTTCCTGCTAGTGCAAACTAATTGGACGTGACAGATCTTAGTCTCGCAGTTAATTGGACAAGTGACTTTTGTTGAAGAAAGAAATCTTGAGTTTTGAGATCTTCTGCAGTAAAACTCTTCAAGCCCCATTAGAAGAGGCTGTTTGTATAAAGTCTTAAGTGAGACTAAACAGAGAATCTAATACCACCCACACAGCCTCTTCTCATTCAGTAACAGGAAGGTCATTGAAATAAAAGTTACCGTTCATCATTATGGCATCTTGTGTCTTGTTGAATTAAATCTACCTTGAGAATGCTACTAAGATGAGGGCGAAATCCGTCAAGAGTGCCAGCATTTGGACCCAGGGCGTCTCTTTCTCCTTGTCACAACCAATTAAAATAAACATTCTGCCTTTAACAAGGGTCACGAATTGTCTCTAGACGAATCTTTTGTTACTCACAAACAAGATCCTCAAAACAAGTCGCCCAACAAGCCATAAGCGTGCTTCAATCATTGGGGCGTATCAGCCTTGCTAATGGAAATGTAATAAATATACACTGCTCGGCAAAAAAAAAAAATGGATTTGGATTTAAATCCAAGCTTAAGAGTCTATTATTGGATCATTATTGCAGTGATTATTATGTTTCTAGCACAAACTTAAACCTAAGCCATGTTACCTTACATTAGCAGTGTTTTCTTTGGTAACTACACTGTAAATACACATACTGTAAAATAAAGTGTAACCCCAAAACACAATGACAATAAAACAAAACTCTTCAGAACATTACCGCTACAATAAGTGATTATTCCAGTTTGTGGCCAAGGTAACATTTCAAAATTTTGTTTTGTAACAGGAATGTTTTTAATAGTTTTAGTTAACAGTAATAACCCTAACCAGGACTAAACAGGAAAGAGGTGTATGACGTCTCTGTTGGAGGGAAAACTTAACTTGAGAAAACCGATTGCAACATTTAAGATCTGAATACACCAAATGTCCTATTATGCTTGTTTTTACTCCCTCCTATCATTACTATAATAACTATAGCTGAAGTCGTAAAACCCATTTGAGGCAGAAAAATGAAGTGCAATTGCTCCTTTGTGATGTAAATGGCATATCAAAAGATTCACTCTTTCATTCAAGAGGATCATTTGCTCAGTCGCTCTACAGCTGCGGAAAGACAGCGCCTGACATTCACACGGCTCTTCCTGAGGACAGTTACAGGAAGTTTAAACATATTCAGAGAGTTCCTGATAATAATAATATCACCCAGCGGGAATCAGATGTTTGTATGACAAAGAACTTCAGCTGAAATTGTGATGATCCAATCAAGAGATCGCTCGCACACTGTGCATTCAACATACACTGCAAAACAACTGAGATTGTCACACTGACTTGTGTGTGTCAACATGGCACATTTACATGTAATGATCATTAAATGCAGTCATTTGTAAGAGTCACTGCATAAGACTTGGGGTTTTTTTTGGCCAAGAAACTGAAAGACTGCAATAAAACACCTTTAAAAAAATATAATAATAAAAAAAATATATATATACTGTATATACATGTATATACACACACACACACACACACACACACACACACACACACATGTATGATAGATAGATAGATAGATAGATAGATAGATAGATAGATAGATAGATAGATAGATAGATAGATAGATAGATAGATAGATAGATAGATAGATAGATAGATAGATAGATAGATAGATAGATAGATAGATAGATAGATAGATAGATAGATAGATAGATAGATAGATAGATAGATAGATAGATAGATAGATAGATAGATAGATAGAAGTTTTACTCCTCAAGAAATAAGGAATACTTTTGAAAAACTATTTAAAATGAAGGAGCACTAACACGAGATGAAGACTAAGCCATGTTCAATAGCATGTGATGTCTGGTAAACACTGTCGGTCTCACACTGACAACTCATAGTGTCTGCTGTGGTGTTTTCAACATCAGCTTCATACAGACCAGGGCATCAGTGCAGGAGGGCATTTCTGGGAGCCAGCCGCTGGTTTAGCACCTGCATTCATCAACCGTTCCCTGTGAGTCACACACACATCCATTCCACTGCTGTTATACATGCGTGCAAGGAGCCTTGGGACTTGTGTGTGATTTCATTCTGCAGGAGACAGTATTCAGTCTCTTACCTTCTCTAAGCACGTCTTCACAGCCTCAGACAGACCGAAGCCTTCAAGGTGAAAACTGTAGAGCGTCTGTTCACACACACTTTTATAGATGTGTGAAGACAGTACATACTTAAACATTCATCATACGCAAAGAAAACAGGTAAACAAATCCCCACACAACGTGAAGCTTTTTACAAGCATTCGTCTAACCAAGATGTGCTGAGAGAATTACAAGTCCAGATGAAATCAGCAAACTTTTTTTGTAACATTATCCTTAGACGGAGAAAAGTCTGTGGATTGCTTTTAAATAAGCAATCCACAATAATCATGATACAATTCACTTTTTGTGTACATACAAGGTTTTACATTGTACTTATAGAATTACAGAAATGAATCACGTTTAAATATAATTAAACTGTTGACCCTGTTGATCTTAACCCACCCTTAAGCCTAACCAGACCAAACCTGCCTGTTACCGTACCTGTATCCCACCTCAATAGCAGAACACTGAAACTGAAACTTTTTGAAACTGTTTTCAATACAACATAAATACAATAAGTACATTGTGCATATTTTTTCATTTTTATGCAAGTACAATATAAAGGGTGAACAAAAGCATATAAGCAAAGGGGTGGAGAAACAAAAAAGTCTTATTCCTTTAATTCTTCATAAATTGACTCTGAGAAAGATGTAGAATTTACTTTGAAACAATTTTCACTCAAAGATTGAATGTAAATTTCACAAGAAAATCAAGTAATACATTGAATTAAACTTAAAATTTTGAAATAGAAAGACTTGGTATTTTAAAATGGTATTTTCTTGTAAAACTTAGTAACAGTAATCTGCGTTTTATTTACAATAATTTATTTACAATAATATAGCTCACCTTTAAAGGGGACCTATAATGCCCTTTTTTCACAATCTTGATTTAAATTTTGGGGTCTAGCTTGATTTGTCCAAAAAAAAAAAATCAACATTATTTTTCACATATTTTACATTATTGCAGCACCTCTCTTCCCAGACTGTCAGTAACACTTTGTTCAGTTCCTGTGTCTATGAAGCCCATCCTTCTGAAAAGCTCATTGTGCTCTGATTGGTCACTGGATGAGTGTGTTGTGATTGGTCAACAGTTTTGAGTGTGTTTGGGAAATGTCACGCCCCTTACCACCATAACCATGAGTTTCAACACATTATTAACTCAACTAGGCCTCGTCCCTTTTCTCCGTGTATGCCATGGGCGGGAATGATTTAAATGTGTAATATTGTGACGTTTGTGTTGCCAGAAAAGACTACAATCGAGGCGTTTCAGGAAGTTCAGACACAGTGCGCACTGATATAGAGAATAACAGTCTTTGGAGTGACTTTGTGCTTTGTAACTTTGCAGACATTTTTCATACTCAAACAGCAACATCACACACTAAAGAAAGTTGGAAATGTATAAAAGCATAATAGACCCCTTCAACGCAACACAACACTCCCCGCCGTATCTCACCCTTCTCTCATCTGCTTGCTGTAGGACATACGCATTATGGGATCTGATACAGTCCGGACAATTGCACACGTCATCTTTCATTTGCCTGCTAAGAAACATGCCATAATCATCAGTACCAATTGTGCAGTGGGAGTTTTTTGACGTTGTTTATTGTGGTGCGACAGCTCCACTTGAGTGCATTATATTGCTTTCTGCAGACGCAGAGTGAGGCCGACAGCGCATGTGACAGACTACATTACAACTTGCAGTCTGTCTGTAACAAAAGCCACAAACACTGCATCTCCATTACTCTAACAGTGCTATCGTAAAGCCGATACCTGCAGTGCGACTCCATAAAAGCCCATTAAATGTGAGAAAGTGACAGATAATGCAATGAGATCATGACAATGACTTCATTCCACCCCACATGCATGCATGCAACACTGAACGCACATTATGTGATTTAATATAACTGTACTGATCTTACAGCCACGAAACCCTTTTAAAGGACAAAAATGAAGCGTCATTTGCTAATTAGGAAGATACTGAGAGACAACGCGGATGTTTAGGATGGAAATCTCTGAGCACAGTCGATGGACTGCGGGTCTAATTAACATTTGTAAGCACTGATTTTATTGGAAACCCCTCTGCCTGGGATCCTGACCTCGGGAAATCGGTGAACGACACGTCACCTCATCTGTTAAGACAGAAAGGCCGGGCTCCACAGCGTGGAGTTAATCACCTCAATGTGGCGGCAAGCTGAGAGAGTGAATTCAGATCAATTCCTCTCAGATTGGAGGAAGAGACTGTGCTCCAGGTTTTTCCCCCTCCTCCGATAGACCTGATTTTCCTTTTGCTTTCATTCCCAGTTTGAACTAGCCTGGAAATCCAGACCTAAATCTGAAAGATTAATGGTCTGGCGTCGACTAATGAAAACACTACGACCAATCACAACAATAAACCCCATACGCTTAGCTACCAGCGGAGCTAACTGGTAGATTAGACTCTTGCCGTATCCGGTCGGCAATACAGCAAAAACGCCCTTCTTGCAAAGGAACGATTCGAGCGCCGTCTTCTGTTCCTCTTTTAGATAAAAAGCCAAATCTAACTCGTTCATTGTAGCGGCCAAAGCCGTTTCAAACAACTGGTGTTCATCCATAGCCATCTTGCAATGTTTACTAATGACTTCGACGTCACAGCGCTGTCGTCTTCTGTTCATCTCGCCTCTGGCCCGCCTATATCAGATAACCCGATGTGATTGGTGCAGCTCGGATACAAGGGCATACTTAATGAGCATCATTACTCGACGCCAGAGTAAACTCGCTGAGCAAATTCAACTTGTGCACTCGCGAGAACACCTGAGAAACTTTACTTTGTGTAATATAACACAAAGACAATCAGAGCCAGGCAGCATCCTGATTTTAACTTTATATATATTGCCTTTTATCCCCCCGTCACATATTTTAGTAGTCATCGGTCTCATCCAAAGCTTGAACACCTAAAATGAATCCTGTGAAAAACATTTTGAAATTTGACATTGCTTTACCATGGAAATGGAACTTTAAACCTTTTAGAGGGCTCAATTTTTGTGATATCTTCAAACTCAGAGCACAGCTTGGTTGGCTTTGATTGTCTAGCAATTTTAGAGTCCCAAATTATTTTGTTAAATACTCATTTTGGGTTACACTTTATTTTACAGTACGTGCACTTACAGTGTATAAACGGTGTAGTTACTAAAGAAAGTACCGTTAATAAAAGGTAACTACATGGGTTAAGGTTCGGTAAAGGGATTCGGGGTTATTAAGTTCAGGGTTAATACCTAGTTATAACCAGGTTATTGTTATTGCTATAATAAATACATAGTATGTACATGTGGAACAGGACTGTAAAATGAAGTGCTACCACATTTTGTATAATTTTGTATAATTTTTTATAAACATTTTTAAAAAAGTGCTTTTACAATAATCTTGAGTGTCTTCTTTAAAAAGTGACCTTTGCATTCCAAAGCATTCATGACCTTCAATCAATTATTTTTATGCCTATGCTTTAACAGGTTAAACTCATGTAAAAATATTTACAATTCATTTCTAATTGATATACTTCACATATCAGAATATTATTTCACGGCAACTTTTGATGGTCATGAATAGCAAATAGAAAAGTTCTCAGATGTGGTTGTAAACATGATACTTATCTATAATGTCTAAAACCGTTTAATTCAGAGTGTTTCTTCAATGACAGTGACATAATATTCCTGCTCTGAAAATCCGTTCACATAAAATTAACAAATGCATGAAAATCATGGAGGAGTGTCAGTCAGCCAAGATGAGCTGATTTATCTAATCTACAACTATTCAAGTGTAATTGCAGGGTATAGATACAGAAACCGGTGATGACCATGAAGCAGCGTTAATCTCACGTGCATCTGTACGTATGCGCATACTCCGTGAAAAGTGGTTAAAATGCCAAATGAATGTCAATGAATTTGTAATTTTGTCATGGTTCGTTTTTACTTCTTTTGATATAATCCATTGTGATATACCATAATACGCAGAAATGCTGAATATACTGCACAAATGTTTACTGAAGGAATAATTTCACCAGATTACATTCACAGGCTTGAACAATGGTTTGAATAAGAAATGAATACATACTACATTGGGTATAATTATAAATCAATATTAACTCTAAGAGTTCAATTCAATCAATCAATGCATTGAATTTTCATGGTCAGTTCAATGCATTTTATACTCCAATCAAAACTATTCTGCAACCACTGAACTACAATAGTTTAAGTCACACAATTCAGAAATAAATGCCCTGAGCAATATTTAAACAGAGTCTTCCTGCTGTGGTGCAGATATCCACTGGTCGGGGTCATTAGGACCATCTGTAGAGCCACATCTACCTTTAAGTGCTTTTAAATTCAGACAAGCTGTTTGTGCCGTGAACGTTTTTCCTGAGAAACATCAAGGTAATGTTGTTTACCAAGAAAAGTGCTGACGCGCTTCAGTCAAAGAAATCACTGAATGTTCCCCCACTGCAGCGTCTGAGTCCTCTTCTTCAAGCCGGTCCTGATGAAAGCCAACAGAGCGGCGAGAATGATCTCCAGCATTCAGCAACCCTCTCTCGGTGCCGAAACGGGCCTCGGGCAATGCCAGAAGAGCTCTCTGGTCAGCTTTAAAGTACAGCATGAAAACACCCAAAGTATCAGATATTAAAAGGTATTTTCATGCGTCAAAGGAGCTCGCAAACAGTGAAAAAACACGAATCCAGGAGTGAATGGCTAGAAAGTGGTGAGACATTGTGTACGTACTGAGTGAGTGAGTCATTTGATGACAGACTGAACAACAGGGTCACTCTTATTCAACAAGAGGAGAAAGAGGGCACAAGAATGATCCCAATTTTATGATCGCATAAAAATGGCTGCTGACTACATGCAGTTAAACCGATGCAAGAGCATTATTGAAACATAACTAATTTAGTCTCTAATTTTAGCTTGATAAAAGTCAAGCTGAGCAGCCTCAGGAGGGAAAAGATGATAGATTCACTTTGTTTTGTGTGTGTGTGTGTGTGTGTGTGTGTGTGTGTGTGTGTGTGTGTGTGTGCGCTTTGATGCACTTTCTGTTGTAGGTCAGAACGATGCGCACCCATTCAACAGTCTTCTTCCATTCACAGAGCTGAAATTATAGTCAATAGACATAGATTGTCATAAATTGCCAATTATTGGCGCTGATATTGCTATTAACCAAGTCTGTAAAGCTTTGTTTGATTCCTTATAAGAAATAAAAATTAGACATCACAAACACAAAAAACTGAAATAAAATATTCAACACACTTTGTAGATTGGTTAACATGTATAGTATTGGCGTTTTAAAAGGTTGGCTAAACCAATTATTTTTTCTATTACAGTTGTTTCTAGGTTTAAATCTAACTGCAACCAAAAATTAAAGTAAAGGTCACTGAATGATTAAAGAAGGCATGAAACGGAAGTCGCGATAGTCTTTGCTTCCCTTTTGTGATGTAGATTCCGAGTGACGGCTTCTCAAATGAGAAATAAATAGGGCGGGTCTTGATTTTGCCCATCAGGAATTGATTAGATTGTTGTGTTTTGCTATTGGTCGATCTCATGTGAGTGACAGGTTGTCCCGCCCTGTCATCAGAGAAGAGAAGAGATTTCACTGCAAGAGACCAAGATATTTTAATTAAAGATTACAAGGGCACATAAATTAAAAAAATAATGATGTGCACGGATACATTTTTTATACGCAATATTCCATACCAAAAAAATAAAATCTTTTTGGTGAAAAATAAAAAATAAAAAGTTAGATGAACTAACATCACTACCAATAGAAAGAACCATTGCAGCAGTTCCTAGTAAAAAATGATCCATTTTAACGCAGCATGGTGTAAATATTTCAAAGAGCACAGTTGGTGGTGGTCAGCGGGAAGAGTCTCGGCAGCTGGTGCCTGGCAGGGATCCGCCACGGAAGCTTCTTCCTCATATAAAGACAGATGGAGAGGGTGAGTGACCCGGCACGCAACTTCTAGTTAGATATTCATTATTACTAGACCTGTGGTTATGAACTACTAGCTACACTAACTGCACGTACTGAATGACAAAGCCAAAAAATACACGCTTCACCTTTAAAGTCACCATTGAATATTTTAATTTAATTAAAAAAATATATATTTAATGTGCCCACATAATCTTTAATCAAAATAACTTCCCTATTTCTTGCAGCAACATCTCTTCTCTTCTCTGATGATGCGTTTACTGGCGAGAGGGCGGAGCAACCTGTCACTCACATGAGATCGACCAATAGCAAACCACAACCATCTAATCAATTCGTGATGGGCAAAATCTAATCCCACTCTACATTTCTTCTTGCTTGAGAAGCCGTTTCTCTCAGAAATACAGACTATCACAACTTCTGTTTCCTGACAGCTATTAAAAATGGCTTCATTTGCTCTCCATTTAAATTGCAATTCTGTCTAGGATGAACTAAGAATCAAGTATTCTTTCTTACAGGCTCATCTGAGATCGGACGCCCATACATTAATAATGAAAATATGCCTCAGGGTGCTAAATTTATACTCAACACTAACAAAAAAAGAAGGAAAAACTGCCATTTATTTTGTTCCACTGTTCCAAAACAAGACAAAAAAGTTTGAGAAAAGGGAAACCGAAAAGAAAAAAAACCTCCCATTATCATAGATGAAAGCCGAAGCAAAAATTGCTGCATCCTCATTAATTCACAGTGTCTGATATTTGAGTAATTTACTGAGAAACATAATTAAGTTTAAAACAAAAAAGGGGGTTTTAAGGGTTTTCTCTACAGTGGTGCACACTAATGAAAGCTCTTCACAGCGAGATCGTCTCATTTGCTCTTTCGTGCCCTAGGAGGGCTGCCAATGGCAAATTGATATCAACACAAATGACATCAAGTTACAAGGCGGCATTGTCCTCGGCAGTCAGACAAACGACAGGGAGGACGGATGGAGTCGCCTCGTGTGAATACGGGATCGATCTCACGGTCACAGCAGGGGAGAAAGAGAGGGATAGAGGCAGAGCAGAACGGATTGATTCAGGCTGATGTGTGCTTAATTAAGAAGAGGAATCTTCCACAGACGGGCTTGCGGGTCCTCGCCGACTGCCTGTGTAATTATAAGTCAGCTTCAGTGCTTCCACACCTCCTGCATTCAAGTGGGGGGAAAACAGAGGCAGTATTGACTCAATACAGACAAGACTATCCTCTAATTAGTGAGAGAATTCAAGAAAAGAACAATAAGGCTCAGGTACAGCCGCAGTCACAGCTGGTGGCGGGAATTTACAAGGATAAAAATCTCACGAGGATGAAGACGGAAAAAAGGCCGTTGACGTGCCGTGATTCTGGCCACACAACATGGGCCAGAAAGCAGAAAATCAATATGAGTGGTGTAGGTGGCTCCCTGAGGTGCTCACAAACACAGATAGGCCTACTCCATACCGTGGTAATACCCACAGAGAAATGAATGAACTCACTGTCTCTGTCAGCAGATACAACCAGAGTCACAATTATACAACGACCTTCAGGCAGGAAGACACTTCAATTTGAGCTAAACATGTTTGTATTATACAGTGACTGTGCTGGGTGAAAATTATAACAAAAATATGACCAGGTACACCAACAACATATTAGGCAGATGCTCATAATGTTTTGGCTCATCTGTGTACACTGTATATAATGCATAAATGGACATATACATTATCTTGTATAAGTTGAAATATGGCCCATACAGATATTTTCTCACAAACATTTCCTCAAATTTACTTTACCTAATATATTTTAGGAATCCTAATCACACAAATGTGTCATTTATGTATTTTCTCACTTTTAACTCATTAACTGTAGCTTTAATCCATGTACACTAAGTAGTCTACTCTAGCTTTAGTCTGCTGTCTATCGCCTACAAACAAATCCTGTCCGATAAAGTGTCATATTTGTTTTTGAGAAAGCAAATCAATTCCTTACAATATAGTTTGGTGTTAGCATGTGTTGCTAGGCTAACAATACAATGCAGAAACAAAAATATTTAACACACTTCACATACTGCAAAACAATTTCAAAATATGTACCATTTTCAAACTAAAGGTAATCGTGACAGCATCTAGAATGAACATGTGCAAAATTCACTTTTGGACCAAATGATTGTCAGCAGACAGTAATGTGTTATTCATTTTTGTTTGGAAATGCATACCGTGAAATCTCTGCTACATTTATGCTATAGCAGAAAGGAGATGCGACACTTTCAGTCGCCGTGGTAAGAGTATGATTGCAGATAACAGACCCTCTGCACTAACAGTCGGGAAGGAAAAAAAGACTGAGCTAAAGATCCTGCTGTTGAAATAACAATCAAATGCCAGCATGACCGTGGAGGACACGCTGTTAAGAGTCGGAGTCGCTGACAAGTGCATGCATGCCGTCGAGGTTGCATATGAGCCGCCTAAGGCGAATTGCTTCAACCTTTAGCGTTCTCTACCCACAACCACCCACCACTGGCAGTGAAGTACAGATCAACACTTAGGAAGGCAAGAATGTCGACTGTTAAATAAGAGTCCACAACGAAGTGGTGATCTTTGAGGGAAGAGTTGGCATCAAAAGAATTGCCATTTTAATGCAGCTTGAGGTCAAACTGAGGAGGGTCATGCAAATGTCTGCACATGCAAAACTGAAGGAAGCATCTTTAAATTATTGGCATACATAATGGACCATGACTCAAGTGCCTCAATTTTACCCTTGTTATATTGTAATTCCTCAATCGATTGCACAATAGTGTCCTCACTGTGAGTGTCCACATTACTGTGGCGTTTCCACTCAGCCTGATGATGGGCAGTTCACTCAAGTGTTTCAATGTCATGGCCTGGTCAGCAGATTTCTCTCTGTCCCTGTCCCTGTCAAACTAGTAGGATGGCAGCTGTTAGAATCACATAGAGGGCATTGGAGATGGTCTAAATCGTAGTAGGCTGCCTATATACTGTAGACAGCATCCAAGCTGAAAGAGAATTTCTCTCGACTTGTCAGCCATCTTGGATAAATACAATGCATTCTGGGATTGTTTTTTTTCCTGGAGAGATACATGCTGCTTTAGATTTTGGCTAAAATGTTGCTGCTTACCATTTGGAACAAACCTTTTGTCTGTAACGTACCTTTGACGCCTGAAACAGCTCATTAGTTTCTGGAACTGAGCCCAATACAGTACCTACAATATAACATAATGTTCGATGGTCAAAAGATAATGCAAGACTTTCAATTGGATTGGTGGTGCTTTAGGATGTTTACACATTTTGTTTTGTATACCATGCAGTTTACCGTTTAAAAAAAAATCATTTTAGATCACTGATGATCTGTGGTGTGGACAGCAGTCGAACCATCCCAGTTCAAACACACAGTTCAAATCAAAGGTTCTCACATTGAGGACGGCGTGTGAGATACGGTTACCTACATCAATCCTTCGTTTGATGTTCTGTGGAAAAATCCCCATACCACATCTGCAAGAGTCCTCTACGAGGTCATAACACAGAAAACAACAAACCAACAGAGAGAAAGAGAAGGTGTGTAAAGCCAATGGGCAAATCCCTATCAGTCGAACAGCAGTGATACAGGAAATCAAGGGATGAAACAGGAAATCTATTATCCATAAACTGTTTGAAATCTGTCTCTGTCGATGAACCTTAGTCCCAGATGGAAACTGTGTTCTTTAGAGTTTCCTGAAGCAGAAAAACACCTTGAGCTTGTGCTAAGAAAAGCTCAGCCAAGGTAAGGCAGCATTAAGTCCCGCCTTTCTCCTTCCCCAGCCTTTGACCTTGCCAATAAATTTACAATTCCCTGGGTGTTTCGCATCTAAATGAGGCACACTTTGGTGGAACAGTTTGCAAAAGTCTTGAAGGGAACATAAAAGAATGGAACAGCAAAGACTTTTTCCCTGGTCCGGAAGACTTCCCAATTACAATTGCGGTTTTACCTTTCATATAAACTGTGAATTTCCTTGGAAAAATCCTTGGTTCTTCAGGTCTCAGACTGGGAACAAACTTACCATGACAGCAAGGAGTCTTCAAACATCCCACCACAGCAAGATTGCATTACGTGTGCAAATACAGTTCTTACTGAACGAAGAAAAAACACATGAATAATGCAACCGACTCACTGCACCTGGAGGAATAACAATGAGCTTCCTACTTTTCTGCCGTTATGATCCTTATTAGAGGTCCAATTGGCTGTCATAGAGCTTAATCTGTAAAATACACATTCTTTACATACATATATAAGCTCCATTTACATTTCAAGACTACTGAAGAATATACACAACTTGGTTTGTTGGCATATCCAGCCTGTTAACCTGCACTGAATAAAGGGAAATTGGTTCCATACAGACATGAGTTAACCTTTCGAGAAAGGAACGCAATGAGCTGTTGAATCAAAATGTTGCTGGAAATGTTTATTAGACAGGAAGTCATTAGAACGTGAATGTGTTAGGTGCTTTCTCAACCTCATTTTCCCTACGCTCACAAAATACATAAATATTTGACATTTATCATCTTAATTTGCTGTTCAAACATTCAAAGCTGTAAATTTGTTATAGCTACACTTCTTCTGTTAAAAACATGTTATGTACAATAGACAAGATATTGCATTTGGCATAATTACAACAATTTTGTTATTTAATTTACAGTTTTCTCAATAACTGATTTTTGTGAATGCCATCATCATCATCTGGCTTTCACAACAAATCCGAGTCTCATAAAATGTGACCGTAAAAAGGAGAAAATAAAAATCATACTCAAGTTAATTTAAGAATTAATAAGAAAGAGGACATTGTACTGCGTTAGACGATCACATTTTCCACTAAAACAAAACAATAGCTGGTCTCTCCACTTCCATATTCGTTGGGATTTCATTTGCAGGGCCATACAGAATTGTAAACTTGGCAACATTTGGACAACAAATGAAATTAGCATGCAAAATGCACAAACACTTCTGCAGGTTTTACACTGCCGTGCAACTGTGCTGGAATCTACAGAAGCGTTTATGCATGTGTAATAATCATTCAAAAAGGTTTTAGATGGTCACTGTACCTCCATTTCGTACAGGTAAATGAAACTGGAGGTCAGGGAAGGTGCAGTCCAGAGGTGTCAATCCAGATTCGACTGGAACGCATCAATTCAGATTAAAAGTGGCAGCCCTTATTGCCTGATGGCAGCTTGAGTCTCTGTAATGCCCTAGGTAGATCAAGTACGTTTTATATGAAGCTTTTTTTTTTTACCAGGATATAACACTTTGTCTCACTGTCTTTCAGACAGCCAGCAGCCGTACGGTAACGCAGTGCCGTAAAGTGGTCCGGTGCACCGTTGAGTCCTTACAGTGAAGTCTATTACAATGGATGTCTAACGCTCCATTTGCATCCTAATAAAGCATCTTCGAGTTCAAGACATCCATTTTCCTTACAGCCCACCTGTTCCTTTGGCACAACACTTGGCAAAACTCCACAAAAGTATATCTCCATTTACACTGCGTGGGCATGTGCACTTGTTAGGAATTATTCGGACCACCTACATAGGTTCTAATCATTCAGACCCCAAACTCCAAAGTAACCAAACGAAACTATCAATGCTTTAGGGCTCCGAAAAGCCCATATAGACTCGCCCACAACTGCGCTCCAATTATACAAATGGGACGGAGGTACTACTCTTGATTACACTCACATTAATTTCACATTAGTCAATGCAAAGGTGACAGTTCATATGGTGAAAGTTTTCAGATTTGTCTAACCCATGAGAGCTCTTTGCGTGTGGATTTTCAGAGACTATGGTAATTTGGTCTTAGAAAAGCAGCGACCTTTCTAAAGGCCTATTCACACCAAGTGCAAACTTTTTAAACAAAGCAGTATTTTTTCTTCTTCGGACTGCAAAGAAAACCGACCTGTCAATGATACAAGCATTTTTTGTTTCCAGAGACACCGCTACACCCGCACAGTTTAGCACATTTAGTCAACCGGTGTAATGCTACTGGACATAGGACTAATGTCATCTTTGTACATCTTTGTAAAATGACATACTAGCTCATTAACCCTTTGTACTACAGACATAAACACAGTTTCCTTTGAAAGTCTACTAATAAAATATGTGCATATATAATAAATGTGCATAAATATAAAATCAGACAGTGATTTGTGCAAAAGTGGTGTTTAAATCGCCTCATGCAATATATGTCAATCTATATAATTTCCCCCACACATTATGGACTTAATTTCCAAAGCTTCAGATTCACGAGGCTGTACTTTCTTTTCAAACCACTTTAGTAATGTTCTAATATCTTATTATTTTACCACATATTTTCTCTCTCATTTGGTGTGAATAGGCCTTATACTCAAAGGAAAATGTAACCTTGAACATTTTGTGCTAGCATTAAAATAGAGGACTTCTAGCACCTTTGTCTAAAAGTTCAGAGTACTATAAATTGTGCATTTGTCACTGATAAAAAGACTCTTAAGGCAAAACATGTTTTGTATCAACCACTATAAATACACATTAGCATTGATAAATCTATGAAAAATCTGAGAAAATACCATAGTACTAAGTTCTGTTTAGAGTTAATTTAGGGGCTCGGGTAATTTGACAAGCGAACTTATAATTTCGAACCTAAAAAGTGCATAAAATGCAGTCATACCCCTGCAAACCCTCTTTCACTCAATATATATTTATATATTAAAAATATTCCACAGTCTATTTATTTATTTAACTGGGAGATTAGGGAATAATCGTAAACCCATAGAGGTTAAGTGTAAAAGTGCAAATGGTGGGGCTGGTGTGAGGGGCACAGCGTTAGAGCTGCGAGACTTTCCTAGGAATGGGACGGGGTCTGGGAAACTGGTCGGATCGGCGTGGTTCAGTATTTTGTCTTCGAATCTGGTGTGGTTTGGGCGGAATGGGTGGCGCATCAATGCTTGGAGGAATCGACAAGCTCGGTGGAAGCGGGACTTGCCTGCGGGGGTTGTTCCGCTCATGTATGCTGTAAGGAGGCGGGGTCTTGTTCTCCCGTCGAATGAGCTCGTCTGAGCCGCTGGAGGCGGAGTTTGGGAGGGCGTGGTCGGTGGGTGTGTTCTCAGTTCCTGAGGCCTCAGATACGCTACAGCGACTGAGAGATGAGATGCCGCTGCTGTAGCTTCCAGAAAGCACCGGAGAATTTGACACCAACCCTGTAGTTTGGCACTCTGTGGGCGAAGGGGTGAACGGAGGCGCAGAGGTCTACAAATACAAAATACATACAGATCAAAAGAGAAAAGATGAAGCTTTGGGCCACAATGCAGTTAGCACAAGATAAGTTACCTCTATCTACTAGCAGGAATAAAGAAATTCTTAATAACAAAGCCATCAGCAACAACAGAAGCAAAAGTCCTGCCTCAAAATCAAATCTGCACACTGGAAGGCCAAAGCACAATATTCTGCAATTTTGGCTCTATTATTTTGAGGCAATACTGTCTCTTTTCATTACGAAAATTATTTCTATGCAATTAAATCCACAGCTCAGGCTTTAGCCGTTTCTAGGACTTCATTTCACTGAATAAAGCATATTTGATCTGATTGCACCCTGGAGGGAACTTCAAACACAACATTTCCGCTAAGATTTTCATTTTGTGCAGTTGATAATGGTGGACCTCAGTAACAGTGAGGTTGCATTACATTTTTATTTTTACTGAAAAAGCTACATTTCTTTGGATGACAATTGGTAGCAGATAGTTGGTTATTGGACCAATATTAAAACTGAAAATGTTTTGGTATAATTTGATGTTGGATGTATATTGGTGAATATTGGAAATTTTAATCCCTATTTTTCTTTCAAAACCACACATTTTTATCCCTGTAAAATGCTAATCTTTAGCAAATCTCATTTTAATACTGTACATATTAATTAATGTTGTGATGCCTAAATTCACTCATTTTATTTTTTTATTTATTTAGACAAAATTTTATAGATTTTTTATATTGGCATTTTATCAGTTAGCAGCCATGATAAGTAATCAGCAGTTTTACAATAAATTAGTGATTCCACTGTTATCGGATTGCATATATCACCTGCTGTATAAAATTTAAACTTGATGCATGTTTCATAGATTTTATACTACTACTGGACCAGCATGATCATTTGTGCTGTTTAAAGCTGGTTTTGCCAGATGTAACTGACTGTGGAATCTATATTCATATGTGCCTGGTCATGCTTGTGTGCGATGTGTCACATGGTCTAGCTTCAGGCATGAGACTATTTCTGGGACACAACCGTACACAGGTGGTCAAGCAGGTTAGGCTTTTGCTTTCTGACCCGCTGACTGCACTTCCTTTAGGAAATTCACCAGCACTAGTGCTGAGATCTCCTCCCAACCGAAACTCGCTCTCCGCTTTGTTCTCCCGAGTAGCTTGACAGATTTCAGCATTTCCGATTTCCGGAAGGAGTAATGATTTGATTTCTATGCAGTCTTTAAATGAAAACAGAAAGAGTTTGGACTCTTTCTGTTTTATAAGATGATTGGAGCGCATGTGCTTTGCTGAATACTAGGTGACGAATCGATATGTGGCACGAGACGAGAATTCAAGGAAGTGGCAAGGAATGCAATTGTCAACAAGATGCGATGAATGAGGCAGCGTTGAGTAGGAGTTTCTGAGAAGCCATTAGAGCGCTGCTCGGCTTTAAGGGCCGTTACTTTGAATGAATGTGCTTTTATTTAAAACCTGAATACACTCACTGCAACGTAAAAGAGAAAAGGCATAAAGGTACATTGATGACTGCAGCTCCAACCTTTTTCAAGGTCTGTGACCCTTTTATTCCCTATTATACCCTTTGAAAGAAAAAATACTGTGGCTTCTGGTACTCTGCAATATGGACGCCTGAATTTTCAGTAAAGCTCAGTAATACATTAAAAGTGCATTACAGCTGGACTGACAGCATGAGGGTAACATGTTTAATATTTTCTTGAATGATGAAATGCACTATTGATAACATACAGGAAACTAAAGCTGGTCAATAAGGCATCATAAAACATGCATTATACATTCTTTAAAAACTAATCGTGTAAAATATGTAGATTGGATGAGAGATACAGTGGTGGTCAAAAGTGATGCCCGGAGGGGATATTTGTTTTTAACGACAAGTTCAATTAAACCATTAACATACAAGGCATTAAATATAATCTGAATATTATTTGGCAAATAAAGGCAAACTACAGCTACAGATTTTATTTTACGATGCAAAAATAAAATAAAATGCATAGAATAACAAAAAAAGCATACATTGACTACAACATAATCAGTTATTAAATGTGGCATGTTTCATTGCATTATCGCAAATAAAACATTTGCAAACTACGCAATATACTTACAAAATCTTTTTAATGTTTTATATTATTTGAATAAAGGGTGAAGATGTCAATTTACCTTGGCTGGACATCACTTTTGACCTCTACTGTACTTAACTTAGGGGAGTAAAGACTTAAAGACAGAGTTATCTCATAAACAGTAAAATGATTGTGCCACCATTGAGAAGAAAGAGTTTGAGATTGATTAGTGGATTCTGCACCGGATCACTGCCATGTACGTGAGCCAACGGAGCTGTTCAGGACTGGAGCGAACACTCACAAACAGTGTTTCTCTGTCTAATCATGGGCCCAGTTGGACTGACTAGAGCCTGACCCAGTTTAGACATCCTGGATTGAGTCCCGAGACACTACAGTAAACACTGTACATCAAAGGTCACTTCACAAAACACCCTAGACAACAAGAAAAGGTCATACCTTCTGAGGCGAGCGTGATGTCATCACAGGGGACTGTGATCGTGTAGTCTTGGCAGGAGATCCTATTAAAGGACACAAAAAGTCAATCTACTTCACTTGATACAGGAGCTTGGGACAGTAAACATGGTCATGGCTGTCTATTAATCAGGGAAACGCTTTGCCAAGGTCGGTCGGCTAATGCAAAACAGTTTAACCATTCGCTACCATTTCTTTTCCAGGACAAGACCCTCAATTACAGTCCACTGATGTACACACTTAAAAGGGTCCCTTTTCATAAATTTTTATTATGCAATATGTTCTCTGAGGTACACTTATAATGTTAGAGAAGTTTGGAGTGCCAAAAAGAGTCATTCAATTTAATTTAATTTAATTTAATTTAATTTAATTTATAGTTATAGTTCTGAAAGTTACTTCATACTAACAACAACAATAATAATTTATTAGGTTACATTAAAACAATTTAAATAAATTATAAAAGAATACAAATATAAAATAAATACACTACTTATATATAGTAAATAGTATACTATGTATAGTAAATATATATATATATATATATAGTAAATATTTATATATATATATATATATATATATATATATATATATATATGAAGAGTTCAGATGCAAAAGGAATGATCATTTTTATCAAGCTCGTATATTTAAGTTCAGTAATTTCACTTAAATGGCAATGAAAATTACCTATTAATTGTCATTTAAGTGAAATTACTGAACTTAAATATACGAGCTTGAAAAAAACTTCAGATGGCACTTAGAGGCTTATGCATCTGAACTCTTCATATATATATATATATATATATATATATATATATAGATACACGCAACAAAACAAGTAAATTATAAAATATAGTAAGCATACTAGTTATAATTATAGTTCTGAAAATGACTTGATAAAAGTGTTTTATATTAAAATGAATAAAATGTAGAAGAATAAAATAAATATATAACTAATAAAATAAAAAGATAGTAAGACAATGCAGAAAAGAGAATGCAGACCAACATCTAAAAGGTAATGAAGCAGCAATGGTGCAGATTGAGGTTTAAAGACACGTCATGCAGTTTAAAGAAAGAAATGCAGCGAGAAAGCTCATCAAGAATGATTATAAACAAAAGAGTGTGTGAGAAGGATCCCGCTGTTACTTTTCTCATTATCCAATGATGCGTCCGACCGGCAGCCCTCATGATACAGTGGGATGTAGAAAATAAGACGAGCAAGAAACCAGGAGACTTTAGAGCAGAAGAGTGGAAGATCTGAGAGTTAAAAGGCTCTGGAAACATCTGTGTCAGTCTTTAGGATCGCTTGAAGCAGATTTCTTTCTTTACCTGTGTATGTTGGTCTAGGAGGAACAGGGGGGCCCTTTCCATTAAAATCAGAGAGCGGCATGTCTAGACTCCAGCTACTAGGTGCAGGCTTCACCACTTTCACACACAAAACATGCATTTCAGGTATATTCAGTCAACTCAACTCAAAATACAATGCCCAGTAGCGTTGTATGACTGACAATAGGAAATAGCAAATCAGGGTTTGGTGGGTGTAAAAGTCCCACTACAACCTCCTGTCTCAACAACAGGAAATATCCCCACTGTGGAAAGAAAACTGTGTTTCTTCTATCTTTAACAGCTATTTTCAATGTCTTATACAGAACAAAATATCCAAATATTCAATATCCAAAACCTTTCAGACCCTTTTTCCCCTCTAAAATTAAACAAATTTAAAGGGATAGTTTACCCAAAAATAAAAATTCTGTCATCATTTACTCACCCTCAATTCGTTCCAAACATGTATGAGTTTCTTTCTTCTGTTGAACACAAAAGAAGATATTTTGAAGAATGTCAGCAATCAGACGGTTGACGGTAGCCATTGACTTCCATAGTATTATTTTTCCTATGGCTACCGTTTGATTTCCAACATTCTTTAAAATATCTTCTTTTGTGCACAACAGAAGAAAGAAACTCGGTTTGGAACAACATGAGATTGTGTAAATGATGACAAAATGTTCCTTTTTGGGTAACCTATCCCTTTAATATTGCAATAGCTCACTGGGCATTTTTTGGGATGATCAAATCCTCTCAAATGAAGCAGTAACATCAAAAACACCATATATATATATATATACATTTTGGAAATAAATCACAGGAAGGAAAAACTAAAAGTTGCCAATGTCTTTACAAGGCAATGTAACCGTAGATTTAAATAACTTGGGTGAACATATGATGAAACCTCCTCAACATCTCCCTGTCAATCAGAATAAGCATAAGTCTGTTTGTGAAGCTCTTTGGTGGTCCAGTCACAGCTGTCACAACAGACAAGGGCGGTGAGCTGTCGGTTAGCATCAGATCTAGCGCGCTGACCGCGAGACCCCCGTCATTTCAGACCACCTTCTTCACAGCGGGACGACAGACTGAAGATTCATACGCTCACATGCACATGCTCACCTTTGTCGGGGGTAGAGATGTTGGGGTCACTGCGAGGCAAGGAGGCATCGCCCGCTGGGTGTGGGACCGGCCTCTGTGAAAGACGTTCACATCACATCAGTGCGGTTGAGATTTCTCACTGGGAAATGTTCAGTGATTACTGTAGGTTTCTAAAGGTTTGCTATAGGCTATTGGTTTACAATGAAAATATTCGTTACATTTATAAATTATAAATTATAAACTAAAATATATTATAAATATATATTAAATTTATATATTAAATTTATAAATAAATAAATAAATAAATAAATATATATATATATATATATATATATATATATTAATACACTTTTTCTATCATTATTTGCCACTATATTCATAGCCGAAAAAAGACTCAAGCTGGATTTAAACTTGAGCATTTGGATAGTGTGATGACAAGAACGTAAATTTACAGAACAGTAAAAAAAAAAAAAATGCATTCTGGGAAAGTCTTCTTCCACCCTGGTGGCCGTGGTTAAATATGAATAAATATATAAACTAAACACAATCTTCTATAGGTGGCATTACAATAAATCAGAGATATGTTTATATTAGACATTAACGTTCATAATAGATACGATTGTGAAAGCTTCTTACCCAGTATATGCTTCATTCATGATGATTTTACATTAGTATGTAATTGATCTCCCTATTAAAATGTACTGATGTATGAGAAATGAGTCTTCTGCATAGATACTTTACCTCACTTCTCATTTCTTGACAAAGAATATTCCTGAGACACATTAACAGAGCCAGTTTCATCTAGTCGTTTTTCAAGATGTGGTAAACGCAAATCTTACAATGAAGAAGGCTATGAGAAGTAAACCCACCAATACACCTCAACCGAAGACTGTTTGGCACCTGATGAATAATAAAAACACTGATACTATAATCATCTTCATACCTGTGTGGGATCCAGGGGGTTCGGATATATGGCGCTGCAGGGTCTCTCTCTCGGTGAGAGGCAGTTCTCTCGGGAATGCTTTTGTTTATCTGACAACTGTGGAGAACCTGTGAAGGGTGAGGAGGTGTAAGCAAGGGTGTGATTTCTGTAACAAACCAATATGAATGCTCAAATATGTGCCCCCACACACACATAAAAAAAGACATAGATCTTGCACTCATTTCTTTGCTAACCAGCCAGCACATGAAATAAAGGCTCCTCCTCGTCTCTCCCTCCTGCTAGGGCGAGAATTGTTCTGTTGGGGTGACAGACGGCTATCTCGCGGGAAGAGATGGACTGCCAGGCCTGAACCTGCTCAGAACACTAACATCCTCCTCCAGCACAGGACAGAAGGCCACGGCTCCCTTATGAAAGCTATCATCAGTCTAGAGTTCTTCAAGCAGCATTTTATGCCTTCAGGAGCACCTCCTGTCTGCCACTGCTTTATGGGGGTCTCTATGCAAGGCAAGAGGGGCTGCCAAGGGGAGACTATAAGATTACATAAATGTCTCCATACATATTCCCATTTTTACGGCCTGTGTCCGCAAGTAAACACATGCTGGATGGAGGGAGATAAGTGGCCGAGGAAGAGCGGAGAAGAGAGAGGAACAGAGGGGAGAGTTCTGCAATATATCAGGACACCAGCTTTCTGTATCCCACAGTAAAACTGCATTAAATGGGCCATAAACATCACTTCTGTAGCATTTTATTTTTAACTCAGAAATCTGTTTATTATGGAGGTCTGTTTCTGAATCAGACTAAAAAATAATAAAAGGTAATTGTAAGAAAATAAGAGAGTCAAAGTTGCAATTACAGCAAATAAGAACAATCATAATTTACCAGGATTGAACATACCGGGAAATAAACATACCATAAATAAAATACCAGGAAATATTAAGACTTGAGAAATATAATTACAAAAAATTGCTAGAAATAAAGAATCAAACTCAAGAAATGAAGTTGCAGAAAACCAGAAAAATAGACGCAATTAAAAGAAATAGTCCAAATTGTGTTTTAAAGTCGCAAATCCAATGGCGCAATGACTCTGTTATGAGGAATGTACATGTACAAGTACATGTAGTTAATTATTATTACTCAATACTTCCATGTATAATGTAACGCTGTAACACAAACACCTTAAAATGAAGTGTAACCAAAATTCACAATTATAATGAGAAAGTCGAAAATGAAAAATATAGTTTAAATTTTGATATGAAGTTGCAAATATGAATCGCACTGTGAAATATGAAGACTCAATTATGAGAAATATACTTTCAATTATGAGTCCAAATTGTAATATAATGTTACAAAAGGGATAAATGTTGCATTGCGAAATATATAGTGTCAAATACTAGAAATAAAGTCACAATTATGATAAATAATGTTCAAATTGTGATAAAAAGCTTCACATTGTGAAATAGAATGTCTCAAATATGAGAAATAATCACAATTGCCTTTATTTTCTGGTGGAAAAAAATATTTTCTGGTTTTATATATCTATTTATAAAAAATAAAGAAAATGATTGGTCAGTGCACTGCAAGAACACAGTCCGTTGTAAATATTTAACACGTGTTATTGTGTTACTGTGCCGCATCAAACCTCAGCAGCTTTGCTGTATGAACACTGCAGTATATATACATCAAGCTTTTATTCCAAAAGAGCAAAGGTTTGGCATGGCTGTTCTGAGAGCGGACAGACTCTTCTCACCTCTGGCACTGGACGGAGCCGAGCTGGTCACGTTGGGAGAGGCAGAGTGATTGGAACTGAGACTTGAGGTAGACGGACTTGGCTGAAAAGAGAAGAAAATGTGAGAAACATGAGAAAGAGTTTTCTATACTTTGTTGATGGTCTATAACATTAACGGGTTGTAAAATAATAATTCGGTCTGGGATAAAAGAAAAAAGTTAAATGATCTGTCCATCCAGTCTATAATTCACCCACAAATCCGATTCTCACAGTGAGAGAAAAGACAGAGCGAGACAGGAAGGATTAAGTGGGGATGTGAGAGAGACAGATGAAAACAGAAAGAGGGCAATTAGGAAAGAAAAAGAGGCAAGGAAAAAGAACAAGGAGATTAGGAGGAAATATGAAAGACAGCAAAAGAATAGAGGTTCTGCCGGTGTGTGTGTGTGTGTGTGTGTGTGTGTGTGTGTGTGTGTGTGTGTGTGTGTGTGTGTGTGTGTGTGTGTGTGTGTGTGTTTGATAGACAGTGGCGGTCCTGTGCACTCACCTGCATGTTGAAGACTTCATCGGAGCTCTCTGATTGGCCCGTGATGTTGCTCACTTCATTGGACGCCTGCGATGACAGCGAGGATGAAGAGTAGCGGTTGACTGCTGGGTAGCTGAGGGGACTGAATCGCATACAATAAAAACACAATAAGAATGACTTCATAACAAGTAGTATCAATTTCTGGTGAAAATTAAGAGTAGAATTTACTAAGATTAGTAGAAAGACATTAATCATCAATCAGCCAATATTCTGACATTATCGACATTTGCTAGGAATCATGATTGAGTGGTCGATTAATAGTTTCAAAATCAACTTCTATAATTAACATTTTCTGCTTTCAAATATTTTGCATTAATTTTATGTAAACAAAGGTTTAATTGCAAAACAGTAGTCTGTCATCATTATAATAAAATGTTTTACGTAAATATTATAAATGGGAGTTTAAGAAGACAAAAAATCTAAATAAATTGTTTATTATTAAAAAAATTTAATTGGCTTTTTGACATAATAAAATCATCATTATACTACAAAATATAATAAAAAAAAGTATATCTAAAGAGAAATACTCTATCAGTATTTCATTCATTCATTATAACTACTAGTACTACTAATGAATAAATAAATAAATTAAGAGGAGTCGGTGGAACAAATACGAGCATATAATACTATCCACAGCAAGTCAGAAAAAAATATGCACAATATAGCACAATATTTTTTTCCATCTCTAATTATATTACATAAGGACATTATGGCTGCTATTAGCCATTCTGCACCCTAGATATCAGCACTAACCAATGAAAACCCCCTAGTGTTTGACCCGAAAAGGGTTACACTTTAGCAGACAGTCTAATACTCTAATGAGAGTTAATTGACATAGGTGTCTAAAGGGGGCCATCAAAATAAAGTGTAATCCTGAAAAGAGTTTCTCACCTGCGGCGTGACACCACACGAGCTCCTCCCTCGGGACTCATTATATTGGGCGCTGAGTTTCTTCCAGCTCGGGGGCTTCCGTTGGTGAAGTGAATCGGACTGGCTCGCACATAGGCCGGAAATTCCTTCAGGCAGTGGGAAAGAGAGAAAGATGAGCGCACAAGAAACGGCTTGGGAATCCGACTGTAGGAACTCTGATTTGTACCTGTATGCCGAGGCTGGATTTCATGAGATGAAACTGATCCACCAGTTTCTTGTGCAGGGGCCTCATGTCCTGAGGTACAAACTTCTCATGCACTGTCAACCCAAACTCCAGTATGTGAGCCTGATGGAGAAACGATGAGCCTTTAAAGACAATAGTACTCACAATGCATTTAACCTCCGTCATGTGACGCATTTCAGTAAAACAGAATATTTAGTGCTGAATAATGTAGGGAGGAGACTTGATTTGATCTATTATTGGCTAATATTTTCCCTGCCCATGCACTTGGGCTTTAAACATCAGCAGGACAGTAAAAGTCACTACATTTTGATTGAAACCTATAAAAATATTTGATGTTCTTTAAAATAACATACTGACGAATCAAGAGCAATAAGATGAAAGACATTCATTAAAGAAGCAAATAGCATCCATTATTCTTACAAGTTGTCTTTAAAACTGCTTGCTTCATAATTAAATGATCAGCAAAATATTTTTCCCCCTTCAGTCTTTAAAAGTTCACTTTCATGCTTGTAACTGGCTTATATCCATGGTTACTGTCTAGACATCAGCATCATGTGCTCGGCTCTGGAGAGTTTCTGGTTACTAAGCAGCACGAGCATGTAGGGAAGAAGTGAGACCTACAGAAACCGAGCTTGTGTAGAACGTAACGGCTAAATGCCAAACATGAGTGGAGAAATGATGACAATGAAACATCATAAATCTGTGTGAAATCTGGTGTAGATTAGATTTGGTTTCTTCAAACAAACCTGCTCAAACATGAGCTCCCGGAGACGACCAATTTTGTCTCCATCTTCGGGGTGAGTCATGATGTAGTCCTTCACAAAGAACGCCTATGAGAAACACAAAATTGCACTGTTTAACCATAATGCATTGTGCCTCACCAGCCTCCACATATTTTGTGGTGCGAGTTACATTTACCTTGACAACTTCAGCAAACAATATCATGCATAATTTCACCGATTAGTCAAATTATAACTTGATTAACTTTCTGTTTTCAGTTAAATGGGGGATGAAGAGCTGCAACCAAAAATAAAGTGCAAAAATATGAGCTTATGAAAACATGCATGTCTTCAGATCTTCTAAGGAAAAGGGGGAAGGAGAGAGAACAGACGGTGTATCTGTGTCCGATCTGTTCCAAGGACGATGTGCTGGTATCTCCAAAGAGACAGTGGGAGAGCAGAAGCTTTAGGAGGGAAACTCTCAGACTTCAAAGATTCCACCATGCAGATTTTCCCATTGCCCTGAACATGACATTTGCCCTTAAGGCCAGGCGAACGCTACCGGCAGATGCACAATTTAATTGCAGATGCACGCTATGCCTGCCGATCACTGAAGGAGTTCACGCTGGCAGTGATTTTTAGCGACAAAGAGACCAGCATATTTGAGTTATGGGATCTTTTGAGAAACGTCTGTGAGTTTTTAGGAAGGGAATGAAATGAAATAAAAAATAAAAAATAAATTTAAAAAAGGCTTACAAAAGCCAGGCCATACACATTATGATTTTTGATGTCGTACAAGCTTGCAGGCGATTTTTTTTTCTCTGGAGAAATCGCGTGGAAATCGTTGATGCTCGTATGGTCGCGGCTCGCATTGCGTAAGAGAAATTACGAGCACCTCCTGAACTCCTGATAATTTTTACTAATTTTTCACAAACGCTAGATCCATGACTATAATTACAGCCCATGTGGCTGCAACCACAACGTGCACACACACACACACACACACACACACACACACACACACAAATACACAAATACACAAATACACATCCGAAGCTAAAGCAGCAATATTGAAAGTGCCAGTCTCCATGTTTAGCGCGAAAGCTCATGCAATTGTAACCGGTCGTATTCTACCTGCTCTGAGCAGGATTCGAACCGGCATCTCCGGAGTGGGAGGCGGGCATGCTAACAAGGACACTAAAGACCGCAGCCTCAGTCGCTAACGCACCTCTTGAGGCCAGAGGAGTGAGGTTTACACGCACAGCACTTACTGGCCTACATTACACTCACCCCCCTAAACCTCGCTCCCATCCGGGTCACGGCACCAACTGTAACCACTCCTACTCGACCTGCGCCTAGAGGGATTCGAACCGTAGTCTCCAGCGCAGGATCCAGCCTTTAGCGTCAGTTGCTAGCGTGCCTCTTGAGACCAGAGGAGTGAGGTTTACACCAACAGCACTTACTGGCCTACGTTACACGATTGCCACCGGCTTGCTGTGCAGCACATCCGTGCCATTTACCAGCTGCTTTGATATGATGACCATGTTAACTGACTCACAACATGTGCAATGGCTCACGACCTCCTGAGTGTCTGAAATCGCACAGTGTATGCCGGCAACAACACAAAATTTAACACAAATTTCTCTCTGAACTTAACACCAACCAAACGCTACACGAAGATTTAATTGTGGCTGCCTGCAGATCGCCAGTAGACAAACACCTCAGGATCAATTACAGGTGTACTTGTGAATTGTTTTTGCGATAATTTAAGGAATGGAATATACATACCTCTGCCTTACTAAAACAAATCTTTCCTTGAGCTTCTAAAGAAGACGCAGATGTCAAGAAAGTTTTTAAAAAACGGTAGGGGATGAGCCAATTAAGAGCTAGATCTTGTAATTTTAGAGTGGAATTTCTTTGAGGGCTGACCTTAAAGTGCAGAAATGCAAGCAAATATTAATGCCAACAGCTGGAACGCTCAATAAACAACTAATTGGTAATTCTGTCATGTTTGCGATCCAAATATATTAACTGCTGCTCATCCCATGACCCTTCGCCTCAGGACACTCGGCGAGGGCGGTATCTGAACAGCCTACATGAAAAGAATTTAACGCAAATGTACTTTCTGGAACATGTACAAACAAAAAACCTTGCATGTACACAGTCGACTATCTTCTTTATAGCTGCTCTCCAAGTCTATCAAGGTAAAAGCTGCAGTGACACTAAAGCGAGGTTGCTATGCAACAAGCGTTCATACAATTTGGAAAGATCTGTTGTATTCGCACAGCATATGACTTCTTTGAGATTATATAGATTTTTTTTTTCCAGGGTTTCACAAGGGGAATGATTCTTTTTTTCAATGCTGCTGTTTCTGTAGTTATGGCTAAGATATTTCCTTTCGGACAAGCTAAACTCTTAAGGTATTCCAGAATTCCCTTCGGCCATCTGAAGGCTCTGTGTTCTCTGACAGAGGAAACCGAGAGACAACCTTGAGAGAGTGGGTATACATATTTTAAAACATGAGGTGATCTTGCATCG
Source organism: Scardinius erythrophthalmus (assembly GCF_964197995.2). Classification (NCBI taxonomy): domain Eukaryota; kingdom Metazoa; phylum Chordata; class Actinopteri; order Cypriniformes; family Leuciscidae; genus Scardinius; species Scardinius erythrophthalmus. The sequence goes on along the minus strand of NC_138224.1, from coordinate 4,990,073 downwards.
GTGGGGATATGGAACATATATAATATACAGTGAATTAGTGCCATATGACCAAAATTACAAGAAAACAAACCTCCTGATAGCGAGCGAGACCTCCATTGACAGCTGCGTCGATGACTCCGTTGAGACACATGGTCAAGGGGTTGATGTTCTGCATCTGCCGTGTTTGACACTGTGTAATCAACGTCCGTAACTGCAGGTTCTTGTTCTCGATGACCTCAATAGCGTTCTCTAGCGGACTCACCTCCACCTGTGGCCAAAAAAACCCCAGGGAAGTTCACCAACAAGCCAAGACACAATGGTTGAAAAAAAACTTTCATTAAATGTTTGGAGAACTTTGGAAGAGCAACAAATTTATTTTGTGCCGCTGAAACATACTCTACTCAAGCATGGGAGTGTAAAAGCTTCTAGTTAAAAAAATTATTGCGATTTTTATTGGTTTCCTTTTTTAAATTCAGTAATATGCAGAACCAATTTTTCCATTGGCCTATTTTCTCCCTATATATATATATATTTTATGAAGCTAATAGTTTCAGCAAGGATGCATTAAATTTACTCCACCAGTATACAATATATCAAAAGAAACAACAGAGCCTCTGCTTTAAACAAAAAATATATGTATATATTTTATTCTAGCTTCATGCATTCTTTTTTTATCAAAACTTAAATGTGGGTAAGTTTCATAAAACATTATCCATTTTTATAATGATGCAGATTATTATTATTATAGATTAGTAGAAGTAGAAGTAGTAGTGCCATGAGTCATTTTGTGATCTGATTAAATGTGTTAATTTTGCAATACATTAAGTTAAGGTTCTGCTTAGTGACCCACCAAATGGTGTCATTTATTGGTAGAACCATTAATGAATTAAGTTCAAAAGTGTGAATATTGATAAGAAATATCAGTCAAACAATTAATAGTCTATGTCTACTTTGAAGGTAACTCTATCAGCTCCCCAATGTATTGAGTTTTTCTACCAAGAATGCACAATAAGTACATACTACAAGACCACACACACACAATCCATTGGCTAAGCATTTAAGTATTTGCTAGAGTTTGTCTCTGACTTAAAGTGGTGAGTGTGAGAACCATACAAAAGGAAAAGTTTAATGGGAGATCTCCTTACCAGTTCCCTCCTCTCCACTTCAAACCAGCGGGAGATGCCTGGGAGACTCTGAACAAGCGTTAATGTCGTTCTTTCTACCCACAGGCTCTGAAATTCAAAAGCAAACGCTCATTGACACACATCAGAGTTCGAACCCGTCAGAGAAAGTCCAAGAGATCCCATAAGGCAAAGCGGCAACAACATATTCCAAGGAATGAGTGACTTTCCTCCTTCAGTATGTATAATACATATCATTTAATCTACACTTTAAACAGCTCATTCTCAGGAACATAGTCTGCTTATCAACCCAGACTGCTCCACATATTAAATTTCACATTCATAAATTCATTTCCCATCCAGCACAGCCTGAGAATTAACCTGAGCTGGCGCATGTATAACGGAGGAAGCTCTGTAAGAACTTCAGATGCTTGATTGTGATATTCAAAACCACCTCAGTCCAATATAATCGTATCATCTGGATAGCGTCTCAGCCGAAGTTTACCTCTAAATGAGATTTTCAGACATTATTACTAAGCGGTAAGTGGACCGGGGTGGTGAGTACCCCCGGTGTCTCTGAAAATATAATATCTGGCAGGCTAAACAGTTTATTTCAAACACGGTAACCACCGGAGGTCGGGGGAAATCTAACCCTGCGGTGGATCGAATCCACGGCGAGGCTGTGATTGTCTGGGCTGAATATATTGAGTGAGAGGGGAAGGGAAATGATATTTGGAAGGAGCGGGTCTCTCAGCTCCTAAAACTTTAATTAGCCTCTCTGGACCGAGGCTGTGAATAATGCAGCATGTAAGAGAACACCTGAGCTCTACACACACACACACACACACACACACACACACACAATGGCCGCCAGACGCTAGAAGTGAAGGAATGAATTCACAAGAGAGAACAAAAAGACGGAATAATCCACCTCAGAATGAAAAACTTTCACATTATTTACTCACCCTCATGACTTTTTTCTACCATCCACGCATTTTTAATGTAATGGTCATTTTTGCTCGTGCATTTACAATGAACGTAGACAGAAGCATTTATGCTTCAAATGGACGGCACCAAAAAAGTGGTTCATATGACGATTTGTGCACTAAATTACAAACACTAAAAAGTCAAAAAATAGCTTTGTGTAAGAATCAGATGGAAATTTAAGTTGTTATTCACTGAATCTATTTGCAAGCGGCCCAGATTTCCTTGGTACATTCATGAAAGTTCATATAGTGATGCAAAAAAAAAACAAAAAAAAAAACAGGTATTAATGAATGAACAAATCAAAATGATACAGTTCTTGAGTTCAACTCTCTGATTCATCAGTTTGCTGCAGTTCACTAGAGGTCAGTTTATCACACAAAGCTCTTATATGACTTCAGAACAATTGAAATATAGTCATATAAGCAACTTTAATGGTACCTTTATGGTGGTTTTGTTTCTTATTTCGAAGCTTTATTAAGCATTAATGGAAACTGCATGGGAAACAGCAACCAGCACATTCTTCAAAACGTCTCCTTTTGTGTTCCACAGCAGAAAGACAGCCATACAGATTTATAATGATATAAAGGTTAATAAATGATGAAATAACTCACCTTAAATTCGTTCTCTTTGTCTTTGGTGCCCTTGTGAAACGGCCGGTCGTAGCGAAACCTCCAGATGTGGTTGACCTTATAGAAGCTCTTGATGTTGTCGGGAACGCCGTCCCGCTGCAGGACGTCCTGGCTGTCTGGGATTGGTGTGACAGCATAGATTTGCAGATCTGCATGAACGTTGGTCAAGGAACAAGCAAAGTGTCGTTTGACCACAAACACATTTGAATAACATTACTATAATGATATGATATGGTATATAATGTTTGATTTGAGATGATATACTGTATAACTTAAATGAAAGAGACTTTGCTGTGGTATCACCTATTTCACACCCAGTCCAAATGCAGACAGTACAGTAGGAAATCATCCTCCACAAATGTTTAAATATCCAACATCTTGTGCCTTACAGAGATGAGGTCTCATCAGCACATAAATATGAATCAAACAGGCCAGACGTCAAAGAAGGCCAATGATTAATCACTGGCTTGGATAACAAAACGCTGTGCTCATGTAGTTTGACCGGCCCTGTCTGCTCTAATTGTGCTGAAGAGGACGTCACATATTCACTGAGCGGTGAATATGTGACGCAGGTACATGTCTCATCAACTGAGCAAACGCTCTCCTGTGACCCACCGTCTCTACGCCTGATGTGTGTTCTGGGGATCGATTTTCAGCCACGTGGACGTGTTTTTAAAGTGGGTAAGCTCTGGCTTTGTGCTTGTTCTGAAAAACCATGTTGTAGTGCTTTCACTCCGACACTGTTACGGCACTGTATTATAGAATATAGCATATTGAAAACCACTTTTGTGTATAGAAAAATGGTTACTACGCTGAATTGTATAACTTTTATACATTTTTAATAGTTATTGTTAGTGTGCTATTAAGAATTAATACTAACATCCTCATCATGAAATCTATTTTACTCAAGTTAGGGTGTCACATTTGCATCCAAATGCTAATTTAATTCACCCCAAATGGAATTTAAACCCTAAATTTTAAGCATAAACTGCCTAAATCATCAGGATTCTGCCAGATTTACTGAATGGAAACAGTCTGTGCACACTAAAGTGTAATACTTTGTGTTAGGGGATTGTTCAAATTCGTAACTCTAAGTATATGCAATAGTAATAATGATGACAAATGCATGCATACCGCTGATAGTAAAATGAGTAAATCAGTTAGTAAGGGCAAATGGATGTGACTAACGAGGAATTAGGACAATATATATACAATGCAAGAGAACAAATGTAAGCCTGCAGGTGTAAGACTCTTTGGCATGCTAGTGTGTGAGTGACTGGGAAAGACAAGAGATATTTGGAGGATACACTGGGCTTCAGCCTGGTAGATGGTCTGGTCAGGCTGGTTGGCGTGTTGCATTGCGATGGCATGAGGGAACTCATTGAGCATGCGCTGCTGGAACGCCTCCAGACGCTCGTAGTCATGACCACGGCACACAAACTCCTTATTCTGTACAACACACGTTCTGATTAATACTGACACCAAGTGGACTCCAGAGTTACTGACAGTGACGTCTAATATACTGCAGGGTGGCAGGATGACACATACCCGTAGAAAGAAGGGGAATTTCTTGCCGTAGAAGCCCACTCTGAAGAACTCTGGCTCCAGCCGCTGTTGGTCCATTATTTTATCGTAAAATGAAGCTTCCATCATCTGTGATTTGAAAGCATATTATTAGCAACAATTATGCTATGTAAATATCTGGATTTTCAGTTAAAATAGCCATATTGCACACATTTGTAGCGTTTAATCAACGAAAGTGGAAGTTTCTTGCACTAAAACATTTATTAAATTAATTGTGGATGATTTTCTCAGAAAATTTTAATTGAAAAAAGTTTGTTGTACCTTTAAGAGATATGCAAATAACCTAAAGTTGCCAACTGACATGTAAATGTGCGTTGTCTTATGTTAACGAGACTGCTTTCCATGATATGACCCCTTTAAGAACTGGCAAAATGCAAAGAACTGTCATATCACATAAAGAGAAGTAACTCACCCTCATTTTGCTGAGGTTTCTGTAATCGTAGTAGGATTCGTACTGGTCCGCTAACTCTCTGCACAGGATGATGCCATTCTCCCAACACTGAGGGGGTAGAGAGGTGTACTTTAATTCACATGCATATACCTATATGTACTTTTAAATATGATGATGCAATGTCTTTTGTATTAATTTATGCTTTTAACTGCGACATATATCGTTTCAAAACTGTCCATGTCATCTGTCAAATATCCATGTATTTTCTGAGGCATATCCTATCTTAAGTGGATTCGTTTCAGTCCCATTGCCATCTAAATCCACCAGTACAACAGATGGCTCCAGCCATGAGGAGAGCAGACAACAAACGCACTGATTTGTATTCTCATCAAGTGAGTAAGTGATTGAGGTACCACTTAGTCAAAAACTACTCGGTACACAATCACCCTTGATAATTTGATAGTGGGCTGAGAGGAGCCACGTGAGGAGAAACCAAAGGGGCCTGGAAACGTGAAACAAAAACAGGGGAAGACAGCAGAAAATTCAGACCTTTCCACGGTCGAAGTTCTGGATGATGGTGAGATGAAGGTACTCCTTCCTCTGCCACTCGCTCTGCATAGGGTAACTCAGAAACTCCCGCAGCGGTCTCTCGGACCATTCCAGCAGCTCGTCGTACAGCAGAAGTGTATACGAGGCCTCTGCACACACAGAAATACATCATGAAAATATATCCGATAACCGTAGCCTCAAACTACAGGGCTCCACAGTAACAGTGGGACCGGTGCCATCAAGTTCTACAGATGGAAGCGCTCAGGTGAGTGAGTTGTTAATTACAAAGGCAGTTTAATCATAAATTACTATTGTTTTGCATTAATAAGTGCAGTTACTAATAATATTAAGTTTATTTCTTAGAAAATAAATAGTAAAGCACTGAGCTTAAGTTGAGATGCAGATAAAAAAATATTTAACAACAACAATAACATTTTAATATTCTACTCTTATTAAATGTACCATTGTTGTTCTATAGTATCATACTGCACTTCGGTGATAATAAAAGGAGTGCTCTTTACTTACTTTCTGTGTAATTCTTTGCAATTTGAAGTTCTTGTTTTTCAGACACTTCAGTACAAAAAGTGTCAAACTTTGACAAAAATGTATTTCTTGATGATTTGTTTTATTATAGGGATTTAATAATATCTAAATACAAATTAAAAGCAAAAAAACTATTAATAAAGATTGGGAATGGCTAACAAGTCAATAAGTGCTCCTCTGCTGCCATCTACTGGTATAGTGTTAATTTATACATTTATTAATTAATAAATAATATTTTTTTTTCCAAATATCTGATTTCCATGGTTTATAATTGTCTATTATTGGTTCAAGCTGATAAACGATCCACGCAACACAGCTCAAACGGGTACCACATTTTCGTTACGCGTTCATTTCGTTTGTCATTTGATGTTTCTCATATGCATCACAAAAGGCAGCTCAGTTGGGCAAACCATTTGGTCGCAGTCTGGAGCCCTGAACTACATCTAGTTCATGTCATGCTCAAGTACCTGTGTAATTCTGCGCTTTCAGATGCAGGTCATACAGCTTGTGAATGTAGCGGATGTACATTTCCTCTTTATTCAGCTCCGTTTTGTAGAAGTTCTGCAGAAAAGAGACAAAGAGTGGTGGAGTGTGGATATGAAGTGCTTTTTTCAGCACTTATTTTAAGTGTCGTTCTGGTTGCTATGAACGAAGGAGACTTGGAGAAGAGAAATCACTTCAGCACTACGTCGTCCTCAATACAGCCCTCAGCATTGAAAAGACTTTAGTGTTTCCGCCATGAATTAAAGTGCTAAATCACTTCCCTTGTTAACACTCCAGCCTTGAACTAAGCACCAAACTGACACTATTCACAAAACAGACCACCAGCTCGTGTAAACCAGGAGGTACAGGGTGAATAATACTGACATGAAGTGACAAAGAACGGCATAAGAAAAAAAAAAAAAAAAAACCTACCAGGAGACTGACTGTGCAGCCAATTTTTTTCCCATCCACTTCTCCCAACTTCATACAGTCTCTGTAAATCAACAGAAAGATTGTAATTTGTATCCATCTGCCAAAAGTAGTGACTAGTGTAAAAATGCATCATGATCTGACAATGAAGAATTTAATCATTTTAAACGTGGGAATAACTTTAGGTTAGGTCGATTTTTTCCCCCACAAATATAGCATTAAGAAGTCAATATATTTCGAGCACTGATATGCATTTCCACAAATCAATGCGCAGCATTTTCGTTTTGTCTGGCTACAGTCTCCAACTGAGTGCATCTGCTCCATGTCACCTGTAGTCCAGCAGTCGCTCCATCAGCCGTGTGACCGTGGCTATGAGGGATATCCCGCTCTCTCTCCACGTCTCCCTTTCGATCTTCTTCAACAGACTGACAGAGAAAACAAACGAAGCAGACAACGAGTCATACAGCTGCCCACCATACGACCCATCATGCCCTGCACGCTCTCACAGACACACAGCTGTCCCGTAGAACAGTGATTACTGATCATCTTACCTAGGATATGGACCGAACAGAGGAATTCTAGTCCAGAGCAGCATAAACAAAACAAATTCATATTAATAGATTAATGTCAACAACAGCCACACTCAGACTCAGCTAGTACAGTTAGTTAGTATGGTTAGTAGAAAGCAGAAAAGTGAAAAAAGTGTTTGATTTTCGGTTTTTACACCAATTATCATGATATGCACAAAAGTGTCCCTTCACGAACAAAAAAACATGAGATACATCTTACATATTTTTATTCAAAGATGGAAGATTGCAGAGTTGCAACTTTAAACACACACAAAAAAAAAACCTATATGTCCATTTTACCACTAACATAATCTACAATGAAATCTGACCTTATACAATGTTTAAAATGTGCATAAATTTGAATTCAGATGAGGGGGAGCAAACACTTTTTCACGGCCGCACACAAACCCAAACACACAGCCAGGAAAACCACACATGAACACAATTACAGGTTGGCCCACTCACTATCACACAGATGAGTGAGATCTGACCTGCATAAATACTTACCGTCTCATTGCTTTGCTCTAATCTAACATTTTCTCAATAAACGTTCAGCCCACAAAGGACTGCACCTGCTTATCTGTTTATTTGTGTATCTCTCACTCACATGCTGTTGAAGAGCTCTCTGTACGTTTCATCTCCTTTTCCCTCTGACAAGAGGCTGTCCAGCTTGTCGATAAGTTTTGCCTCCACCTATTTCAAATAAAAATGATGTCAAATATATTTCACTTGCTCTGGAGTCAGATAACTGCATGTCCTATAAGTGACCAGAAGGGGGCGCTGGGCGACCTGTTTGAAGTTGCCGCTTCTGCGCTGCTCCCAGTCCATCATGTCGTGAAAGATCGGGATCATCACGTTCCTTAGGTCCGGCTGAGGCACCAGCGTCACCTCCAGGAACGGGCCGATCATTGCTGGGATGAAGTTTAGCTTGTGTTCTCCTGCAAGACAAGAAACGTTCGTCTCCCATTCGAGGAGGAGTAAAGCTTTCGGATAACTGGGAATGTCCTACCTAAATTCTGCCACATGCTGAAAATCTCACATCCCATCATGACACGCATGTCTCCGTACCTAAACATAAAACAAAGCGCAAAATGCTGTTTAAATAAGCCGTCCTATGTCAGTTTAGTGTTCGATATGTAACTGAGACATTTGTAGGCCGACTTCCTGAAGAACGTAAACACTGGAGCCACATCTGAAATCATGTACTGTCCGAGTATGTGCTGCATTTGATGAAGAACCAGTAATGAAATAGGCAAATAAAAATTGTAAATGAAACAAAAACTAAAAAATTCAAACCTATAATAGCCTTATAAATTCAGACATACTATTCATTTGACGTACGACTTTTGGCATACTACTGTATATAGTAGAGAAGTATCAAAATTCAGAAGAGTTGCAGACACTCACTTTTCCAGGATTTTCTTCCTCTTTGATGCAGAGAAGGTCTCAAGCTGAAGGCAGGGCTGGTTGATGAAGATAACAGACAGGCAGAAGTATGAATCCCACACCTACATGGAAACAGAGAGTTTAGAGGCTGCGCCACAGAGAAAATAAACAGATCGACTGTGATGTTTTACTGATGAATTCAAACTGAAGCGGACGGAGGACAAACCTTGTAGTCAAACTTATCAGTGAGGAAGTTTTTTCTTAAAGCATCTGACAGGTAGAGCACAGTGGTGATGATGACGCTGCAAATCAAACATGATCACACATCAGATCACATTTCAATACTCTAAAAAGGGCCGTAACCACTACAGGAATGGAGAGGGACAAGTCCACTCCAATAATTAGAAATGGCCAAATTGTCCCCCCAATATTTGAAGTTATTGCACTGTTCTGTTGCACTCCATTACGCAGCACTCTGTATATTGTTAGGATGACAAAAATCTTGAAAAGTTTAATTTTTTGTCTAGTCTGACTCAGCAGTCTAACAACGCTCGTCAATGGCAAAATGATTGAGATGGCCGTGAACTCCAGCGTGAAGCGTCAGTTTAACGTTGAAAGAGAGTGAGGTAAGATGGAGATAGCGAAACATTCTAACTTTTACGATAGAAATGTTACAACCACTGACGGTAACATCCAGTGATGCTAACTACTCTCAACTTTTTTTCAAATATTGATGTTTTTAATTGAAAATTTACGCGAAAAGTCCTAACTCGGCGTGAGACAAGAAACACTGACATATTAGGCATACAAATTAAAGTACATGGGTGCATATTTTAATGCAAAATGCTTATTTCCCAAGTAGAATTAGACCTAGAATTTCCTTCACTGTTCTGTCTTTATGCTTTCTAAAAATGTTGTCCCCCCCACCCCCCAATGTTCAAGACATGGTTTACGACCTTGACTCTAAAAACCACCATGTAAAATTGGACGAGGAAAGAAGCATCTAACTTGTTGGTGACGAGCCTCATGACCGCCCAGTCTTTGGGGAACATCTCTGGTCTTATCAGAATCCGAAACACAGTGAAGATATGCAGGAGAAAGTCCTGAGAGAGAGAAGAAGAGGATGTTTCACATGTTTCTTAGTGAGTATAAAGAACTGATGCCAATCAGACAAAGTTGATAACTGACTCACCCGCAGGTCGTCTTTACTGGTGAACCTCTGCAGGAGTTGCTGGTAGTGTCTGTCCTTCATATGCCTCAACAGAGCCAAAAGACACGAGACAAACTCCCCCTGAAAAAAAGACACATTCAACATATGCTATACGTAGAAAAAAAAAGAAAGAAAAAAAGACAGCAATAAATCAATAAATCCCTCCACTGGTGTGTTCATTTCATTGATTGTTCTGACATAAATGTGATTTTGAATAATTTCATTTGAACTTTACTTCGAAAAAGTCAGTTGAATTTGCACAAATAGTAGGTAAATTAGAATAACTTTGTTAATTTGAACACTAATTTGAACATTTTCATGTAAATGTTATCTGACAAAAACAATACAGTAAAAACAAAAATATTGACAAATATTATTACTACCGTATTTATAATAGCTGTGTTCTATTTGAAACCGTTTCACACAAATTGAGAAAAGAGATGATGCTTTAAAGTATATTATGAGAAAATTAAAGTGTTTTATGACCTTGGATGCATGTGGGAGACTCCAAAACAAATTAGGAGCATAATAGCATAATAGGAGCACTTTAATGCCACTTGTATATATAATACTTACATTCAAAATTTTCAACATATATTTTCTCCACAATCAGCACAAAAACATCCAAAAAGCAGATTTCATGTGGGTCCATTGCTCATATAAATTAATTTGCATAACACATAATTAAAACAAATACATCACAGAATATTTAATTCCCATATTGATTCGCCTCATGAAACCTTTAATAAATCTGAGTATGTCAGAAAATGTGTGAATAAAACGGAGTTGAAAAGAGGTACGGCAAGGTTTGCATCCACAAAAGCCTTGGGGCGCTGGGGAATACATCACATCTTGCAGGAATGCTGCCAGAATTCACATGCTGTTTGTGTGGAGAGACTTTGATGTGTAAAACGCTGTGACTGCTGGGCTGTAATTACCTCGCCCTCGGGGCCTGTTTCTGTCCTTTTCTGATGCTTTTTTGCACGTTTCACTTTTTAAAATTCACTCTTGCTTCTATTCTTCTTTTTATTTGTTTCTTCTTACCGTAACATCTTGAACTTGGGGTCGTAGTGTAGGTCCTGCTGGTTGGGGCCGGTTAGCAACTTCCAGGATGGTCCGCAGTAACACAGCCAAAACACTCTCCACGATCAGATCCACCTCTTCGGATGCGGTCGGCTCCTGCATACACAGGCACATCTGTAAGGGTACGGCCTTGCAAGAGGTCAACCGTGATTTTATGCACACTTTCTGACAGGGTGCTAATGGCAGAGAGGGTGAAGTAGTCATGAAAGGTTCAGCTGTCATTTCAGTTTATGCATGTGCAGGAGGAAACCAGTGTGGCTGATGCACATTGCTCTTTTTCTGCATGTGAGACCCGCCATTTGACTTCTTTAAGGTCAGACAGGATGTCTACATTTAGACCAGCATCAGCATTTTCATAAGACAAGTTTCCCGTGGTCTACTTCAAAGCAGAAGTCAACACAAATTAGGGATGTGCAAACCTTCTAGGTTGCCTGAATGACAAGTCGATCCTCAGGAAGCCTTGCATAATTAGGCATGTTTAGCATCACGTTCTGAGGAATCGTGAGATACTCAACACTTTCTTACAGGGTCCAATTCTCAGTTTGTTGGCAATCTCATCCACACAGTTGGTGGCACATTATCAGAGCACTGTCCGAGAGTTGTTATCTTACCGCGTCGTCCTTCTTGAGGAGAGACAGCATGCAGGTGAGTATGTGAGCACACATGACGAGGTCTCGCTGCTCCTGCAGGTGAGCCTGGAGCAAACGCAATACCACGGGGAGCAGAATACATCTAGACTCTGATACAAACACACAAGCATTAAACAAACAGCCTCAAAAATTAGGAATAGCAATCTTCATCATCATCCTCAAGTGAGCGTGTTTACCAGGGTTGATGTAGATCTGGCTCTCTACGGTTTTCGTGATGCAGTGCAGCTTGACGGCCTCTAGGGGACAGTCCGCCTGAGAGGCGGTGGGGAGGCTGCCTAATGTCTCCCGTACAAACGCGGCCACTTCCCTGACCGTAAAGAGCTTCAACAACTCCCCGTACACTGCCGGGAATTGCTGCAGAAACACCGCCTGTGAATTCAAGTGCACAAACAATCACCAACTGATCACATGGGAAAAATAAACGGAATATGGGAAAACAAAACTGCACATACTATATGAAAACTACCAGTGAGAAAAAAAGTAAACTAAAAGAAAAAGAAAAGTTTGAGAATAAATAAAAACTAACAGCAACAGTAACATGCAAAAAAATACAAATCAGTGGGGAAAAAAATCATTAATATAAAATTGCACATAAACAGAACTAAACTGCCACTATATTACACACTACACGAAAATGAAATGTACAGCAAAAAAAATACCTACATGCAAATAAAATGTGCAATACAATGATGAAAACCAGTGAAAAACATATTTTAATAAAATACAAAACATAATTTTGAGTGCAAGAATTAGACAGCAGCTATAATGCGACTACGACACAAATGGTTAACTATGATAAAAAATAATTAAAAAGTCGAATTAAATTACAATGTAAAATAAAACTGTAAATATCGGCCCTGTTTCAACCGCCTTGCATACATTGACTGTGACACGTCTATCTTCTCAGCCAGTAACCGTTTTTCCCACTAACCCACGGCCTATGAAGGAATCTCAAAAACAAGAAGAACATGGCCTGAAGACTGAAGAGAGAACAGGGCCGACCCTCAACACATAATCCTGCTGTGAGGGGCCAGTGTGGAGTTTATAGAGGGACGGGAGGGATTATGGGGGATTAGAACAGCTCTGGCCTGCATTCTCTCACTGCCTTTGTTCTGCTCTCCGTGAAGATTAAAACCTCCAAACGGCAGTCAGTCCAACACAGGGTAATGAATCGTGTGAGATGAATATATATCTATAGACATATTCTGCAGTATAATACCCTATTGAGCTGTATTAACTATTCATTTTTAGACAATCCAGAGTGTTAATTGGTACTAGTCTTTGATTTAGCCTATGGATCATCTCTCAACATCTCTCCACTGACCACCTAATGCACACTGATGGCTAGAACTAGTTAAAGTGTCACTTTTATGCTATTTTAAAGGTTTCTAATTTTGCTCCTTCAATAGGTTTACATGCATCCAAGGTCAAACACACTTTAATTTTAATCAACTTTTCTTAAATAGAAAGGTATTTGAAACTATTTGATAAAGGATTCAGTCTCTCTAAACTCCTCTGCTCTGATTGGTCAAATGGCCCAGTCTGTTGTGATTGCAGTGCGTGTCAGAAACAAAACCTTGCCAGGTTTGTTAAAGCAAGTCTGAGAAAGATTTATCACCAGATTTGTCAAACTTTGTAAGGTTAGTGATATCAAACTTTAAAAAATTACTAATATTTGTATACTACATTAGTATTAGTAATAAGTAATAAGTATACTGAAATATTTAAGGTAGCTACAAGCAAGTAAACTAGACATGCATGAGCAGAACTGTATTTTACACTTTGTTTTGTGTTGCATCTGTGAAATAATCAGCACTTAATACTTTTAAATCAGCAGAACTTCTGCTCACACATATTACCATCAAATTCTTGGCAAAAGTAACAGACGGTTGCAAATGACACTGCAGTATATGTTTGCTTTTTTTCCACACCGGTGTTATATCAAATAACAAAACAAACTTTGACTGGTTGCTTTACACATCTTTTAAATAATTATATTTCTGTGCAAGTGCACTGGTCTTGGTCAGGAAAAGCTGCCAAGTGGGCCAGACTTTATGCTGATAGTCAAAAGTCTGGCTATGAGAAATTACGAAATAAAGCTGACTGACATTTTGAAAGCTGGATTTGCAGCCAAAACGTGCAATACAAGTCCCATTCACTGATGCGGTGGAAAAAAGACCAGTTCTGTCTGTTTTTCCCACTTCCCTATTATCTAGTCTTCCCTAGAGTTTCTTATAATCTTGTTGCACCTTCATTATCTCACTTTTTTTCCATCTTACTTCATTCTTTTCATCCTTATCCTCTATATTCATTTAAAATGTTTCCTTCTCTCATTAAATCCCAAAGCAGTCCATTCTTTGGATGTATTGGTCTTTCCCTTTCAAAGGCTGTGCATGGGCTGCCGTCCACAGTCTGAGGCTCTTTGTAGAACACGGCAGAACATCAAAACAAACTCACACCAAGGCTCGAACAAAAGCCAGAGTGGCGGCCAATAGAACGCGCTCTCGCATTCAGCTCAGGGAAGTCGCAAATATTTGCGGGAGACTTCAAATGCTTTGCCTGAATTTAGGGGGGAGCATTCAAAACCACGTTTGGACGACATTCTCCATGAAATATGAATGATCCAACTTTAAAGGGTGAAATGTCTGTCAAAATCATGCTTGTCTCGCACTTCATAGCAAATATTCCCTCCCGGGTCAAAAAGACCTGACGGCCTGAAATTGTACTTTTTCTTTTTTCTTTTTTTTGTCCAGAAATCTCCTTTCATTTTGATAATATATTTTTATTTTATTTTAAAATGCAATTCTTTTTTTTTTGCTCTGCATTGAAAATGTGTTCATATCTAACCACTTTATATCTGTGTGCATGAGTGAATGACTGATTTTTATTTGAAAAAAAATGAAAATGAAAAAAAAAAAAAAACACTTTTAATGGAATTCCTAGGTGTGTCTTTGTGTGCGTGCATGTGTGTGTGTGTGTGTTTATGTGTTTTGCATTGGGCATGTTTTATAGTCTCAAAAAAAAATGTGTTGCAATTAATTTCAGGTCAAAATGACCTGAGGAAAAGGATGAGGGTTTAAAAGCATTTCTCTAGCAAATAAATTCTTAAGACAGCAAATTTCCCTTCTAAACACTTAATGATTTAAGAAGATGCTTCAGACGTGAGACTAAAATTACCGGCTCTAGAGATCAGAATAATGGCCAAAAAAAAAATGTTTAAGAATGATCTCAGATTTTTTTTATGCTAAACCAGACTTTTCCATTCTTGGACCCATCTAGACAAGTATATCTCAAGACCCACCAAAATACTTTTTAGTGAAGTATGGCGGGGAGGGTATTTTAGTAGATAATTATTTTTTCTAAAAATTAAATTATACAATTATTTTATTTAATTATTTGTATGTATCGGTGGAAGAAAAGAATGAGGAATGTTGCGTGCTAGACTCAAACCTGTGTCACCCATATGAGCACCACAGCATGTTACGAACCATGGCTCAACTATACAATTTAAATAATATTTCAATATAAGCAGATCGCATTCTCTCTCACCTGTGTCTGTGTGATGGGCCGCGAGCCCTTGCTCTCCTGCGAGAGGAAGAAGCGGATGGACATGAAAAGCTCACGCATACAGCAGCGGAACTCCTCCTCGCTCTGTCCGCCTGTGGCGAGGGCAAACAGCCGGCGCGACTGGATAATATACTTAAAAATATACTCCGTCGCCTAGGAAACCAAGAGAACAGCAGATCTGAGCACAGAACGCAACATAAAAGCAGTGTATTTAAGAATGCATGGGCTGTGTGAACTAATGTGATGTTGAAGTCGTGGCGGCCCGGAGCTAACCATTTCTGAGAAATTGAATATTCAGTACATTACGAATATAAATTGTATTTGTGGTTGCACAAAATCAGGAGATGGAGGACAATAATGACAGACTCTAAATAGCATTATGAAAAGCAGAGAGCAAGTAGAGAAGGATTTTGCAAGGGCTCTCACCTTTAGCACCTGTTGGATGTGTTCCTGACGGTCCGCTTCAATAATGCGGTCCACGTACCACTTCAACACCTTGATCAGATCCCTGGCAGAAACATAAAATTGTGTCAAACTAACCATCTACAGTACATAGATCTGTTTGTTTGGTATAATTGAAAGCATTTATGGAGAGATTCATAATGGGAACCAATCTGACCTTTTTCTGAATAGGATTTATTGCTCTATTGGCAAATTAACTACTGTACTAGGTCTATAACAACTGTTTTTTTTTTGCCATTTTTATGGATAAAAAAAAAAGAAAGTTGTGGCAGAAACTGAGTGCAAGCAGAAGTAGGGTGCAATGAGCAAATGTTGCAATCAGGATTCAAACTTGCGTTGTCTGTATGAGCACCGCAGCTCAGTGCCACCACTAAGCCATGGGTCTGATAAGCATCAATCTTTTTTTCAAAGCATTAGCATTCTAGACAAGCACTTGGCTTAAATTTGGATTTCAAATAATTAATAGTACGTATAGTAACACATAAAATGCTATTTTAAGTGATGCCATGATACTGCAGAAAAATAAAATAAACTTCTTAAATCACAGTGTATCGCAATAGCTCATGTACTGTAACGCATAATTTTTTTTTAAAAAGTACTAGAATAGAATCATATGGTGGGATCCCTGGTAATTTCCATTGCGATTTCCTAGCATTGCAGTGAGAAGTAGAAAGAAAGTGACGTCCACTGCAGTGGAGCAAATTAAGTACGAGAAGAAAGATCCTACGCTGATCTTTTATTGTTCTGCAAGTATGCGGTTACATGCTTTTTCAGAGACTAAAAATCACAACAAAAAGGAGAACTGAAAATCAGAACGGAAGAAATTTTAAACGAAAGAGCATGACGCAACACATTTGCACCAGTGGAGCAAGAAAAACTAGAAATAAAAAGATGCATCTAAAGACCCCATGAAACTGCAGCTTTGTGGTCTATGTCTATTAGCTTTGAAGCTAATCTATATAACAAAATGAACTTTTTGCACATTTTTTGCACTTTTTGCAAAACACAAACATTTTTAAAATGTACAGTCTCATTTTATTTTGTGATCTAATGGCTGTGTTTTACCCTGTCCAGTTTTTAAGTCAATTGGTTGCATAATATGCATATTGGACAACTGTGTAGGCTGTAATGTTGGCTGATCTCTAACCCAGATGAATGAACATGCAGTAAAGTTGAGTGTTTATCGAGTGAAGAATCAGCGCTGTACTGGCTGAGAGTCAGGTTTGAAGAGAGCTGTGGACAAAAGTCCTGTGTTCTGTGTGTGGAGAAAAACAAACTATACAATGACCCTAAAAAAGTTTTTGGGCACTTCAGCCACATTTATCAAATATCTTTGATAACCAAGTGGCATTTTTTTAAATGAAAAACAGCACAAGCACACTTCACAAGCATTTCACAAAAACATATGTGAGATTTTCACATTTTAAGTGTATTTACATAAATCTATCTTTCAATTTCACATCAAGGGCTCTTACTCAGCCACCGTGACCAGTGTGCATTACAAGTAAAATGCATTGAATAATCAGAAAACTTTTTTGATTCTGTTTAATTAACTCTTTCGCCGCCATTGATGGAATTTTACCGACTTTACATTTTTTACTGTTATATAGTAGGGGGCGCTACTACGCATCTTCTGAAAGCGTAGGAATATCCAGATCAAAAGGAGCAGAAACAAGCGATAAAAGCATTGCTTATGCACATTTTAGTCTTTGAATTTTGCCACTTGGTTTGATATTTTATGTTATGCAAGATATTTGATAAATGTGGCTGAAGTGCCTAAATACTTTTTTAGGGTCATTGTATAGTTTGTTTTTGTCCACACACAGAAAACAGGACTTTTGTTCACAGCTCTCTTGAAACCTGACTCTCAGCCAGTACAGCGCTGATTCTTCACTCAATAAACAGTCAATTTTACTGCTTTTTGATTTTCTCAGCTTTTTTTCTCAAATTTTGCTTTTTTATGAAACTTTCCCACATTCAAGTGTTGATAAAAAAAGCATGCATGAAGCTAGAATATAATTTTTTCTTTTCTTTTTATATATTGCATGGTCACAAAATATTCTGGTGGCCAAGAAAGGCTGGCAAATAGTGGTGGGAAAATAGTTAATTTGCTTAGACATTTTTTTTAAACTACCGTATTAAAATTCTCTCTCTTCTCCATAAAAAAACAAAATAAATGAAACACATTACATTCAACTTTCAATAAAAAGAGTAGTACAGTAGGTAATATAACCCATAATGTTAAGAGATCTTTTGTATGGCATACATAGCTTTAGGGGATCAGGAAATATTCCAAGTAGACAGAATGTAATAATACTTTTTAAAGAAAATTAAGGTGCGTGTTATATAGGCTTAATGAATTCACTGCTAAGTAACATAAGTAGTTACTTTTTTTAGGGAGTTACACAATATTGTAACATTACTTTTAAATGTAATTTTCCCCAACACTGATCCTGATAGTTTAATGCTTCAAATTTCTGGACAGAGTGAAATACTGAGTGTTTAATGTACCTGTATGACAGGGCTCCTGCAAAGTGGCCTTCAATGTAGGTGTCCATGACTGGTTTAAAATGCTGGAACTTGCTATCCTGGAGCAAGTTTATAATGTGCACCTAAAATACAAAAATGCATATGGACAATAAGCAAAATGTAATTTCATTGTCCTGTATTGTGCCAGAAATGAGGGTCTTTACCTACCAGAGAATCAAACACCTTAAGTGCATATTTCTGTGAGCTCTCGTCCAAAATGCCGAAAAGCGTGTCCAGTGTATCCTGTAAAAACTGATAAAAGATATTTGACTGTATTAGTAAAGTGCACCAATTAGGGCAAAGGTTACTGTGATTGACATGTTCATTAACCAACAGCATGGCTCTGAAGTGCAGCTGACCTTAACTATTTCTGAGCCATCGATCTCTTTGAGTTTAGAGAGGCTGTCACTGATTCTCTCAGGATGGGCTCTCCACTTCAGTAAATCCAGCATGTCACCTGCAGGAAAAAATATTATTGTTATGGCATGCCTTTTTTATTTTGTCAGAAAACAGACTTTGCCAAACCCTTCTTGCAACCAACCGCCCAAATATTCCCATGTTCTGTGATGCATCAGGTTGGGTATTGCTACATATCAGCTGTATATCAGCTAATATGCCATGAAATCCTCCAAACAGGGAATAATAAAGTATCCCGTATGGCGAGACACACACACACACACACACACACACACACACACACACACACACACACACACACACACACACACACACACACACACACACACACACACACACACAAGCACATTACCGTTCTGAGTGAGTTTGGTAGAACAAAGGAATGAAGTGATCCACAGGGATTCCTTAGTGCCTTTCACAGTTTGGTTGTTGCCAGGCAGATTTGATTTCGAGAAGGGCAGTTTGAGGTAGCGAGCACAGTCTTGCAGGTTAGCGTTCTCCTCACACTGTAAAACATGCATGAAAAAAGATACTACTTAGTTCACCCAAAAGAGCAGCTTGAACATTTTGCAAAGCATTTTCTTTTGTGTTCCACAAAATAGGGATTAAAAAAAAAATTACGACATTAGTTTTATTTTTGGGTGGACCATTTCTTTAACTAGCATCATGCAATCGCTCCACATTCAGTCAGCAGTTCTTTTGCCTCCAGCGGAAATGCAAAAAGCTGACTTATTCTTTTTTTATAATTTATCTTACTCAAAGAGCAACACGCAAGTGGTCATTAGAACTGAGAGCAAATGCACACGGGTCATGCTGTACATGACCTGTGACACTGCACAGCAGTGATCTCTAGTGTGCTGCATTGAGACTTTTGTGTAAACACTGACACAAACCACCCTATTTTAGCATGTGAAAATAGGCCATGAGTAGCTCTTAGTGTCATACTGGGCCCATATATATGGACTAAGCCTCTCAAATATTATTTCATATATACCAATAAAAGTTATTGCATGTGTTCTACATGGTTAGATTTAAATAGGGCATATAGAAAACGGGATTTTAATTGCTATTTTTAAATAAAAGACAACATAGACATTACTAAACTTTTCGGAAATTGTCACAACATTATCATTATTGTATTATCGTTATAATACATGTCTTTTATTCATTCAGAGGCTTCTTGAATGAATTAATGTTTATAACAACTACTAATGGAGTGTGAGGGGTGACAGTACAACATGACACAAATAGCAGATGCACTTTGCGTGTGCATGTGTGTTTGTGACCTCTTTTAAGCCTGTTAAATGCAGAAACACTTCCACAGTCTGCAATTACCAGAGCTGTGCCCCAAGCATGCTCTTAAATTGGGTGTGCCTCAGGGATGTGTTCTCCGACACGGTTATTTAACTCTTACACTTTTTAATAAGGAAGCACTTTTTAAATTCAAGGCTTTTTATTAGACTCAAAGGAACATGCAGAATGAAATGCATGTCAGCCAGGGCAATTTGTCATTTGACATACTGTCCCTCTTGAAATTGCATTTGTTGCAGAAAAGTCAACGAGACATTTTGACAGCTGTACCTTATGAACGATGAGCTCGTGGGTGCCGTCGGGCAGAGTCCTCCCGTCTTCCTGCATTAGAGGAACGAATGAGAATCCGAAGAGCTTCTTCTCCCCCTTGTCTTTCGCTGGAGAACACAAACACTGTACATTACATGTCTACTTATTCTTTTAAAACTTTAACACTCACTCACTCACTCACTCACTCACTCACTCACTCACTCACTCACTCACTCACTCACTCACTCACTCACTCACTCATCCAACCTCCCGCTCACTCACTCGCTCACTCACAACCTCACTCGCCCGCCCTCTCACCCGCTCCCTCACTCGCCCGCCCTCTCACCCGCTCCCTCACTCGCCCACTCACTCACTCGCCCACTCACTCACTCGCCCACTAGCTCGGCTACAGTATATTCTTAATAAGAACCAACTCTTGATTCTAAACCCTACACCAACACCAAAACCAGCATAAACCAGTCTGGACCAGAATGGGAAAGACGTACTGGTCTATCAGCTGGGAAGATCAATAGATTTCTTGCAGATGATTTGAGGTGTATTGGTGTACAGGAAGTCTATACATCTGCCGAATAAAGCACTGACTCAAGCACATATCGCTATGCTTAACTTGGATGTATTTGCATCAAAAAAGTCCCATATTTATCAAAAATACCCCTTGGTGATTATGCTTGCCAATTTTAAGGGCCCATTAGTGATCTGACTCACACAGTTCAGTGTAATTATCCTGCACTTTCATTATTCATTAGAAATTCTGCTAATTTAACTTCCTCCCTCAAGCTCTGCATCTACTAAGTGTGGGAAATACCGTCTCGCCTCAGTCTTACGTATTATGTGAATATTAAAAGCATCATAAACTGAGGAACAAAAAGAACAAATGTCTTTTCTCAGCAGTGTCGGACTTACTGGAACAGTGGCGGAACTCGAAGCGGACGTGAGAGCCGCGGAACATGTCGACAGGGATGGGAAGCTTGATTAGCTCTGCCCATCGCGGGCTGTTGTTGTGGTAAAGTACGAACGTGTGATACTCGTCTCCACCCGGCTCACCCGAACCCACGGCCACAAACCCCTGCAGAGAGAGAGTCAACAGACACGGAGTGAGGGAGGATAAGGAAAACCACAGACCTCTCACCTCTCACCTCTCCACCTCGATGGCTGTTTGTGTGAAAACAATCTATGTCAGACTTTGATTAGCTTTTCACTTTATATTACCTGGTACTAAAGATCATGTCTATTTATATGTATTCAAGTAGAACAAGTAACTTTTATCAGACTAAAAACCTTGAGAATCTGTCCATCGGCGTCCAGCGCGTAGGCGGTGACTTCCACGTTTCTCGCCACGCTCTTCCCTCCCTTCTCAAACTCGCCCTTCTCCAGTGTGATGTATAAATCATTTCGCATCTCACCTTTAGGAAAAGAAAAGAAAGAACAGTTTTATGTTTTCAGAAACGCAAAAAAACTGGGACACCAGAAATCCATCCAAAAAAATGAAGAAGCTTCTCAGTAATCTACAGAAACCTCGTATCTCCATATTTCAGCTTTTTCTCGTAAATCATTACTATTGGTCAGTCTTTACATCTGTACTTGGGATATGCAAATTATTAACCATTATTAACAAAAAAAACATGTGACTAAACCTCGTATCTCCATTGGATCCTCAAGCTGTCAGTTAAACCTCATAACTCCACCCGCCTCTATTGTGAATTAAGTGCCACACACAGTTTGGACCGTCTCTGCTTGTTTGCAATGCAAGGGTAAATAAAGAACTGGTTCTTTCAACAAGTACAGCATTTTCTTTACTCAAGAAACACTATATATATCTAATGATGTACAAAACACGTATTTCTGAAATTCTCTGTCCAAAAACTTTGTAACTCCGTTTGAGCTTGATTTTGGTCAAAGGTAAAGTGGCAGTTTTGGACACACAAGGATTCCGCCCGACAGCGATGACATATCATTTTTTATAAAAAGTTGAGAGAGTTTTTCTTAGAGTAACTCTGGGTTAAAGGCTTTGATTAGTGACTCTCAGGTTCACTTTAACTGGGTTCAAACCTGCAACTCTTCGCAATCTAGATCCCACATTAAGATTTGCGCCAAGAGTGCATTTTTCGGCATGGATTTTCAATGTTAAAATGAAACAATGTGTCCCAATGGATGCCTTCATACAGATCGAATGACTTTTTACCATGTACATTGATTTAATGTTGTTTGCTCAGCAGGAAAACCCCACAGACCAATAAGCTTTTTCTCATGTTTCTGGAACTCGAATTGATCCTGAAATGGAAATGCTCTTTGACATCAATTGAATAGAAATGCAAAAGCACTTCTCTCCTCAACAAGCAACATGATTTGAGGTATCATTCGTGTCGTAGCACAATTGGTGCAGGTCTAATATAACACCTTTTCCCCCGGTTTCACATGCAGGGCTAAAGATAGTCCAAGACTAAAATACACGTTTGAGCTGTTTTAACTGAAAGCAACTTGCACTGACATACCAATCTTAAAATATGTCACTGCCGTTGTTTTGTAGATGCTTGTAGATGTTGTTGTTTTTCTAAGGCACATTTATAAAAGCTACTGAAATTTCCTAATTGAACTATGGCCTAATCCTGGCTTAATGTGAAACCAGGTCTGGGTGTTTGTGGAAAAGCACCACAGACTAATGATAAAACATGGAAAGTGTCATCATTATTATGACACAGGAGCACAACTACACTCATATGAAGTTCATCCCTCCCAAACGTCCTCAGCAGGTGCATCCTGAGACTCGTGGATAAGACCGCTAATGAATGATTATCAAAAGCACCCATATTTCACACAGGAAATGCAACTACATATTTGCACCTTGTCATTTTTCATCGACCGTCTGTGCCTCGACAACCACATGTGCGTGCACATTTTAACTTTTGTAGAAATGCAAATGTTACGGCCAACAGTAGGTCACAACCACATTTCACGATGTACCAGTTATTATTCGCCCATGTAGAAGAAACAATACAAAAAGTACATTTCCTGAGACTCTGTTGATTACTTTGTGGACCTAAACTCTAGAAAAGGTGCATGATTTGTCCCCGGCAGCGTGGTTTGAAAATGCACTGTGAACTGTGGGACACATTTTAAAGCATTGCAGCTTTTGCAAATAAAGGGTACAAAGAGCTCCCGCCACCTAAACCACCAAGCGGAGGAAGTCTGGGTTCCTGTGTGTGTGTAATGCAATTAAGTGTGTGCAGTCCTATTTCAAGACGCAACTTCCAGTAGTCATGCCAACTAATGTCCATATGACAGTTGCTGTGGCAACAATCAGATATATAAAAACAATCACAGTTTCCTGGAAGATCTGAAACAGAACTGGTGAATGAGAATGACCTGGAATATGCACAACCACACACACACACACACACACACACACACACACACACACACACAGACAAGAACCCACGCGCGCTGAAAAAAGAGGGAATATCAGCCTACAGCAAAGGACTAATAATAAATCCGGCAACCATAAGGCACAGTTACTGCCAGTGATGGCACATTCATCCAGGAGACAGGCTGCTTGTGCAACCAAAACATCTGGATCAGTTGTGGAAAGACTTAGAGTGAAAATAGTCTCAGACACATACAGACTGCCTGAAGCATGCTGCACAAAACACAGCAAGAGAAGCTTGCTTCTCAAACTTGCAAGCTATAATCTGATTGGTTGGCTTTGTGCAATTTCTGAGAGTCAAGGTGTGTTGGTTTTTATAAGTCTGACAAGAAAAGTCACGTTTGTCAAAGTACTGCGCATGCCAAGAAGAGCAAATCAGCAAGGCAGGTTAACGCTTGCAGCAAATATTTGCGATTTGTCGCAACAGAGCCTTTCTAGAATATAATGACTGTAAGTAAATGAGTAATTGTTTTATTTTCACCTGGCATGATGACATCAGAGAAGCCCAGTTTTTTGGTTATGGACACTCCTCTGGAGAAAAGGACCATATATTCTCTCCGCAGCTGTTCAATGTCGCCGTGCAGCAACTGGAGCGCCACCGCCAGACCTGGATTCAACACACACATCAAATATTCATATTTATTCTTAAACAAAGAGAGCATAATATGAGATAATTACAGACGATTATTCTCAGCTTTTCTCAAATCACTTAAAGAATGGATCTTCACCCAGCAGACTGACACTGAGAAAACTTCACTCCTGCACATAATGAATATTCACAGGTATTCACTGAAGAGGACATGATGAATATTCATTAGAAAGCTCTGGATATAATATCCTCCCACATTCTACTCTCTCAGTTTGACAGGGTGTGATGGTAAATGTCAATTTTGTGTAATGTTTTTGTGAGATTTTGCAGGGTTTCGGGTTCACATTTAAGAGGTTTACATTTCGGTAAACAGAAGTTCTGCTTTTGAGACAATTGTATTGTTAAAGGTATGTGATGTACTGTAAAAACACACTATCAGTCCAGAATCTGCTTTCTGTCACACTTCTAACCACATGAAACAGAAATCGATACATATCGCCATCTCACAAGTAATTTCCAACCACCTGCAACCTATTTTCCTAATTTTCCAAAAGATTACTTGACTTCTCTGCACAGTTTAGTTTTGCTGAGCTTTGGAGAACTAGACGGCTTAGGATGGAAAACAATCTAATAGCCCATCAGTACACGACAATACAATGATTAAGCAAATATGTATCAGGCTCTGTGCTATTGCAGCTCTTAATGATGTTCTGAAGCAGTGCCGAGGTTGATCATGAACTGTCTGGCACATACTCAGTGGCAATGGCTTTATGCTGTATAATCGCTGTTTGATGGCACAGGGTCAGAGAAGTGCTGTTGGAGAATTATTCCATTACTGAGCTCGCACAAAGTCTCCATTAATCACACAGACAGATTCAGACCGTGAACATGGGAATTGAGCCAAACTAAACCTACCCAAATAGAAATGTTACATCAATAGCCAGCACACACTTTGCAGCGATTAGAAGACTATGATTAATAAAACTTTAGTCACAAAATAAGCAAGATTAATTTATCAAGGTTAAACATAAAACGAATGCAAATTTCAAAATAAAATAAAAATAAAAAATAAAATAAAAATAAATTAGGAGTTTGACAAGCACTAGGCACTATATATTTACTGATCTCTATTGTAACATTGCGCCTTAATTATACTCCAATTACAGTTTCATTCCATTATCATAATCACTCTTCTGCATAAATGATGTGGTAGAGATTAATCTAAAAAAAAAACAAAAAAAACAGCATGGCTGATGAGTGTGTATCATAGTAAGGATGTGATCTTGTCTCTCAGTGAATGAGCAATCGTTTAACAAACCTGCATTGAATAATTTCATATATTAGAAGAAATCATCTCTTCATTGATTCAGATAAAATTTAGCAAGATGGTACTTTTGTGAGCATTATTGTTCATTGTCTGGTGTGCTGAAGAACGTGTCGAATAAATGAAATAATTGATGTATTCCCTGGCTTTGCAGTGTGATTACTCAACATCTAACGGATGCGGAGGTGCTGCGTGCAATTACGAGCTCTTCACAGAAAATGCAGAAATCGCAAAAAAAAACTGCAAATCAACCATCTGGACACTTGTGCTTCTTTATGTGCAAATCTTTTTTCCCCCCTGCCGAAATGAAATGTATTACCATTTTTGGATAAGCCACCCTGAGGAGCTTTTCATGCGTCTTTAGATCTAAAATTATTAACTTCGAAGTCATCATGCAAATTAGGTTTCTGGGAGAGCCAAGCATCTTTATACCACCTCCAGATATGCTGGCAAACCACGTACACAAGCATTACGCTGAAAATGGGGTTATTTCATTTAATGGAAAATACACTTTTGAAGGTTTTATTTTCCCTAAAGTCAAGTCAAGTCACCTTCATTGATAATAGTAAATGAAAGTAACAGAGATTGTTTTGGCTTTACAGCAGCTCTAGAATAAAGTTATTGTCCAGCTAAAGTTAGTTTTGAACGATTCACTTCCGTTGCAAAGATCATTAGTTATTTGTTTATCAAAGTTTCATGCACCAAAAACGGTCTTCATTGGGGTTTCCATGACCATTTTCCAGCCTCTTTCTGACATTTAAAGGCTATTTGGTTACTGTCCCTTTAAGACTCTTATGTAAATGACCTCTGTTATAATTGGCTAACCTATTTTGTATGTACGTGAGTCCCCAACCTAGTCGCTGGACATTAAATTAGGTGTTGATATGTAAACATGGGCAGTCTTATGTTAATGCGGTTGTAGTTGTGATGTCATAACAATGTTGATTTCTGATCCGTTTATGCAGATTGTTTTCAATAAGTGACTTGACTCAATCTCAAGGTTGTGGCGGCTTCATTACCTGTGTTGGAGCCTGAAAGGTTGTATCTGGAGTTGACTTTTTTAATGATGTTGTCGTGAGTTTGACTCCAATCGCTCTCTGTGTTGCAACTGCAAAAAACAAAACAACAGAGGACAATCAGCATACTGGATTCAATCACACAGCCACACAGATATAAAGAACAGCAATCACATTATCAGCCCACAGGACTGGCCACGAGCCAGCTGATAATGTGTGAGTGTCAACCGTCAAAGATCTAGAGCCAAACACAAACATCTGTCTGTGTCTGCCCTCCAGTGCAAAGTAGGCCACACTATTGCATTTGTATTTCAGGCACCAATTCTTTAGATAAAAATCATTATACTTTATAGCATACAAATTTCTCCCAAAACACAGAAAACGTTTGCATGGGGAATGGAGAAATCAGCTTTTTGGGTCTCCGTTACCCCATAATATAATATAATATAATATAATATAATATAATATAATATAATATAATATAATATAATATAATATAATATAATATAATATAATATAATATAATATAATATAATATAATATAATATAATATAATACAAAATTCTGACTTCTTCAGCAATGTACATGGCTATTTATGTACAGCTTTATTTAATTTATTTAGGTGTTTCATGCCATTCTCTAAGACTATTTTCATGTCAAATTCTATTATTTTTAGGCCTGGAAATCAACATTTTAAAATTTCCTTATAACTACAGGGTATTCATTATTGTAGAAATTAATTGGTAGAGCATATTAAAATGATGGTGGCGAGGCAACCTCAACCAATCCAACCAATCAGGGAAAAGAGTTGGTCTGAATCCAGGAAGCCAGACTTGGCTGTTTTCACTGTCTTGCGGTGTTATATGGTGTGAGTGTGTGTGTGTAGGGTCACTTACGCATAGACCTTCAGCAGGTGGTCGTCTTTGGAGTCAGCAGTGAGGAGATCAGCGATGCTGACCACAGCACAGCCGAACGGACGCCTGTATTGCACATTACACGTGTTCTTCTTCTCTCCTGCACCCATCCTCCCTACACACACGAAACAATCAGCGCTCATCACATGCCTGCAGGGTCTTTGGAATCAGTAATTATTCTGTGGAGACAATATCGGCTTTTACCAATCCTAATGATGTGTACAACAATATACACGTCTTTTCTCAGGTCGCCGCTCCCCAGATCCTGAATAAAACAAAACAAATTTAATCAACACCGATTACTCCGCATGATTAGTCTGGGAGTGATTTAATCTCAACACTCACCACAAAAAGTGTGCATTGTCTCTCGGTCTTCTCGGGAAACTTGGGCAGACCATTTTTATTTAGTTTAACAAAGAACCTTTCACTGCAAAACAAAGAGAGAGCGAGAGAAACACTTTCAGTTTAAACACTGAGTACATTATGTACGAATGCAGTTTAAAAACACAAAGAATTAGATTCAAAGAAAAAGAACACAAAGAATTAGATCTTTAAGGACAAAATACAGTGTGTAATATTTTTTTGAACCGATTCAAAAATTAAAAAAGACATTCACTTTGCCTAATCAAATATTTACCGAGCATATCTCATACATAAAACGGTTCATCATAACAGATGTTGAACTGTCAATGAAACCAAGACAAAACAAAAAATGTAATAAATATTTCAAGACATTACCATGCAATACCATGCTTTTGTCCCATAGAAATGTTTACCTATGCACTACAATAAGACCATGTATACCATGGTAATACTATGTTCTTTGCAAATACAATGGCATTATCATGATCTTGGATGTGTACAAATAAAATAAAATGTAATGTTTTTTTGGAAAAGTACCATGGGTTTTAAAAATAAAAAAACAAAACAGGTACAAAACATGTTTAAATGAACAAAAAGAAACAACACCACCACACACAATTTTACTGGACACATGTCATGCTAATACTATAGTTTTTACCATGTACCATGGTATATACATCTGATACAACCACGGTGTCACAATACTTTTTTGTAAAAATAACATAAAAATTGTGTGGTTCCCGAGGTGACAACATCGTGCGCTTGATCAAGATGCTTTATTTTAAGTAACTCCAGTTCTGTTGTGTTTTTGAATGTATGTATCCAGCAAATTAAATAAATGTAGTTTAAACCATGAGGGAATCTGCCAGCTGTCAATACAAGGCAATAATGGGACAGACACGTGTCCGTAACCGACCGACCTCATAATCCAGTTACATGACTTTCACAGCTTCATGATAAAAAGAAGAGCGGCCCTATAATGTATCCCAACAGGAACAATAGCTGGCAATAGAGATCGAACAAAACTTACGCATACAATCCGCTCAGGAAAATACACGCACACACACACACACTTGTATAAAACCGGCCCTTCACACAAACACCATGTTAATTAACTCAGCATTGTTGCGATCACAGCGTCCCATCACCAGAGGCAGGAGCACAAAGGCTGTTTCGGCCTTTGACACACAGCTGCAGGGCTGCGATCGCTTTCTGAAGAGGCGTCTGTGGACACTGGGATATTCCTATCTGCAGACATCACGCCAGCATTTCAATGACACACAGACGGGCGGCTTTCTTTCACTCTCGCCTGGAACATCACAGAGAATTTGATATTTCCTCCCTTGATGCCAGGGATTTTAACACAAGTTCAAATGGGACACCGATACGACCCCCACGCCTCCCTCCGGACACGACTGGATAAATCGACATGGATGGAAACGTGATCCCTGTGTGTCTGGCTGGGTAAATTAACCACGCCACAAAACGGTCCCATGGGAACGAAGTGGGAGCCGTTACCCAGAAGGCTGTCAATCAGCACTTTGTACATATCCTGTGGCAGAAATGAGGAGAAACACAGATAGACTCTTTCTCTCCCACATGCTTCTCACACACACACACACACATAAAAGCTTTTGGCTGCAGCGTTCAAACTGTCTAAAGAAAACTGAACACAAACAGCAACCTCATCTTTTTGTAACTGTGCTCGCTGTCCGTGCAACAATCGACAAAATGGGCATAACTGGTAACATGAGCTGCCTAACACCAGGACTGATACTGAATCACTCGACTCAAAGAAATGCTAATGCTAGACAAGTTAAACTGCATGAAAAATTAATAAAGGAAAAAAAAAAGAATTCCACGTTGACCATGTAAATATCCGACTGTCATAATAATGTAATAATTACTTTAAATTATAAAAATAATAATAATAATAATTAGTAGTATCATTATTCTGTATGCATATACTGTATTATTATTATTATTTAAATAAAAGAATACATTTGCATGTGTAATGAAACCATATAGTTAGTTTGCAAGGATTATGCATCCAACATCATAGTACACCCAAAAATAGAATTAAAAAAATTAAACAGTTTGTGATTTTTGACATTTGACAGTGATAATTTTAAAGAAAAATGCCAAAGGATGTAAAAAAAAAACATTTTTTTAAACTATTATGTTACATTTATTAACCAAAAAGTATTATTTTAGCAAAATGCTAAATTTCAGACACATGTAAATAAAATATAATTATAAGTACGCAACAACATGGTATATCTTCAAATATATTCCTATAGTTTTATTACATACTCAGAAGTGTGTACTTTCTCCATCAACAGCACGTTACATTGTAAATTGGGATACAGCCCCAGTGATCCCCTATTCACTGCAGTTGTGTGAATCTGGGCAGCACTGTGATTAAATCCACAGGACCCGTCATCGCTGGACATTGAACAGATTTGAAGCTGCAGGAACAAGGCTAGTCTGAAAAAAAGTGAGGGCCACCCTTCCATATGGAAACAAAAAAAAACTAATTAATTAACTGGAAATCAGCCATCTAACCAGGTAGGGAAATCGTTGATGGATCAGGGCCACATTAATATTCTCCTTCATGACTATAGACTGATGGAAAAACTCCAATCAATGAACAGAGGGAAAACACGGAGACAATGTGTGTGAGCAAATGCGACAGAGCAGCTGCTGAAACGGTTAGAGACTGTAATTAACCATTAGATGATATAAACAGGTACACACACACACACACACACATACACCATCTGAAGGCTCACACAGCCTCAACTGCAGGTGTGTTTCCCTAATGAAAACTGTTTATTTGTTTTTCATCTGTCTGGCAGTGGCCGGGACAAACACAGGAGGAAGCACATGAGGTAATGAGGTTATGATTGAAGAGCACATCCTGGTTCAGGACACAAACAGGACACTTTTACACAAAAGGAAGACTTTTCTTTACAACAACGCTCCAAAAACTGCTTCAAATAAATAACTAATAAATCTATTTAACAAAGAATCTTGAAGAAGAAATATAATGGTTTCCAAAAGAATATTAAGCAGCACAACTGTTTTCAACATTGGTAATAATAAGAAATGTTTCTTGAGCAACAAATCAGCATATTAGAAAACATTAAACAATCTTACAAACCCCAAACTTTTTAACGGTAGTGTATGAGCTGACAAATCACACAACCTTATAAATGAATAGTTAGATGCTCACCTGAGCGGTTTGTTCTCTCGACTGTCATAGATAAAGAAGAAGACCTCCAGTTCTTCACCCAGGTTTGAGCTCATCAGACTCTTCAAATGGACAAACATGTGATGTGTGCTGACAGGAGTCGGAGTTTCTTTCTTCCGGTGCCGATGCTCCATCTATCCATTCCAACACATAGAGATTATTACATGTGTGATGCAACCATTTTTCAATAGAGCAAGAGAAAAAAAGCATTCACAATGCATGTAAATGCCAAATAAAGCTCTAACTTTGCGTTATGTCTTTTTAATACCCAGAAAAGCAGGGAAAGCTGTGCATAACATAAGCATAAATGCATTGAATATTCCATTGGATTCCAGTAGCTCCATGTTCACAGCACGGCTCCTTCACAGCCGGCCAAATTGAATTTGCTTCAGTTATTATGCTCCTTTCTTTGCACACAGAGGCCACAGAGAGCAATGTCAAATGTGCACACACACACAAACACACGTGCACGCACATCACTGCACACATGCTAATTTAAAGTGGACATTCACACCGTTGTTGTGTAACAAACACACTTCTCACTTGGGATTGAGCAGTCGTTGAACCGCACTCTGTGTGAGGACACCGAGGTGTGAACAGGTGTGATGTGAAATATGAAAAGACCAACGGGACAGTGCATATGCTCTCTCTGTGATGCTGTGTGTATGCATGAGGGCGCCATAGATAGACACTAATAAACACACTTTAATTTAAAAACTTATAATACTAATGATGTAACCTTTAAGTATTCCTCACTTAATTAGCATTGGAAGTTTTAAAAGCAATTATTCAAGTAAATTAGCAGTCATTTCCAATTTATGTCTCACAAACCATGTTGAAAACAGAATTTATTTTACTTTATTTTAAGGTGACGTGGTTACATTGTACCTACTCAAACAAGTACAATGTTGTTGTTGTTTTACAGTTGTAGCCACATTAGTAGTTTTTAAATGCATGAACATAAAAGTAATCATGCATTTTAAGGGAACGTATTTAGCAAGATGCTAACACGTAAAATAGTTGTATTTTTACAATCCATGGTATGTAAAAATGTTAAATACTTCAACTGCATCCACAAATTGGGTTTCAACTGATTGTAAGGTGATGTGTGATTTAAAACAGACACATTTAAGTACATTTAAGTCACCATGAAATTGGAAAAGAGACAATTTTTATGAAATACTACAGTATTTATAATAAATGATTTATCTGTGCACATCATTATTTTTAATTAATATAACCTCATAATTTTTAATCTGAACAACTTCCCCTCACTCTCGTAGCCTCTTGTCTCTACTGACATGTATACTGATGCAAGGGCGGGGCAACCTGTCAGTCAAATGAGATCGACCAATAGCAAAACACAACCATCCAAACAATACCCGATGGACAAAAGCCAGTCCAGCCCTACATTTTTTTTATTCGAGAAGCCATTTCACTCGGATATACGTCACAATAGGGAAGCAAAGAATATCACAGCTTCCCTTTCATGCCAACTTTAATAAATGAAGAAAGAGAACCAAAGAGAGCAGCAATTCCTCCTTTACAAGAAATTACATTAACTGAAGCTTTTATAATGGGAATGAATAGGCTAAAAAGATAAAGCACTGGAATTTCAATAAAGACTTTATTCCCCGTTTGGCAGGTCGGGTCAGATTACGGAAGGTTCTAGACTTCTTAAACCGCTTACTTTTACATCAAGAACTCCAAACAAAGAGCACCTGTGTCCTAATCAAGCGTGTGTGGGGTAATAATTATCATGAACAATCAACAAAACTATACCAAAGAGTAAGGACAAACTCAATGACAATGTGGCATTAAAAAGTGAAAGCAACTAAGATTGTCCAGTTTATTGTGTATTCATTGTTCTTGGCTAAGTTTTCCCACTCCCAATCTCCCAGTTTCTTTCACAAACACACACATTTGTGGTAATGTCTAAATCCTCAAGACTAATTAAAGTGTGTGTGGTGAGACTGGGTGACCTGATTCACTCCCACACTATTCATCACAGCACATTGGGTATGTGTCAAAGGTAATGAGCTCCGTCTAAACACACACAAAACGCCATCCTGTTGAGCCTGCTATTCAATCACAGGCTCACAGCTAAACTAGACCATCATAGCACAATATAACCCAAATAAATCAATAACTGTTGCCAAGAACTCATTTACCCCCGCCCAACCCATTTTAGCTTCGATAGTCATTAATCATAAACACCAGTTCTAATTTTAAATAAAACCTGAAAGATCTTTTAATAAAGCTGTTGCAACTTTTTGAGATTCGTGTTCAATTAAAAAAATGTTGGGCCGTCAGCAATTTGCATGTTGCAAACATCCACCTCGTGTTTCATCTCACACGCAGCTGAAGGCAAAAGTGAGTGTGCCCGCCACATAAACCACAGACAGGGTGCGGTAATGGAGTCCGTCTGGCAGCGGAGGGTTATTACATTACATTACATTACACAGTATGGGGACATTTCAGGTCAGATTTAGCCTAAGTAATGCTCCAATGTGCTTCGCATAGCTCAATTATATCACAGCAGAGACTCCCCGCTGTCAACAACCCCTCCGGCTGGCAACCAGACTTCCACATCCATGACGACTGTAATTGTCTGCGGCGTATCTTGTCAGCGTGTCTCAGAATTACTGTCATTTTCCCCATAGGGCCTGTTACTCAAGCTGATGGTAGAGCGTGAGGCTTTCATCTTACGTGCCTCTTACGTTTAATGGAACGGGATTAAGTGGCTAAATCGGGAAACTTTCAGAGACGATAAACTCTTGAGTCAGGAACGTGGTCGTCTGGTAACGCAGCAAAACAGACGTACCAGTCGATAGAGCTCAGTGACGCTGATTTCATCCGGGTCCACCATGCTGAACTCTCTCCTGGGTACCAGGTCCAAACCCAGCTGCCTGTGAAAGGACGGAAACCTTACAGCATTACCAGACTGCGTATAACATATTTCTATGTTAAAGCCTGTTCACAGCAAGGACGATAACTATAACAATAACGATAAAGGCCCTGTTTACAGCTGCTATTAAGATGCATTTTGGTCGATCAGACACATTCCCGTTTACTCCTTTGTCCACTTTCAACCACTTTTGTCCTGATTTCTTCGAGGGGAGGTTTTATGGGCGGGTAAATGTGTGGACTTTTTCAGATCTTTCGATTTAATGGACAAAATAAGCTCACGCAATTTACATATGAAAGTGCAAGGAGATGACGGAAAAACATATGGAGAGCAGCAGCTGAAAATTCAGGTAAAAATCAGGAATGGTGAGAGGATATTGTGCTTGGTAAGCTCTTCAAACCTTCAAACCTTCAAAGTCTTCAGCCAACAAAGTTTAAATCCCGTCTGGATAGAGTGCTTCCCATAATGTTTACACATAAGGTCAGTAGGCGGAGAGTAGACGGTCTTTTGTGGCC
The DNA here is from genome assembly GCF_964197995.2 of Scardinius erythrophthalmus. Taxonomy (NCBI): domain Eukaryota; kingdom Metazoa; phylum Chordata; class Actinopteri; order Cypriniformes; family Leuciscidae; genus Scardinius; species Scardinius erythrophthalmus. The sequence goes on along the minus strand of NC_138224.1, from coordinate 4,955,621 downwards.
GTTCGAACGCATTCGACTACATGAACGTTTACACTATGAAAGCAATCCGGACAAATCCGTTTTTGACTACCTATGGAAGTGATAGAAAACGGACAAACTCAAAACGTTTTAGTCCCCTTTTAAACCTGTTTAGTGTCATCCACTTAAATATGATTGATCCAATCAACCAAAATGCATCTTAATTCCAGGTGTAAACAGGGTCAAAGATATAGTTAGATAAATCTTTCTAAATATAAAAGCATAGCAGAGTCCAGACCACAATTATAACGATAATGCCACAGAGAAACAATATCGTTGGAATCACTTTTAGAATGATTTTTTTCAACTGATGAACAATAAAAACACTGACAGCCAATCAGAATCCATTTTGTTTTAAAGAGCTTGAACATTTAAAAGGCAGACGACAAACCTGCAACACATGCTTATAATAAACAATGATATTGTGCATTGGTCACAGGAACACATTATATATAAACTACATCTTAAAATATAATACAGTAGAAAACTCTTATTTTAAATTGTAATAAAATGTCAAAATATTGCTGTAAAAAAAAATTTTTACAGCATGTTTACATTTTTTTATTGTATGCAGCCTTGGTGAGTATAAGAAACTTTAAACAAAATATTCAACACTTTTACAGACCCCAAACTTTTGAACAGTAGGGAAATTAATATTGATTTATAATTATTCATAAAAATATATGACTTTTTTTAAAAATTGTAGTAAATTAGAAATTTTGAGATTTTTGAGATTCAACCTGTGGCTTTATTACATCACACAGGTGATGCTGTACTCACTCATTGCCCCAGTCCAGACGTGCAGTGATGTGCTGTTTGACATCCCTCATGCGGTCGTGGGTCAGGTGACCCACCAAAACCTGCCGCCTGAGGTCCAAAATCTCATTCATCACGTGCCACAGTCTGTGAAACAGATCTCCTTCGTTTTTCTATTAGCGTAAACAAAAGGAAAGGAGAGAGCCACTGGAATGTTGAAGTTGCAGCTTTAATAATGGGCTATAATGCTGCAACACTGATATATATTGACCTGGTGTAGAAATAATTCAAATACAGTTTCCCCCGCATCAGCAGCTAAAATACATTTAATATATTCCGCCCATCAGCATCTGTGTACCCAGAGTTCACGTAGGCAGTGTGTGGCTGTGGGCGGACTGCTGTGTTTGCCCAAACAGTATTTACCACAAAAAGCTGCTTCCACATGGCGCCCCAGTCCCTCAGGGTGGACGTCATCTCCGTAATGACAGAGTCTTCGGTCGGCACCACCGTCTCAAACTGCCTGAGAGTCAAATGTGGGCGACACAGCACAACAGATATGAGATACACCTCATCTGGCTCTGCGCTCGTTATACTGTACGTTAATCAAAGGAAAAAGCAGATGTATAGTGGAGCGCTGGCGTCTTCCTTCTGTTCGCCGTCGCTGCATTCATTTAGCATTATGTTCAGGCAACCCAGTCTCAGATATCCGTACACCAATTTAAAAAAAAGTCATAAAATCTAGAAAACCAAACTTTGCTTATATTGCATGGATGCAGAATACAGAAGAAGGAAAAACAATAACATTGGCAGATATGTATGAATTACATGAGTTCTCATAGGTTTGATTGCCATTCACTCTGAATTTAACAAGCAAACATACAGGATTGCGCTCATTGCAGTAATAAAGCTAACATACTGTCAATCTAATATGTCACACTGAACGTTTTCTCATTGAAAAATACAAATCATGTCATGTGAAAACGGACGGTTTAGTGGTGCAACACAAACATCATTGGAATTACTTTTTCTGCAGACTGCAAACGGTTCAGGTGGACATGTGTGTAAATGTGCATCATGTTTGCACTTTATACAGAGATGCTGGATATCTGCGAGTACGCAAATGTTATTAATATCACTGAAACTCCAGTTTAAAGTTTCCATAGGGGGAGATTTACTACAGTAAATACAGAAACAGCAGATCAACCAAGCTGAATTATCTGCTATTTGGAGGGTCTGAATGTTTGCCATCCTTTCCTTCAACTCACCCCTTATTCTTGATGTGTGCATTCTTTAGATGGATGTAGTTGCTTGGGAAAATGCCCTAAAAAGAAAGAGATAAACAAATCAAAATATAGCGAATAAGTCTACTAATAATCAAGGGAACAAAAAGACAGAAATAAAGAGAGAGACTGGCTTTGATCCGTGCGTTTCGTCTGACAGTGTCGCTGTGATATTTCGGCAACTGAAAATAGCATCCGACACTGACAGACCTGATAAAAGACAAAGAGACAGTTGCTTACCTTGGCATTCGGGTTCTTGAGGATGAATCCTCTGTACCAACCTGAAACACAAAACATTTCTGTGACTTTCATCTTTAATATCGGCCTAATGTGTCTTGACTGAAGCCTTTTCAAAGGACGTTATCTAACAAAACACAGCAGGTAATGTTGGAAATGTTCTCTTAGAAAGAAAGGACAAATGTATGTGCAAATGCAGTGAAAACAACATTTAAAATTCTTATTTCCACTGAAAGTCAGATATAGATATTTAATATCAAACGTCCAATCATATTCTGTAGCACTGAATACCATTTGCCATACCAATACAAATTGTACCATTTGCTTTGCTGAAGATTTACCATGTACAATAGACACAACTCTAATGTATTATTATCACATACTGTAGGAACTTGGAGGCATATTTTATTTTATTTACTCCACTGAACTTAGTCTCATTTTAAGACCTGTAGATTGTTTGGTTTGTTCCAAAACAGCTTTTTAAAATTGTAACAATGTTGCAAAGAGATTTGTTAATACAAATCACGTGAAATTAAACTGTCCTCTCATTGGTCAGAGTGCACAGGACCGTTTTTTGTTTCCATTCAAAGTTGTCATCCGTCAGGATTAAATCAGAAGATTAAAGCCTATATTTTTTAGATGCTCCCTAAACACCGTTTTGTGTTTTGGACCGTTGTTATGAAAAATGTTAATCAGCCCAAATTTCAATTAGGCATTTAACTTTGTCTTTTAAATCTGGTTGCATCACACACAAAGGGAACAATTTTACAGCAAGTACTGACATACAAAGTACTGAAGTAATCAGTCATGACGTGCTCGCAGACAAATCAGGGCCAAATCGATAATATCAAACATGTTTGGCTCGCATAGATAATCTGGTCCGAACATCGTAACCACCCAAGGTACTGGACAATATTATTTGATTGACAGGTTGTTGGGAGGGAGTAAATCAGAGATAAATCGAGCTAAACTACTGTAGTCTGAGACTGGCTTCATAAAAAAGGTTCAATGCGGTTCTATATAGAACCCAGGGGTACTTGATTCAATTTTAAAGAATTCTTTAGGTGTTCAAAGAACCCTTCAGGCCCAAAGATTAATATAAGGAGAAATGTAAATGGTTGCATAATACGTTCATGTTTAGCGGGTTGTTCTGTGCTCAATTCATAAAATTTTATCTGAATTAAAAATGAATTAAAACAAAAAAATTAATCAGAATTAAAAGCATAAAATGATCCAATGATGGGAAGCCCTAAAAACAGTGTGTGACAGAACCTTTAAAGTCCCTGAACCAGAAGTTGTAACCGACTTTTCTCCAGTGTTCTGCCGTATTTCCAAGTGAAACAGAATATTGAATAGAGTGTGGGGTTTCAGTTTAGTGCACCTCCTCTCCATCCCTCGCACATAGAAAACTTGGCGGTTGGGGGGGGGGGGGGGTAAGGAAATTTAACCCAAGCCGTCAAACTGACTCATCAGAGAAGGAACACGATTCCAGAAGGGATGCAAATGGTCAGATTATGATTAAAGATTACCACGACAAACACATTTTTTTCTGTTTATTAATTTGCAGTAATGTGCACTAACAAAGTAAATAAGGTCCGTTTTGATTTCATGACGCCTTAAAGGTTACTTACTTTTAAGAGTGTATTGAGACTAAGCAATTATTTGACCAATAAGTTACTTTCAACATCAGCTTCACTTTGACTCACTGACGTCCTGTTCTACCACTGTCATCTAATCATCTCCAGCACTGATGAACCTTCTGCCCACTGCAAACCAGCACACAAACTAATGTGCTTCCTGGCAAAAAGCTGAGAAGCACAGTCTGAAGGTGTGAAAAAACAGGGGGCTTGCATCACCTCTGCACTTTCGGTAAAGAGTGTGATAGCTGCTAAATACAGAAACACGACCCCTCGTCTGATAATTAGCACCTATAATCAGTCAGGAACTAATGATTATGTAGTTTCATATCTACTGTTTAAGATTCTCCATCACAATGTTACTGGGTGTTTTCCAACCGAAACCGGCTTTCTTACTCAAAAAAACAGGAAACGAGTGCACCCAGAGAACAAAGGAGTGTGTCTTCAAAGGGTGGAAACAGGAAACGAAGGAGTCGAGTGTGGGTCACAAAAAAAGTCTGGTTTGAAATCATCCCGTTTCAGAGGTAGTACAGGTGTCTGTGTCAGCAGTTTATCAAATCAAGCCAACCCTGTTGAAAAGACCATCTTAGACAAGAATGACTTACCACGCTAGTTTATTTTGACTTCTCATAGCTGGTTTCTCACTAATTCTATTTTTTAACTTTGCATACACAAAACCTCTCATATAAATAGATTTCAATGTAGTTCATTGAAGGTCAGTGAACAGTATTTCCATAAATTGGTTTCATTGGAGTGTTATTTTAGGATACTACAGCATACTATTAGGATACAATTACTAATATTTTATTTCAGTTTAACCTTTAGTTCAGATTTACTCTATTTTAGATTAGTCAAAAATCTAAATAATTGTTAGTTTTAGCCCTACTTAGCTTATGAAGCCATTCAACCTTCATGGACTTCCTGGTAAAAATAGTTTGAAAAGGAAGTCCTGCTGGTTAAGATAATTAAGAAGCCTGGTGGGAACACACCATCATCCAAAACAGCATACTGGTGACCAACATTATCCTCAAGCAGTCCTGCAATGCAAAAACAGCCTATACCAGCTAAGCCTGTTTAAATCAGCTTCATGTTCCTGTTAAAACTATCACTGAATTACCAGAATAATGTTAGGTTTGGGCACTTTCATGTTGGGCAAGTTAGTTTACCTGTGACAATAACCACCTTGTGCGAGTAATAGAACAGCATGGTCCATCTTAACCATTTTGCAATTTAAGACGGTCCAAACTGGTGTAAACACTGGGGTTTATACTAATGCAATAAATGTAAAAGATGGTTTTGAGGACAGTGACTGGCATCAGCACTCATGTATTCACCTTCACATTTCTCCAGGATCTGCACCGTGTCACCGATCTCCAAAGGCAAGCCATGCTGCACCGTTCCTCGAAAACTGGCCAGCACTGCAACACAAAAAATTACAATCATATATAACGATAACTCATCAGTCTTTTCCACTGTCAGTATTGGGGGTAATGCATTACAAGTTACATTCATGTAATCAGATTACTTTTTTTGACAAGTAAAGCAACGCATTACTTTATATATTTACACATTACTAGATGAGTTACTTTTTTATGAACATTACTTGGGCTAGAAAAGTAACAAACATTACTTTTCAATAGTATTACTTTGCTTAAACATTTAAAACTACTGAATTAAAATGTCTTTAAACATGCACACTCATGCATACATCGGAACAGACAAAAATAACAAAACATTACTTTCAACTAACTTTTCAAGCAATGTATTGTAATTAGTTACTTTTTTAGGGAGAAACAGAATATTGCAATGCATTACTTTTACATTACTTTTTCATTTAGTTTAAAGGTGCAGTAAGCAATTTCTGAGAAACGCTGTGTAGAGTGGATAAGACCGAGCAGCACAACACACTTGTAGCCAATCAGCAGTAGGGGGAGTGTCCACTCATGATAGGGGAGGAGAGAGAGTGAGCCAATCAGCAGTAGGGGGAGTGTCCACTCATGATAGGGGAGGAGAGAGAGTGAGCCAATCAGCAGTAGGGGGAGTGTCCACTCATGATGGGGGAGGGGAGAGAGTGAGCCAATCAGCAGTAGGGGGAGTGTCCACTCATGATGGGGGAGGAGAAAGAGTGAGCCAATCAGCAGTAGGGGGAGTGTCCACTCATGATAGGGGAGGAGAGAGAGTAAGCCAATCAGCAGTAGGAGGAGTGTCCACTCATGATGGGGGAGGAGAAAGAGTGAGCCAATCAGCAGTAGGGGGAGTGTCCACTCATGATAGGGGAGGAGAGAGAATGAGCCAATCAGCAGTAGGGGGAGTGTCCACTCATGATGGGGGAGGGGAGAGAGTGAGCCAATCAGCAGTAGGGGGAGTGTCCACTCATGATGGGGGAGGAGAAAGAGTGAGCCAATCAGCAGTAGGGGGAGTGTGCACTCATGATAGGGGAGGAGAGAGAGTGAGCCCATCAGCAGTAGGAGGAGTGTCCACTTATGATGGGGGAGGAGAAAGAGTGAGCCAATCAGCAGTAGGGGGAGTGTCCACTCATGATAGGGGAGGAGAGAGAATGAGCCAATCAGCAGTAGGGGGAGTGTCCACTCATGATGGGGGAGGAGAGAGAGTGAGCCAATCAGCAGTAGGGGGAGTGTTTACTCATGATGGGGGAGGGGAGAGAGTGAGCCAATCAGCAGTAGGGGGAGTGTCCACTCATGATAGGGGAGGAGAGAGAGTGAGCCAATCAGCAGTAGGGGGAGTGTCCACTCATGATAGGAGAGAGAGTGAGCCAATCAGCAGTAGGGGGAGTGTCCACTCATGATAGGGGAGAAGAGAGAGTGGGCCAATCAGCAGTAGGGGGAGTGTCCACTCATGATGGGGGAGGAGAAAGAGTGAGCCAATCAGCAGTAGGGGGAGTGTCCACTCATGATGGGGGAGGAGAAAGAGTGAGCCAATCAGTAGTAGGGGGAGTGTCCACTCATGATGGGGGAGGAGAAAGAGTGATCAAGAGGGAGATTTGAAGAAAGACTGTAGAAAGAGAGATGACTGAGAGACTTTACAAAAGAGAAAAATCAGAGGAATATCAGGCAATATCTTTATGACTCATGTATATATTAGAAAAGGATGCAGAGGTTGTATTGTTTCTGCTCCATACGTGAGCAACATTGGTTTTTCTATGTTTCACACAACCAGAATCGCTGCAGGCGATTAACAACCAACTCTTGCTTGTACTCTTGTGTACTGTATGTTCATTTCATTTTCTTCTTTGTTGTTTGTCCTTCCTCTTTGCTTTATTTTTCATAAAGTATTATTTTGCTTCGCTTCAGGTATGATAAAGAGACATCCAATGCATTGCGTTTTCGTGCATTTTGGATGGCGGGGCAATGAAGGGAGGGGTGTGTTTGTTTGGGTTGATTTCAAATATGTGTTTATTAAAACTGCAATAAAAATATAAAAAAAAACTATATAGATATATATTTTTTAAAAACTAATAAAAAGGACAAAAAAGTATCTCAATTACACTTAAATAAAACTGGTGACATGACATTTCAAACCATGTCATAACATTTATACGATGAATTTAATAAAAAAAACTGCTCCATTCTGTTCCGTTCATACACATTTGATCAGCTATGAACCAAAGCTGAAGTTCAGCTAGACATTTGATTTATAGAATGTAAACGTCACAGATTGACCTTTTTGGCTGAATTCAAAGAGCGCTCAAACCCAAAAGCTGTCTTTTTTGCAGTGTTGTGGGGTTTGAAGTAATTTCAGATGCTCAAAGCCTAGCGTGACCTCAGCTTAAGCTCATAAGGGCAGGGTTGCCAGATTTGCTCTGAAGTTCAGCACCGTGGGAAGGTTTAATAAAAGTGACGTGTCTCTCTTAAGCGCTCAACAGAGAGACTCACCTGAGGAGACTCGCTTTGATGAGCATGTACGCTAAGAGCCTTTGAAGTAGTCAAGGCTCCCTGAGCCAATAAAAGTAAAGAAATAGAGCAGAAATTAAGAATATGGAGACTAAACGATGGTGAAAGACATACAAGAAGAAAAGAAGAAGTGACAGACTGGAAAATGATGAAAAAGAAACTGCAGAGAGAAAATAATATATATCTTGTAAGCAGCCACCATGACAGCTCTCAAATCTATTATAATGATGTCATTATTGCCCACTCCACTCACAGGGGATTATGGGATATGTGTGTTAAATCAGGTTATCTCACCTGCCTGAGATGAATCAGAGATGATTTGTGGAGTGGATTTCATAGTTTTATGGGACATAGGCCAATCTGGGATACTAACAAAGGGCTTCTGACCCAATTGAGAACCTCTGTGTGTGGGTTGTAAGACTTTAAAAAGATTAGTCATCCTAAGATGCACAGAGCAACCAGAAACACTCACAAATTCCCAATCAAATCATTATTGGCAGTCAGTTCTTTTTAGAGAATCAAAGTCAAATCAGTGTAGTCCAACTGATTCCAATAAGAATAACTCCTATGAGTTGATTCTTTTTGGTGAATCAAAAACATTCAGTTTGACCAGTGTATTCCAGCGATTCCCAAAAGAATGACTCTGATGTGTCGATTCTAGTGATTAAAAAACACAGCAATCGGTGCAGTCCCAAAAGAACTTGTTAGCGTATCTAAAACATTCAACATAATCATGTAAACTAATTGCCAAATGACTCTTATAGGTTGGTTGACTTAGTCAATCAAAAGCATAGAGTGCGACCAGTGTGTAACTGATTCCCATGTGTGTGTATGTGTGTGAATCAAAAAAAAGGAACGAAGGGGCCATAATTCCTTACAATTCCCATCCTTACACATAACATCCACCCATAATACCCTAGCAACCGCATCACAACATCTTGGCAACCACTGAAAAATGTTTTTTTGCACAGACAAGCAGCACTCATATTTTCTTCTAAAAATGTCCAATTGCATTTCACATTTTTGTAAATATGGTAAACTGAACCACTAAAATTGTAAAACATGGATCTAACTGAATATTTTTACTCAGAAATAACAAACTAGAACCGTCCTTGAGTTCAGTGCATCTCCTTGAAACACTCACCCAATCACAATCCAAATGTCCAAAATTTCAGCTCATCCAAAAAGCTTCACAACCCAAGTTGTCCCTGAGTTTTGAAGGCAGCTGTATATCCTATCTGTGTGATTTGACTTTAAAATTTGGAAGGCAAAATAACAAAGTAGGTCCGTTGAATTAATTATACAGGTTTTCGGCAGCAGCACATTAAATTATTCATCTTGGATGCGGAGTCCTTGACAGAGCTCAAATCCTTCCCCGGTAACCGTACGGCAGCTGTTAACTGAGCTGGAGCATCGCCAAAGAAGCTCAAACCTGTTCAGTGACCGAAAAATACTTTCGGTGCTTTTTAATTACCTGAAGAAAAAAAAAAAAAAAAAGAATGTGAGGAAGAGAGACACCCTTACCTCTCCAAAAAGGTAAACTACCAATTTTAAAAACTTAATGGCAAACATGCTTTCAAAAGTTCAAAGTATTTAGACACACTTAATGTCACTGACTCACTGCATAAAATGCAGATCATTTTCATTGGATGTATGAAAGCTTGTTGGTCCAAAACTAATAATTGTCACAGCCATAAATAAGAAAGCAAATTATTGCAGTTCTACTTATGGATATTTAGTTTCTTTGCAACCAAGTGCCTCAAATAAAATAGTATCTTTTTAAAGATGTGATGCCAAACTCTGGCAAATCCAGTGATTATTTCAACCTTAAATAACTCTTTACTTTAACCCAGTATGTTGATGACACAATGTATTAATTAAAAACATGAATAATATTTCACAACATTTATAAGTAAATCCATATTTATAGTAGAGTGGCAGATTTCCAGACACAGATTAACCCTGGAACTAAATTACAATCTCATCAGTAATTCTGCACTGAAAATCCTTTTTAGCACGATCCCTAATCTGTGTTTGGGACACTAGCCCATAGTGTCTTAAAAAAAAAGTTAATATATTTTATTTATAATACTTCATTTTACAGTTCACATTTTGTGTTGCACTGCATTCTGGGATTGTCTGATAAATAAAATGCTTAGATTTTGTCCTAAAATATATTTTGTTAGGTTGCATAATTTTGCACACTGTTGAAGGAGCCTTTGCGTGCATGTATGATGCCTAAACATTAGGACTGGGTTGAAAATATTGATTTTAATCAGATTCTCTTGTTGATGAACTGATATCTATTATTAAATCCCAAGAATCGTTCTTTTAGTCTAAGCACATGATCTAACTCTTGATTTCACATAATTTGTACCACCTCTCGCAATAAATCGCAATTAGCTTTGGGCTTTGATCTTCTTGATATGAAACAAAGTTTTGGCTTTCAAATTCTGTCAATTTATTATGAAATTCAAAAAATAAAAAAAATGAAATTCTAAATACCGGTCTGGTGCTCTTTAATGTAGTGTGACAGATTGCTGTAGCCACTTTATGAGCCAATCATCTCTTTCTCTTTACTACTAGTTATAGCACAAAATAAACATAAAATGAACATCAGAAGGTATGTTGAAAGATACAGTACAACTTACAGAAAGTATCATGTGACATGTAATGGCTCAATCAACGGAAAGATGTTAATAATACAGCTTGTGAACAATAGGCCACGTAACGTTATGTTTACCTCAAGAAACCTATTCAATGTCTATAGGTTGATGGTCAGCTAGAAAAATTAACAATCGACATGTACTGTACATGATATATCCAAATTAATACATTTTGAATTGATCTGAATCAAAATCAGAATTGAATCGTGAAATGTGTGTCGGTGCCTAGCCCTAATAAAAATCTTTTATAAGTTGGCAGCAAAGTCAAAGCAACTTTGATTTTAACTGATGGCATGTGCATTGTGGGAATGTGGCAGAGAAACAAACACACAGTCCAATCCTCAGCAGGGTGCCATGCTCTCGCATCCTATAATCCCGCTGGGCTGACACAGTTCTACGACAGCAAGCCTCATCCCTTTGGCTCAGACATCGAAATAGAGAACTCAACACAAGACACTGTTTGTGCGGATTAACTGCAGATCTGGTTTAGGTCTGCTACTTGGTTGCAGGTCTGCGGAGGGTGTGATGCTACAGTTGGGTAGTCTAAGCTCTTTACAGCACGACACAGAGCTCAGGATGATGGGTTTACCCTCGCCGCTCAAGTTCTGGCCAAGTGACATGTGTATCTGCCTCAGTGCTTCCAGGAAACAGAAACAGAGCTCAGAAGATTTACTGTGTGGAGTGTGGAAGAATCCGATGGTTTGGAGCCAGAACAGAACCAATTATAAAAGAGAACATGACTGAAACCTTTTTTAAAACAACTAAACATCACATGCTAATCAAAAGCAGGCAATTTTGTAATAGCATTACATATACAATAACAGTTTCAAAAAGTAGCCTAAACGTATTTTAAATGCTCAAAGTAGTCATTTTCAGCGGCAATGCCAATGCCCTAGACAGTATGGTGGCCAATATACTGCCGATATATTGAAAATATCAAATAATATATCAAATGTTGGCGCCAATGGCCTCGTGGGCAGTGCACCGGCATATAGCGCCGTTGCGTTTCAGGCGACCCGAGTTCGACCCCTCTCTCTCCCACCTCTCATAATGAAGGCAAAAATCTATTAAAAATTTATCTTTAAATAATATATCAAATAATAATAATAATGACAATAATTTGTATAAACCAAACTATACAAATATAATTAATTTAATTGTCTTTCATTGTAAACTACATAATTAAACTGAATACAAAATAAACAAATACATATTGTACGTATCAAATATTTTTTCTGCCAGAATGAAAATAAAAAACAGCTTGAAGTCAAAATCAATATACTCAAAATATACTCAATATAGTAAATATACTCAAATATATTAACATACATTAGCAATTATGAAATCAATTATAGAATATATTACTATTAGGATACTATATATAATAATAGCAACATAAAATATTTTAGAATATTTTATCATTTGTTTCTTTAATTATATATTCTATATAATTGTATCCAAAATATACAAATACATAGATTGACATTTAGCCCCTCCTATAAGAACACATTCAAACAGCAAAAATAGATATCATAATATCGGCCATTAGCCATTGTGCACCCAAAAAAAAGGATGCTATTCCAACAGTATCAACATGCAGTTCACTAAAAATTGGTTCAAAAGGATCCCCTAATGTGCATTTAACCTCACTTAAAGCAACCTTGCCCCATGCTGATTTGTGATCCACCCATGAACCTGACAGCTAATCAACCTCTAGATTCATTAATTATTCATCACCACATTAATATGCAAATGTACACTGGGTTCTGTGTTGTCCATGACTGTGTTGCCAAATGAGACTGAATTATTAACACAATATTTAGGTCTAAACATTGAGCATCCTGCAGCGTAGAGCGAATAAATTATGCAGAAACTGGGAATATTTTGTTTGTTGGGGATCAAGAAGTTGCAAAACAATTAGGCAAGAGATTGTACTAAAGCATTTATTACAAGTAAAACCGTTTTCATCCTGTGCAAAACAGGATTTAGGGCATGTAATCGCCTGTGATACTAACAAGCAATTAAATTCGATACACTCCAAGACTTGAGAGACCAAGGATGTGCAATTACAATCCAGAAAATTGAACACAACGCAAAATGCCTTTCAACCACAGTAAATGACTTATGATACGGATGTAAATAGCTCTTCCACATGCAAAATCAAAAACCTTTTCCCTTTCTTAGCAATGCAGAGAATCTCACCACAGCTATCTCAACGCTGTTAGCCTCAACCGCACTGTAATACACACTGAATGATGTAAGAATCTGAATCTATCGCCAGTCTGTCAGACCAGCAATTCATCTGTGCTTCATAACAGGAGCTCGGGGTTCTTTGGCACGGCTCTTGGTACGCTTGTGCCAAAGGAGCGGCCACTGTGGAAATCATTCATTACCGCAGCTGCTGAAGAGGAAGACGCTGTTGATGGTAATGTGAATGCAAGTGATGGATTCATGTGCTGACAGAGAGCAAGTCTGTTAATTAATGAGCTCATTTAGACATTCCTCAGCCTGGACAGTGACACCAGAACACACTTAACCCTTCAGTCTGAAGGCGCAAGGGTAATTGAAAACTACAAGAGGTGGAAATTAAAATGTCAATATCTGAAACAGAGTTACAAGAAGGTTAGCAGATGGGGTAGAGTAGTTTGAATAAGGGAAAGGTAAGGTGGATGGATGGATGGATGGATGGATGGATGGATGGATGGATGGATGGATGGATGGATATTATAAAATAAAAAAGTAATAAAAATAAATAAAATATGGATGGATGGAAATTATAAAAAATAAAATAAAAATGTAATAAAAATAAATTAAATAAAAATGAAAATAAAAATTAAATAAAATGTAATATAAAATAAAGATGATGAAATGATGTATAATGATGTAATAATGAAATAAAGAGTAAATAAAGAGTAAAATAAAACAAATAAGTACAAAAATATATAAAAATAAAATATAGATTAAATAAAATGTAATAAAATAAAGGGTCAAATAAAATAAATCTAAAATATATAATTAAAATAAAATAAAAAATAAAATAAATGTAATTAAAACATTTAATTTAATTTAATTTAATTTAATATAATTAAAAAAATCTTGAGCTTTACAACACTAATAATCAGCAGAGCTTGTCTGCCTGTCAGTAGCTCATGAACTGCTTCACAGCATCAAGACAACAGATGCAGACAGAGCCACACACACACACACACACACACACACATTTTTGGTATTCGCAATAATCCGAGTCACAGCCCTCCTGAGACTCCACACTCCTCAGCCCTCCTCCAGACATTAGGTTTTTGGGCACCTTTGTAAGCCGTGCCTTCACTCAAAAGACACCACACGCTCCCTTAGCATTGTGCTTGTGTCATTGACGGGCCTTAAAGAATAGATTTGCTCTGGTGGTTTATCAGAAATAAATGAAGCCATTTGGTGTGGGCCATTGGCTGAGAATTGCCTGTTATCCGTGTTTCAGATATCTAAAGGTCAGAGAAATATCATTTGGTGTCTCACAAAGAGAATTATCATAGAGTCTCCTCTTTCTTCAAACACAGACGGATGAGGAGAAAAAGTCAAGCGTGAGATGAGCAGTGTGTTCACCTCTCCAAGCAGAGATACCACCGAGTGCATCATGTTATTTTTCTGCCCTGAATGAAAGTGAAATACTTATTGAGAAGGAAAAAAATGGCAGTCAATCATACAGTATCAATATAAATAAAAAATATATAATAATCAATTTAATTAAAACACTGAAGCTTTAAATTCCCTTTCAGCTTTTCACATTTTTCATTCTTGATTCAGGAGAGACGCCCACCTTGAAGAAGCTGTAAAACGTGTGTTTTTCAGTCTAATAGCGCTATAAGTGAAGGAGACGAAGCGAGTAGTGTCTCCGCAGGCCTGAGTAAATCATATATGACTGATTAAATGCGAATATAGGTCAGACTTGTTAAGCTGCCCACTTCTCCTCATTCTGTGCCATAATCGGCTCTCTGATTCTTTCGTCCCGTGTGCGTGTTTGTGTGTGTGCGTGTGCGTGTGTGTGTGCGTGTGTGTGTGTGTGTGTGTGTGTGTGTGTGTGTGTGTGTGTGTGTGTGTGTGTGTGTGTGTGTGTGTGTGTGTGTTTGTGGAGGGATTGCGATGCGATCCGCTGCCGTAATGTTAGATAAAAGCTTTTAAATACTTAGAGCTGGAAAAGCACTGCTGGATACTTCATCCTGATTTCACAGTGGAGTTTCTTTGATTCATATCTAAACTCACTATGGCCAATGTAGAATCCTCTGTCATTGTTATGTGTGCTTTTCTCGTGATGTTTAGTCACTGTGCTCTGACAAAGAGCTCAAATAACCAATCCCTCCTCACGCTGTTTTTCTTCGTATAGTTCCTTCAATTGAGGAGCAAATGGTTTCGGTTCTCTATTCTTCTATTTTCCTCAACACCCTCCTGATACTTGTCCTCCTTCTTATAAGAGATCTAGCCATACGAAACCAATACAGATTAAACCAATTTTGGAGCCATATCACCATCTCTCCAGCAGCAGAAATAGAGGACCAGACAAGCAACATGCTTAACACAACAGCTGGAGAAACATACACACTGTATCTTCATCTTCACAGTTAAGGGATTGTGAGAGATGCTAAATTAAGTACAGTCAAACATAAGCATGTCCATTTCCGAAACATATATTTCCTGAACAGTCAATAACAAATAATCAATACTTCCTTTCATCAATAGTCTGATTAATTAAAGGGCCATACTGCATGCAGTAAACAGATTATTAAAAAAATAATTATAGAAAAGTATTATTATTATTGTTGGTACTTTTATATACTTTTTCAGTACTTTTTTCTATAGCAGATTTCAAAAGGTATATTTATCAATAAAAAATAATATAAATAATTGTATATAGTATAATATAAAAAAAAAAAAGCATTTTTTTTCAAGACCGCCAAAATAATGTAAGTTCAACTTCTAACTGTGGCAGCCCATACATGCTCAAGAAGCAGAAATCTAACTCAGGGTTTCAGCGTCACACACTTTCATCCCGTTGAAAGCCTCGCCACTGGACCAGGACACTGCAGAGGCCACAAACTCCATTGCATACAGTCAGTAGTACTGACAGTCACATGACTTTTCTAGTGTTTACAGGCTTTCCGCACCAGACAACAGGCTTGTTTACCAAGGGAAGGCTAAAAAGTAAAGGTCTAAGGCTTTCATGTGGCCTTCGGTATTGGTCAAACCAGTCTTTCTGCCATAATAAATGTTTTACTATGACCAGAAACATTTCCACCACTGTGGTGACCTTGTTTAACACGCGTTCATCTATGAACCAGAGCGACAGCCACACCCAAACGGAGATGTGAAAGAGAATACAGACCGCATCAGTCGTCTCTCATTAAACCCCCCTCCCCACACTGCCTTGAGCTGTTAACACAAACACTAACCAGAGGAAGGAATCCATTTATAATCATTGTCATTCACAGTCATTATCAACACCATTTTTATCATCACATCTGCTCAGCTCTATTATTACAAACATCAGTGACTTGTTTCAACCCAGAGGGCTGAAGAACAAATGAATGCCCATCAGGAGAAATGACATACACATTTTAAGGTTAAAATATTAAGCAAAATGAATTAGCTAGGTGACAAAACAAGAGCTGTATGATGATATTGCAAAAAAATCATATACAGAAAGAACCTGGATTGTATTTACACCATTCAATGTGGTCAGAATCTGTCCCTAAACCAGCTTTGAAGGTGGTGTCAGTCATCTGATAAAATATATTTAAAAAATAATAATAATAATTATATATATATATATATATATATATATATATATATATATATATATATATATATATATATATATATAAGAGCTCATTTATATATATATATATATATATATATAAATGAAATGTAAAAAAAATGAAATATCAAATATATAATAAAATAAAATATATATTAAAAAAGATTAAAAAATAAAACAAAAACAAAATAAAATATAATAGAATCTGAGAATTTGATTTGTATCAAGTGTCTAAAGATGTCTGTGGCAGCCCATAAAGAATTAGGAAGCAGAAATCTAATATAAGGGTTTTAGTAACACACCCTTCAGTTGGGACCCTCGCCTCAGGACCGGGACACCTCAGAGGCCACAAGCTCCCTTTCATATGGTCAATATTGATGGTCACATGACTTTTCTCGTGCTAACTGCCTTTCTTTCTAGCTTTTTTTCCTAAGGGAAGTCTAAAAGTAATGCATCTTTTGTGTACTTCTATCTGCATTTTAATGTGCTATGAAATAATGATCTGATCAACAAAATATATAAACAGAAAGTGTAGGGTGATTGGCACAAAAAATGAAAGAAAAGCGATCAATCTCAATCTAATTATGATACTGTGATGTAACGTACTGTATGACCCTCAAAATCAGAATTGATTGAGCCAATCAAACTGCTCACACAAATGATTGACAAGCTATATATCCAATCAGCTGTAGAGTGATGTCACTGAAAGGAAAACAGAAAGAGAAAAAAACCCTCTGATGAATGATGCAGATTCACTTCACAAACACACACCTGAATCCAGACAAACACACACCACTCGCTTCATAAAGCAGCGCAAAACCAAAGGCAAAAGACCGAGTAGAGTGAGACAGCACTGAACAGCATGTCTCTCTCTCTCTAAGCCCCAGATGGTGGACCACAGCACTGAGACTTCACAGCGGAGGCCTTAAGACCCGCTGGAGCGTGAATCATCAGCGCAATAAGCCTCCAAAATGAACAAATCTGTGATTATTTAAAAAAAAAACACACACAATGGTCCATGCTGTTGGACAACAAAACAAGAGACTCTTTAACAAGCCAACATGGTGCCCCAGTGAGCTCAAATCAAATTCACTAGCACTAGTCGGACTCGAGGCTGCTGGTGTGGAACACGGCTGTAACAGGTGAACTCATCAGTCATGTGAAGCGCTCGGCCGTCCATATGTCCAGCAACAGACCGCACAGCCAGTGTGGTGTTGTGAGGCTGGCGGGCGGCATGTGTTTGGACTGCAACACTGCCAATTACTCTAAGGACAGCTGCCCCAGTTACGGGTCAGAGCAAACTATACACTTTCAACGTCAACATGACTGAAAAACAAAGAGCGACATACTTGCATGCAGATAGACAACAAGTTAAGTAATATATGAAGACTTCAGATGCAAAAGCCTCTAAGTGCCATCTAAAATTTTCTTCTAAAATGAGCATTTTTATCAAGCTTGTATATTTAGGTTCAGTAATTTCGCTTTAATTACAATTAATAGGTCATTTTCATTGCCATTAAAATGAAATAACTGAACATAAACATACAAGCTTGATAAAAAGAAAATATCAGATGGCATTTAGAGGCTTTTGCATCTGAAGTCTTCATATCTAGATTTGTATATTCACTAAAGAAAATAAGTTGTGAAGTAACTCCTAAAGAAGTCAAATACTACTACTTAAGTTAAAACCCCCAATGCAGAAGGATCTAGAATTGTAATTCAATTTCTATTGTGACAAGGATAACGGCAGTCAGTGACACACAAACTCCTGGAAAGGAGGAAGAATGAGTGTTTTGTGGTTGGCTGGCAGCTGTAATTTGTGTTATCTGTATATTTTAACTCCAGGCCTTTCCAGAGTGATGATCAGACAGCCGCGTGCTGCTGTTTACCCATCCATGAGCAACAGCGAGAGAGAAAAAACATGAAGCATCATCAGTCACGCATCAGCTAGTCTTATTATCACAATGTGATCCGCCCGCTACATTCAGCATTTGTTTGTTTAGCATTACACGCTCGTTCTGTCAGGAAGAAGTGCAAGTGTCCGGAGCACAGGCAAAAACAGCCGGCTCAAAATGTTTCTGCAGATCGATACGGATCAGAGGACTCCGCTCTGTCTAAACAAGGCACACAAATACAAACAGAGAGACGTACCGGCGTGCAAATAAATAAAAAAACAATATACTTACATTTACTGAACACAACAGATGGTAAAGAATGACATTAATGTCATATCATTAGCACAAATGGTGTAGAAATGGACCGATAATGTGTTTTACATAGCATGTGCCCCAAGCTGAATTACGAATTCGGAAAGGCAAGAAAACCCTACGGAGCCCATAAAGGGACATGGTTAGGCTTTCTGTGGTGGTCGTTTAAAGTATAGTACATCAGATTTCACTTATCATGTGAAGAGAGAGTAGGGAGAGATGACTGACAGGAGGATGGCAGAGGATTTTGGTCATTGACAAATATCTTATCTTGTAAAATGTGTGGTCTATTCGCATCAGCATCTGCCTATGCGGATGTCACAGTTCAAATTGTTCCTGGTTCGGTTTGTATCATGGTTTAAGGGTCACAGTTTGGTATGTGCTATGTTCAGGAGAACCATTTATTATTCGCATGCTGTTAGAGACACGGCTTTCTGTGTGTATGCTTCCAATGTGTGCGCCCGTGCGATTTCTCTTTCGCATCTTCTTGTGCCTGAATGTTTAAATTGGCAAGACTTAACAAAAACACAAACGTGCAAATTAAAAACTTTTGTGATGATGCAGAACGGCCCCGATCGAGACAGTGACAGTCCCGTCAACGGTCCCCGGGCCATTGGGCAGTGCCTGTCCGAATTAACATTGAGTGCCTGTTTAAACACAGAATGCAGTGTGTGATGTTTCGGTCTCACCTGCGCTCGCACACTGTCTCTTCACCCGGGTGATGACGGCGTAAATGACGGGTCATGTTATAGGATACGGCACTCGCATCGAACAAAGTATTCAAAACGTTTTTGACAAACACTGTTGTAACGTATCGGGAAGCCAGAATGTTCCCAGACAGGATATTTATATGACGCAAGCAAGCAGTGTCTCTATCAGAATACATCAGCGAAACTCGGTCTGCCTGTTTAGGCGTTGTTGTTGTTTTTCAACAAACCATAGATGAATCAGCAGATGTGAGATTAACAGTGATGCAAGTGCATGCCATACAGTGGGGGAACCGTTACACTCCTTCTATACACAGTGCGCGTGATTTCGAATTCGAAACCACGCATATTGATATGCCGCAAATTATATACAATATAATTACCTGTATAATTACCTTAACTGTATAATTGCAAGAGAATGCAAAAGCATTTAAAAAAAATTTCCTCCCATCTCTTCGCCATGTCCCTTTAGGGACTCCTTAGAACCCGTTATCTCCTTTCCGAAATCAGAATTCGGCTTCGGACACATCCATGTCTAAATGACACAACTTAGTCTGAAAAGCACCAAATAAAATTATTCACAGATTAAAAATACTTTTACTGTTTGGATTATTAACTACTTTTTAAATGGTTACCATAACAATTAGACAACCCAAAATTGTTGTTGTTGTTTTGTTGACATTTTTTATTTTATAAAAAATAGCTTGTTATTATTATTATACAAAAATAAAAACATGTATTATGCATATTTATCAAGGCAAAAAAAGGAGTAAAAATAGTGTGAAATAAACATGTAAAACCACCACTATCACTCTTGATAGGCAGCTGCTTTTGGTATATCTGGGCTAAATATGTAACACTGGGTTTAAGTTTCCTACAAATTCCGAGAGGAACACCACAGTCATCCACCATGGCATTCCGAGGCGGATTTGCGTCCAAAACATCTTATTCTTTTCCAAGTTTAGCTGTAAAGAGGAGCGGTGCTAAAAGCACGTCTAATGGACTTCACACGCGCTCATTTTTTTTCCTTTTGTGGAGAAATTGTCATCCCACATCGAGTCCTAAGCCACTGGCACGCCAGGAGCGGCCGGGACATCTGCTTTAGCTTAAGAGAATCAATAACTGACCCCTTCCAGACTCCTATACTGCATAATTTTCATGCGCTCTCTGGGGTGCAGGAATAACATAACGGGCAAATACAGACATTTCCTGCCTGGTCACTCCAAACAAATCTATCTGATTCGGGATTATGCATACATGAAACCCACAGTGTTCGTTTATCAAACCTTTCCCGAAAGTGGCAGGAAACAATGAGTCTAAGGTGTAAGCAGATGAAAACAAGCTACTGAAATCTGCGCATGTTAAAGCTGACCTCTGAATGATGCACGTGGTTTCAAATTCCACTCAAGCTGAGAGGTTTGAATGCCTGGTTGTTTTGCCAAGCGCCATATGCCGTTTATGGATCATGTAGGATTACTGCACAAGGTTGAAGAACGACGCACAGCCTATGTATGCCGAAAAACTGATAACGCTCGTTTTCCCCCTGAATGACCAAATTTCCTGATTCTATCAGGGAATGAGAGACCTTAGCACACATTGGCAGTGCCTGCCTGCCTATTTTTATTTTCAAATAAATAACATCATATTATAAAGTGTGACAACTCGCCCCGGTGCTTTTCATAATGTACAATCACAAATTACAATTAAATAGAAACTAAGGCTGCTTTGCAAAATGTTGTGTGTGAAATCCAGTCATTCCAATAGGAATCCACACAATTGTGAGTATTGGCACGAGGGTGATAAAGCTTTATGTGAGTTCGCCAGGTTGACCAACAGAAAGCTGCTTGGTTTGAAAGTGAATTTCTGACCCTACCCTTAAACCGCGTTTCTGCGGGCCTAATTTCAACAGTGCATTCAAATGCAACTAGCTTGACTAATTTATTCATCCTAGCCTCTGTATGAACTGAATTGATCGAGAGGAGCAAATGAAGGCTGAAAAAAAAAGTGTCCCAGTTTCTGGCCCGAAGTGGGTCAACAGCAGCCATTTATACCCTATAAACACATCTGTAATTAAATAAAGCTGAGAGAAAACACTGTGGAGCCTGACAGGCAAGATGTGAAGGGTGTAAAATGGGGGGCTGTTTTACTCCTTCCCATCACAAATACAACAGCAAAGCCTCATCTGTGCAAGCATTTTCACTTTTGCCAGACCTGGTACATTATGGGAATTAAAGCTTTAGTAAGCTAATGTACTGTGAGTGCGCCCAAAACACCCAAAACAATGGAGTAAACACACTTGCATAACTAACAGCTGTGGTTGGGCCAGTCTCACAAAGCCAGACCTTTGCCCAGATAGACAGAAAGCCCAACTGTCCCAGAATTCCTCTTGGGCAATGAACTAGAATGCCAAATTAACCCATAGTCCAGTCAGGATGGCAGCTGAAACCAAACACTCCACATCCAGATGGGAAGCTGTGGTTGGTCTCTCCTCTGTAATCCAGTAGGATTGTCCCAGGTAATCCCTTGTAGGGGCCATCCCAAACACATATTTCCCTTTGAGGGTATGGGGTGGTCATGAAGCATATTGGTAATGTTCAAAATAAAACTTTGCGTTGAAGAAAAGTAGATTTTTGTTTGTATGCTGTCAATTTTAGTTTAATACAAAACTTTGAATATAGCTAAATAAAATATGATACAGCAATTTTGCAGCAGATATAATTGCAGCAAAATTAAGACATTGCTTCCACTTGAGGTGGTCTAAATTTAACAGTTGTTTCAAAGAAAACAAAATGCATTGTGGTTTTGCACCACTGTTATTTGGAGATGTCAAGCGTATGTGACATGCGGTGTGCCCCATTTACATTCAAGTATTTATAGCATCTTCGCTCATTATGCTAACCTACCTTTAGTGCTTACAGCCACAAAACTCTACCCGAGAGCCCAGACCGGCAGGGAACGAGAGACAAACAAGTTAGTGAGCTTCTTTCTTTCTTTCTTTAGACAGTTTCATTGTGGACTATCACCTGGAAAAAGTACCCCTTTGTCATCTTTATAGAAAGATTTTGAAGCAAGATTGTGTAGTTTAAGGATGGATAAAAGTGTATTCTGAAATGTAATATGCTATAATGTTTTAATAAAATGTTTGACTATTATAAAATTAATCCACTTCTACCCTAAAAACAGAAAGGCTTTTCACACTGTGCTTAACCCCGGATTAACGTCATTCTAACCCCGGGTAAAAGAACATATAACACTTGTAATTTAGAAGCGGGGTTAGCACCGGTCTTTCCCCCAGATTAACATTGCGGTGCCAAACTAGTACAGTGTGAAACAATGCTGTGTCAGAATGTCACAGCTAGATACAGCAACAGACAACCTATCGCACACTCATGTTTGCATGCTTTGGACAGTCATGGAAACACTGCATTGTATATAAACAGTAAATTTGGTGTTTGAGAGGGAAAACTGTCAAATGCTGACTGAAAACTTTCATTCTTACCTTTTTAGTTCGGAAAGTCCATTTAGTATAAACACTAGTACATTCGGCAATATGAGGACGCGCAATGCTAGAGCTTTTATTTAAACAGGTCGCGTATTGTGTTCATCCAATCAAAGACACTGACACCACACAAATATGCAGAACGTAGCCCAGGGTTTAGGAATGTACAGTGTGAAACGTCGGCTTATGAATACCCAGGATTAATTGTTAACCTCGGGTAAATTGTGAGCAGTGTGAAATGTGAAGCAAGATAACCCAGAGTTTAGACCCATGGTTAACCATTTCAAGGGTGAAAAGCCCATTGACTTTGTTTTGATTAATTCTGGTTCTTATCTCTTCTGTACGTGCAGCATAAAACCGTGACACAGCAGAAGACACGCCATTACGTTTGAGGATCCTGTCGTCATTATAAGAGATCCGTCTGCATTTATTCACTGTACATTGTCTCCCAGCGGGTAGGACGAACCCAATTCAGCCGCTTGCCCACACAAAGGAGATCCATTACAGTCGCCGTCGCTGAGTGGCACTTCATTTAAGACTTAATTCGCACCCTGAGGGAAGTCAAATAAGGACACCAGGTGGAGAAATACCAGGGGGCGAAGAGCTGCCCCAAATTTCTGGGTCTCCAGCTGATCCAGGCTGCTTTCCGTAACGGCCAAAAGGACGGGCCCAACACAGATTCTTATGCACGCCGCTGAGGCAATCTAGCAATGGAATGTGACAAATCGGTGTCATGCTAACATTTTTTGACAATATTTCTCTTCAGAATTACGAAGAAAGGCCTCGTTTGTGAAATTAAAGTGTTTAAAGGGCAAAAGAAAGTGTGTGAACATAAAAAAGGGCTTGAAGCAAAGGAGGAAATCCCTGAATGCTCGTAAACTGTGTCGGATGCCGCCATCTGAATGCTAAGCAGACCCCATTCAATCAATGATGAGAAGGAGAAAGGAGAACTTGCCTCTCTGGACGAACTAACTTCAAATAATGAGAGGGGAATTAAAGTGATTTATTGGATTACTTGAAATCCAACAGAATCTCTTTGCATATAGGGCTTCAACAGAGCTAATCATTTAAAAAGTGAATGAATCCCATAAGGAAACACGACTTAGAGAAACGACAAACTTTGCAGTCAGTGAAGGAGTACGTTTGATCAATCAATCAATCAATCTATCAATCATCATACCAGCCATACCACAGCAATAAGACACAAAAAATCATGTTACAATTTTACCATGGTAAACTGTGTTCATAGGGGCATTTTTTTAATAACCATTTTTAATGTGCTACATGTGGTTATTGGCTTTGCAGAATAGATGAACCACATCTGAAGCCAAACAAAAAAGTCAAAACCATCCGCTTTATTAAATGGCGTTAAACCCATGAATATAAGAGGTTTCATGTGATATCATGTTTAAGTTATTTATTCTCTCCCAAACCACTAAATAAATGAAAACTCAAAAACCTGAAGTGCATTTATTCATGCAAAACAGGGTTCTGTGGTATCTTCCACTCGGTAAGGTACATAAACCGAAGCAATTGCACAAGTGTCTAAGTCTCGAATCAATAAGGTCAATATGGGTCCACGCGGCAAGGAAGAGATGCATTAACAATCAGCAGGGTGTTAATTAGCCCTGCTGTCAACTTGTAAGAAGATGTGCATTAAGTATAGGTGGGAAAAAGGGGTTTGGGCTCACATAGCATCCCTGAGAGGGAGTATTACCCTCGTCCTGGCCTTACCAGGGGGTAAAGTAATCTAGATATATCAAGCCCGCGAAAGTATGGCAGCTAGTCTTAGCGAGATACGTTAAAGCAGAGAATTTGGTGCGGTTGCCTTGACAGCAGCAGTCAGGCGAGGACTCGAATGCTGTATCGCACCGCCTGACAGCTTAGATAACAGCTAATGGCCTCTCAGGTCCACTTTCAGTTCGTTTTCCCCACGGACAGAGCGGAGAAAATCTGTCGAGACATGAACATGTGTGCAAGTGTCTGGAACGAAAGATATATATATATATATTTATAAAAAAATCTTGTCCAATCGGTTTCAATTGGAACAGAAGGAAAGACTGACCGCCTATTAAAGGAATAGTTCACTCAAAAATAGAGATTTTGACTAGGAATATAGAGCACAAATCATATGGACCTTTTTTTTCATGCTTTTTTGGAGCTTGTCAGACATTGGCAAACTGTCATGAACTTGTGCTGTAGGTGGACAACATCACGGAATAAAAAATGCAAATTAAAATTTTTGGGTGAATTTTTAAGCAGTATTCCATTAACATCAGACAGTGTGTAAGTGCATATATTATTATACATCACCTACATACACACCCATGACAAAAACAAAACACGCATACGTATCATTTGGCATAAACCAAAATTACAACATAATGACACCCCAGCAGCTCTGTAGCCCATGTTTATGGCACATCGTCTCTCATAAGCGGTTTAACACCAAGGTCAGGGTGAGCAGAGATCACAGGACCATCTGAACGGAGGAAGAACAACCAGTGGGATACAGGAAACTCCAGGCGTCAGCAGTGAGGAAAGCGACTTAATGAGGAGCAACTCAGTGGGTATGAAGAAGAACACGGAAGAGCTGGCGAACGCTCGACATCCTGCATCTAAACATATGACTTGCTAAGACGCCGCCACTGCAGGTTTAAAGGCAGCTCTGGGTATACAACTGGATTTATCATCCACAAACACAGTCTCAAACTGAGTGCAGACAACAAAAGTCTTAAACAACAAAGAGAACACAGCAGGTTGAATTCTAGATGAACCGATAGTGTGAATTTGGGGAGGGACTCCCTGTTTGGCCAAACAGTGACAAATGGGGGAGAAAAAGAAGCAGAAAGATGGATAGGAAATGAACAGTTTACTTCAAACCATGAAAATTCTATAATAAAGGATATGAATAAAAAAAAAAGAATGATACAAGTGATTAAAAATGTTGTTTTTTTAAGTCTCCTCAAGTCATATGATTTCATTTTACTAATGATTATTTTTGATTATTATTATGATCTAGTCCTGTGAAAGCCATATCTAAAGCGCTGTCTGAGCCAGACACCAGCAGCTCTCGTTCCTGCCAAGAGCACAGATAACGAACGTCCTTCTTCTTTACATTCATCTCTCCCTCATGCATGATCCCTATTCACACAGAAGCCTTTAACCTGCATTAATGAGGCATTCAGCAGCACACTTAATTACATCCACGTTCCAGCCACCAATCGCATATTAATAATCTCCCTGTTTGCGTGCACCCTGAACAGGAGGTCAAAGGTCAGTGGGATTATGAGGTCGGGGGGATTGTGCCTGGTTTAGGATCAATAACGGGATTTGTGCAAAGAGCTGGGCTTCAGATTCAAAGGATGGGGGATTTTGTTTTTTCAGAAAGGATCTTGTCTTTGCGAGTGAGTCAGTTTCTTTTTGATTATTGCATATGTATCCATAACCGCAGTTCAGCTCATTAGCTTCCATTGTATAAAGTCTAATAGACCGTAGTCAGGTAGATGGCATATTTTCACTGGGTGGAAATAAAAACAAGGCTGATGGATGTTGCTTACAAGCTAAAGACTGCAGTCTCTAGGCTCACACTGCTTCTTAAAGGAGTCCTATAAGGATTTTTTACATTGTCAACCTTCATTAGAGCAATGTTGCTGTTTGAGCATCAAAAAGGTCTGCGAATTTACGAAGCAAAAAGTCACTCCAAAGGGAGTTATTCCCTGTATCAGTGCGCACTGTTTTTGAACTCGCTGAAATGCCTCCATTGTAGTCTTGAGTTTTCTTCCGGGAACGCACACATCAAAATATTCCTCATTTAAATAATTCCCACCCAAGGTATACATTAAAAAGGGGCGGGGCCCGGTTGAGTTGAGTCAGTAGTGTTGAAACTTGCGGTTATAGAAAGGCGCGTGACCTTTTCGAAGCACCTGACCAATCACAACACATGGATCCAGCCGACCAATCAGACCACACTGCGCTTTTCTGAAGGAGGGGCTTCATAGAGACAGGAACTAAACAGAGCGTTACTGACAGACTGGGAAGAGAGGAGCTGCAACAATGTAAAATATGTGAATAATAATGTGTTCTTTAAAGGACCGAGCCAAAAACAAACCCCACAAACAAAATCAAGACTTTGGAAAAGGGAATAATAGGTCCCCTTTAAACTTCATAGGAAAAGCTAAATGCCAGAACATTGGAAGGATACAAATTGGAATAAAAGTGTATGTTTTCCACTAGCTAATCCCTATTAGTGTTTATCCATGTGCTAGTATGTAGCATGAATGCATGTAATTCCAGACCCCGCATGCTCCCCCATCTGGAGCCTGAGTCATGATAGAAATGGGATATTGTGTCCTGGCCTCCCTGCGGGTCCTTCTGAATCACTGTGTCCGCACTTTTGGGGGCGTGGCCCCAAGGCAATTACATGTGATGAGGTGTTGAGCAGCCCCGCCCACTCAGATCCCTTGGCTCAGGTCATTACAGAATTTTTTCTATAATGAAGGAATGGCTCGCTGCACTTCCACAACAACCTGCAAATCCCACAGGGAATCACGCAGGGTGGCCACTAACCCTGGGTGCCACTTCCACACAGCACTAACCCCCATCGCCTGCTCCACTCTCACAGGGGGATTGCATACTATAGAAAACAATGGCTAGCCCCCGGCCGAACACATACACATCCATGAAAACACACGCCAGGACATCCCAGTCAAAGCTCTTCTGGGCTCACTGAGCATTCAAGGGCACTTTAGACAGCAACCCTCTGGTGGCTCTGTTCCAAATCATTCACTTTTCACTGGGTTCATCTCAAAAAAAGAAACATCTCACCAAAAATCAAATGATATTAAACACTACATAAAGAAAATGGGTCACACTTTAGATTAGGGTCCAACTATCACTATTAACTAACTATTAACAATGACTTTTGCCTTAATAAACTCGTAATTACTGCTTATTACTGGTTAGTAAGGTAGTTGTTAAGTTTAGGTATTGGGTTTAAGAGATGTGGAACATCATGCAGAATAAGTTATAAATATTATAAGTACTAATAAACAGTCAATATCCTAGTAATATGCATGATAATAAGCAACTGGTTCATAGTGAGATATGGACCCTAAACTAAAGTGTTACCAGAAAATTTTCCTTATTTTGGGGACCGTTAGGATTTTTTGCATTTCCACCCCCAAAATTCCTGTCATGAAAAAAGTTAGTATACTACAGAAATCAAAATTACCAGCCTGGACTTTTTTTCCAGCATTAATTCAATTCTGCACAACAAAATTATATAATATATATAGATATTTTAAATTTAAATAAAGTATTTGTTTTACAGACATCGCTCTGCACTATGAGAATTTGGAGAGGGGGAATGTAGATATTTGTTATTATTAATACATATATATAGTTTATATTGTATAATATTTACTCAAACTTCACAATTAAATGTAGTATATTTTTATTCTTGTTTCTTATATTTTATTTTCATACTTTTCATTATGAAATTTATAGAAATATGACCAGAGCATGAAAAACAATTCAAAGCATTTAAGTAAAAGAAAATTTAGACGTCCATCGTCATGCCTGACAGAAAACATATCTGCTTCAAAAATGGTGTGGATTAAAAAAATAATAATAATAATCTAATGAGGGGGCACAGGGTTTTTTTTTTAGCAATTCTAAAAATTGGTTAAACTAGGCAGGCTGATTCATAGAAAATATCCACAGAAGCTTAAATAGTTTTAAAAGTTAGTCATATTCCACCCTCAATCTATTTCAGGCTTGTAGTTAATCACATTTGTCTTGCGAAATGAAGACAGCAAAGGAAGAAATGCACAAAAAAAGATTCCGACAAAAATGTGGGTATTTCCACCCATTCAGCGTCTGCGTCTGTTTCCTCAAATGCCACGACTGTCAAAAACAACATTAGGGCAAAAAAGATCATCTCATAGTTCCTGTTAGCAGGTAAAAAACCTTGAAGGAGGGCCATTGAGACTCTTACATGACTTTGCCTTGATTTAATTAGCGGTAATTAATCCAATTGAGGGCTAATTGGCGTCTTATTGCAATGACTGTGGGGGTTCATTCATATTTCATCAGTGGCCAAGAGTCATTCTTCATTACTCTACATAAAAGCACCACTCGCCAGCCCCCTATTAAACACTAAAAGATGGATTTTGTTTCTGGAGAAAGATGAAAAGCAAAAGTGCGAAGCCACTGGATATCAAATCCAAAATCCCTGTTGGGATGAGAGTCCCACTTTAAAGCAACGGACGTAGCGAAATGGCAAAATCCTCAGAGAAATCCCTATAACAAGATACATGAAGAGAAAACATTTGGTTTCAAGCCAACAAGCATTATTTGCCCACAGATTTGGGTCTCATTGCTCAGCTTTGAATACATTTATCACACTGATGAATTCCTTCAACAGCTGTCAAATAACCAACAGGACACCGATAGCCTGGTGACATAAACTTGATAACCACCCTCCCTTAAGGCACAATCTGACATATCAGATTAAAATCAAATGAGCATTATCATCACTCTAGAGAATCAAATGGCATGAAATGACAGAGAGAGTCCAATCCTTTTATAGCTTCTCTGGAGTTACTTAATCAGTTAAAGAATCACTCGATCCATTAATGCAGACACTTGACTTGATTCTTAATGCATACCCATTTAAGCTTAGCTTACAAAGAGAAAGAAAATGATTTATGCTCCATCCTTTATCGTCAACAACAACATAAGTGCATTAAATATTATATTATGTCAAGGTTTCCCAGACTGGGGTTCACAATGGAACTGCAGGGGGTTTGTGAGTTTAATGAAACGCTAATTAAATCACTTTTTTTTTTTTTTTTGCTAAATAACAAATCAAAATAAAACATTAAAAAAATATATATTTTTTTTTTATTTGTTTACCTGCCTGTCATGTGACTATTAGAACCATGAACTTAATTTTATTATTTAATATTATTATTATTATTTTATTATTGACTTCATTTTATTATTAACCTAAGTTATTAACTTAAAATCTCATGGCGTACGTCAGGAAAATATATTAGGCCAAAGAGATTCAGCTGACAAAAAAAGTTGGGGAATCCCATGTAAATATGAAATTACATGAATTTGTACATTTTAATGTGTTTGAAAGACAAAAGCCTTCCAAAGACAGTGATACGTGGTTAAATGATTCACTGAGTGATCATTAAAATAATAATCAATGTGTTTGTCAGGAGCTGATTAGATGCAATATTGAGAAAACACTCAAAAGATTTCTGTAAATCCAGTGTGGGTCTCAGTTTTCAGTGGCTGGTCTGCAATTCCACAAACCTGAAGACCTTCTGAACGTATACAAGCAGAGGGCTTTTTAAGAAAGGACCATTTAAAATAAAAAAACAAGGGAGAATCAATTATTTATCTGCCATTGTGAGAATAAAATGTGGTCATGTAATCAAAAAGGTTACTGTAGTCTGATTAATTACTTAAAACGTAATTTAATCTAATTACAGGCCTAGGCTACTTCATTTTTGGAATCTGATTACGTAATCCAGATTACATGTCATCAGTTAGCACTGTATGCAATCTATACTTCCCTTTATATAGACTAACTATCTTCATGGTGCAAAACCTTACTTGACCTAATCTCACCAAATACCACCACAGTGATCATGCATTACTTTCAGCTGAGATATGCTAGATAAAACGCAGAAATCTCAGCAGTGTAATACTTCACGAAACTCAAATCATTCTGGCATGAATGTCATAGGATAACACATAATTCATTTCACATATGTTCTAATTTGAATGACAACACAGACCACACATTCACATTCTCACAGTTGTTGTATTGCACTCACAAGAGTTTGAATTGTTAAATAGAAGAGTAAATGGTGAACACGTTAAATCTAGCAGAGGAAATGCAATATACAGGACATACTGTATGATCAAATGCGTTCATTTCCATTCAACAACACACTGCGTTAAACAACATAAACTCAGTTACTCAAAGAAAGTAGCGAAACACTTGTTTCTTTACCAAACATGTAGGCTATAAATAAAGGCAGTCAACAAAGCACGCAGATTCAATATCAGAAACAAAAAAACAAACAGTGTGTGCGGTACACTGATTCAATAGTAGCAGACGCTCAGAGTCGCGTGAAGAATTAAACGGCAAACTTACCGACTCCGTATTTCTCGTGTTCTGTAGGAATCCACATATTCATTGTGTTTGTTTTGAAAAAAACGTATGAAACAGTGCAATGTACAGTATTGGTGTTAAATCACGCATTTCTCCAGTTTCGCATCATCCTCTCGCGCAGTCATTGTTCAGAGCGCTCGAGCGAACTGCGCTGCACGAGATGAGAACGCGGCGGCGCGCTTTTTCTATAAACCAGTGCGCGGCCACTGTGGCACTGGGTAGCATGATGGGAAATGTAGTTTCGTGACGTGCGCGGAACACAACAGTGGTGATTAGACCAGAGAGGTTTAATGATTTAAAGTCAAAGGATTTAGACACAATTAAATATTTCTTCTTTTTTTAAATATAAGTAAATATTTATTTGTGTTTTTATTTTATGAAAACCGTGTAATTTCACCGTAATCAGTGAATGAGGTTCCAGACAGTATTTAAGGTTTTTACCTTTTTTATTTTATGTTTTATGAAATATTTTATGTTATTTATTACTTTGTATATGTATATAGTACACATAGGCTACATTTGTATTATTAAATTTTTTTTTTATACAGCATTCATTTATTTCAAGTTGAAATGTGTATTTTCTGCCAAAAATAAATAGTAAAAATAATCAGCATTTTCAAACAGGTTTACCAAATTTTCCTACCACCCCTTACACACATTCAAAGACGTCAAGCACCTGGCATAATTCAAAAATCTCTTTACAGGCTCAGCAAAAATAATTGATAATTTTCATAATTCATTTTTATTTATTTTTTTGCCTGCACACATTATGCAAGACAATATGCAAAATAAAATGCATAATGTATTTTATATATCCATCCACAAGAGAGGTGTAATCTCACTTATAATACAGACACATATTCAGTCATAACCTTTCACTCACACCGAGTATTGTCTGTGTTATGAATGTGTGCATGACAGAGAAAGGGTTCTGGTAAATGAGCACTGAGTCTGATGTAGATTTTATCTGAATTCCCAATCTAATAATCTGCACTAATCCAATGTTGCAACCTACTTCTGTTTCCTGTTTGAGAAATCTAAGTGTACAGAGCATCTAGAAATGAGTCAAATGATCTTTTCAGAAAGGCGGGTACATACATCATTGAGAATGAAATTCAGTCTTGCTTGGAAAAAAGAATTGTACTTCGATAAACAGCTCAGCATGTGCAGCGTCTATCACCACATAACAGCTGTTATGGAAATATAGAAGGATAAAAGGTCATCGATGGTCGGTCAATGACAGTGGTTTTAATGCTGTATGTTCTTTGTCACTGTCAAGGTGGAAATCCAGCTCACTGTAAACAAAGAAACCAGTTCGATACAAACACAACCCCAGTCACATGTTTAATAACATACATAATTCTACATAGAAAGGGCAAGATTGAAAACATGAGAAGTGCTGGTTAAACCATTGATATGAGACACAAAAAAGGAAAAAAGAGAAGAAAATAGGATGAGAGTGAGGACAGAGGCTTTGTGTGAGGTGTTAGACCTTTCACATTTTTTTGATGCCACACACCCCCAAATACTATCATCCTTTAAAAGGCATGTATATTTCATGCACAAAGACTCAATTATTAATGAGTAAAATATTATTTGGAAAATATTTAGTTTCTATTACTTTATATCATTATGTCTTTTATACTCACTATTGTACTATTCTGTCAGGTGTATTATTTATAGGTGTATAATTTATTAAGTAATTTAAACTTATTTTCAATATAAAACATTATTCTCTAAACTTTTCACTTGCAATGGTTGAAGGATTCATCGACTCAATCATAAAGACAGCCACTTATTTTTCCCTGAATGAATCATTTCTTTGAAACAAATCGGTTGAGTGAATGATTCAATGACTCTCTCTTAAAGATGGGCTGCATTCAAAATCAAATACTTACCAACTATAGAATGCGAAAAACAATACAGCAAGAAAGTAGTATGTCTGAATACATAGTTTTTGAAAAACAGTAGGTGAAAAGTACCTGGATGATAGTCTGGCTATCACCATGCAGACCAAGCTCAATCTTTGAAGACTGAAAATTGGTCTGGGGAGTCTGCTATGTATTTTCTATGTATTTTCATGGCACCCGGATCGTTGGTCTGATTGATTGAAGGACTATCCAATTGCGTACAGAGTCATTTGAACTATGCTGTTGATCACGCCTCTTGTGCGAAAATAAAATACAAGGAAATACATAGCAGACTCCCCAGACCAATGTTCAATTCAATTGGATTGGATTAAACCAGCCAATAGCGCACCAGGTGGATAAGCCAGTTTGTGATTGGTTCCCGCAAATTTGTAAAGGAAGCAGCAGAGATAAATGTACAGGTTTCCAGCATGATCTTCAGGGAGAAATCAAATCGCCGGCAGATCAGGCTGGGTTTACCCAGTCGACCCGGATGACCTACTAGTGACTACTTCCGGCGAGATTCTGGAGAGCGCATTCGATCGACACTTTAATGTCCCATGAAGCCACGGGAGAGGATTTGTGAATGGCAGAAAGCAACGCAACTGTAACATATAACATAGGTCATATGACAGTGACAACATGGCAGATGAAGTGCACACGAATATTATTCATTCTTATATTCATACTATATAGAATATCCTTTTTTTTTTTAAATCGGCAATAAGTTTCAAACCAAATGTAGTACCTACTATACAGTATGGGATTTCGGAGGGTCACTTGCTTTCATTCCTGAATGAATCAGGGCTTCAGAACAAATAGGTTGATTAAATGATTAAAAAAACTCTAATGGCATAACATTGCAACCTACAGAGAGAAAAATGAATCCCAACCACTAATGCACAGACGGACACAAACGCAGAGACAAGCAACTTAGCCAATCAAATTCAAGGAGAGAAACTACATGTTGTATAAAATATAAATGTGCCCCACAGAACAAGTGACATGATAATTGTGTTGTTTCTGAATCCTCAAATACACGGTCAAAGTTGGACTTGGATACCTGGTGTGTATTGGCCGTGTGGACAATGATAAAGTATGTTTCCATTGGTCTGAAAGCTGAGACTGTGCGTCTTTGTCACAGCCAGAAGAGACCACCATGCAATCCAAGAAACAGAGTCCGACCAGCCGTGCATACTAAACACATGCAGGAGCTTTAAAGTCTGCTCCTGTCTGTGCAGGACTCGCTCTCTCCTATCTGCAAGATCTGCAATATTACAAGTGTCCTGCACCATAGCCGGATGGTTAAGGCACAATTTAAGATGCAATTGCCATAGATCGCTCAATAGTGCTTGACTGGATGATTACCTTGCTTAAGAAAAGCTGTAAACGATAAACATGGCACATTGCTGTGTCTTTTTGCCATCATTGATTTAATTGTATTGTAATGGGGAATGAAAGGTTGGTTTCTAATGTTTGCTTTGGAGGGATAAACCAGTAATATCCTCAATTCCATTATCTCAGTGGGTTAAGGGAACAAATAAATAATACAAAAAGGAATAAATATATAAACAAAGAAATCACCATTGGCATTATTCCTGTCACAGAATAAATATGATATAAACAAACAAACAAATATTTAAATATTCATAGTTATATTAATTATAATAGTTAAAGTCACCAGTAAATACTTAATTGCCATTATTTCAGTGTCAATCAATCAATAAGTCAACCAACCAATCAGTCAATCAATCAACAGACAAATCAATCAAACAATCAATCATGCAGATGAGAAAGACATAAGAGCTAACATTTCAATGCACATTTACGCATATTTATTTAGTGGCACTGAAATAATGGCACTCTGAACTCTGAAAAGAATACTGTGTTGAATACATACTTCCATTGGATTGAAAATGGTATGTGATGTGTGCAGCCCTTTGTTAAGCTGGAAGATCTCCAGATCTCCAGGATCTCCAGATTCTCAGAAGCACAGCACATGCGGGCATGAGGCCGTGTAAGGAGGATGAGAGGAGTAGCTATCTTTGTTCTTTCCTCCTTTCATGCATCCATGAAAACATGTGGTGAACATGCCAGAGACCCTCAGCACATCTGAAGCACACCATGTAAAAATCTTATCTTAGAGGAACAAAAACTTAGATTTTGTGTCTATAAAGGGTTTATTTTTCAACTTGTAGCATAGTTACATTACCATGTTTTTGGACTGACATTTTGTTAGTGACAGACACTAGAGACTGCAGTCTTCCCAAGCCGGACACGCCAGTTGAGTCCCGCTCAGAGCAGGACGAGAAGGACCAGAGGGGACAATGGTATCAATAGTTTTAGACATGTACCATTGTATCACCATGGCTCTTTCGACATTTACTATAGTACTACCATGTTTTTTTTTAGCATGTACTATGGTATTACCATTTTTTATGGTACTATGGCGATATACTAGTACTATACATGTTTTTCTTAGTAATTTCAGTACCATGGTATATTTCAAAGTACCATATTATTATCACAGTGCTTTTTTGATACAGTTACCATGTAATACCATATGTTTGGTCATGGTACAAAAATAATACAGGGTTGAGTCTCTAAATGAGGATCACAAAGTGAAAAACTGAAACTGAAACTTCTGTGTGCACCGTAGACAAAATAATCATTACTAGCTGGTATTTCACTTATTGGTGATTATGAACTACACTAATGAGTATAACAGCCACCTGCAGCCTCTGTAAAACCACA
Organism: Scardinius erythrophthalmus; assembly: GCF_964197995.2. Classification (NCBI taxonomy): domain Eukaryota; kingdom Metazoa; phylum Chordata; class Actinopteri; order Cypriniformes; family Leuciscidae; genus Scardinius; species Scardinius erythrophthalmus. The sequence continues at coordinate 4,920,039 of NC_138224.1, read as the reverse complement.
GCACATGCTCGCAAAAGAAAAAGAGCCCACACACACCGCTCATTTCTAATCATACCTGTATAACCAGCCTATCAGTGAATTATAAAGCATGAGCTTTGTCAGTGCAAACGAGTCACAGAGTCATTATAACTCATAAACAGCCCTATGCTTGCAGAAAATACAGACAGTTATCACACTCACTGGACTAGGGCCACAAACAGAGACATTGGATACTAATATTTGCTTTGGTGGAAGAGACCAGTAATGACCTCAATGCCATTACCTCAGAGGAATAAAGAAACAAACACATAATAAATACATGAAGGAATAAATAACTAAGCAAAGAACTAGTAATGACCTAATTGACATTATTTCCGTATGTAAATTTTAGATAAATGCACTATTCGTTGACAATATATCAATTCAATAAATAGATATGTTTAATAAAGGCACCAGTGGTTTTGCAGTGGAATAAATCTGTCAATCTTTCCCAGTGAGTGAGATTCTGCATGCTTTGAGTAATTGGTGAGAATAAGCTCGGCTGAGTAGGAGGAAGTAGGAGGTTTTCTCCAAAAATATTGACTGTCAAGCATGTCCAAACATGCACTTTATTTTTTGAGTGTTGAGGTGTGTGGTGACGGTTTCTCGGGTCACAAACAACTATGATAAAAATAGCATCATTGAGTAAGATGTTTACGGCAACATGCCTCATGACCTCACAAACCCGCTCTAACAAAGGTGCAGACAGCTTCGGGACTGTGCTCACATAACCCGCCAAAGAGACCGTAAATAATTGTGACTGGCTTAATTTGTTTTCCTCATGGTGTATGAAAACGTTGCTCTATCTGCTCTTCAGAGTGGAAAATTGCTTCCCTCCTCGATATAAATAGAAATTACACTATTTTCTTCATTTCTGTGGCACCTTGATGGTGGTGTGTCCTGTAGACAGACAGCAGATACAGACAGACATACAGCTCCGCATGACGCACGCATCTGACATCACAGCTCCAGTGACATAACCTTCAGGATCCTCGTGGCTCCCAGCAGCTGACGGGTCTATTTTTTGCCAGCGCCAGGCTTGACTGACTGCTGGATGTGCACCCGTCATCAGCTTTAATGTGAATTGTGTTTTGACATGATGTACGTAGCTGAGCACAGGCTGATCGGTCCTTTACATGCCATCTGCAAGCAATCACTTCATTACCGCATGGCACAAGCTGATTGGCCTCTGCTGATCCTGCAGCCAATGAGATTGCTTGCTCAGCATTTAAATATTCTGGTTCATTGCTTGCTGTAAGCAAGTCCTGCAATGATAATAGTTCCTCTGAAACGCTGACAATATATCCATACTTGCTCTGCAACAGCAGCACATCTCTGCCAAGACAAAATACATTAACATTGCTATATTCAATAACAGGTTAAAACTATTCTGAGAGTTAGGATATAGATGGATGGATGGATGGATGGATAGATAGATAGATTCACTTCAAGGTTAAGAACTCCTTTCACTTCCTTGTTTTTCTGTGTTTGGTTGGATTTGAAACTAGAGCACTTCAGAGATGTCACTTCCATGGTAAACTATACAAATGCACAACTTCTTTTTTTTAAAGAACAAACTGACATCTATGATGGTGTATTGTCACATACTGCTTATTATGAATGGCTGAAGGTCACTCGATTGTTCCTTTCCATACATAAACACACACACAGCTGCAAGGAGGAAAGGGACTCCATAAGCATTGTGCCTGTGTGAAAAGTAAATAGGCCGTTTAAGCTTTGAGGAGGAAGCCTCACAGACGCAGGACGCCTACAGCAGATCCACATCTATAGGTCCTGAAGCCGGGAGATTGGCACAGGTGCTCCGGCGGATCACACACTCAATGGGGTTCTTGTTCTATTTTCAGCTTGCTTTTCATACACATAAATAAAAAACAGCTGTATTTCGAAAGGACGTCCGGAATCCTGTGCATGTGGTGCGCAGGATTTGATGTGCATGGATACAAGAAAGTGTTTGATTATGGTAGAAGGGAAATACGTATAATATCCAATTCAATTTTATTCTATGATTTTATTAAAGTTATCACTGCCACACTGACCCACAGTTAATGATCCCTCCTTCTCAACACACAGGGATGGATCTTCAGCATGTTCTACAAAGAATTATTCTTCACAATACTATTCTCTGAATCATTTAAAAACATACGAACAACATATAATTCACATGAGCAGGAATGTTGTTCAAATTTAAAAGGTAAATTAATTGTTCCAAATTAAGTGAATGATTCAATGACTCAAAAATTAAAGAACACAGACAAGCGGTGTCAAACAAACAGTGAAAAGTCTGAATATCAGAAAGACTGAATATCAGCACTGAGCCAATTAAATTGAAGGACCACAACTGCTGTATAATATAACCATTCAAGAACCCTTTTAATCTCCAAAGAACTGTAAAGCTGCACAAGAACCATATAGCCTACTGCAAAAAGAGGATTCTTTGAAACTGCTCTTCAATTATGTAATTTCCATAGTAAACTACAATTTTTTTAAGAAGAAACAGACATATATGATGGGTTATTGTCACATACTTCGCATGACGGTTATTATTATTTCAATTAAATGAATGTACTACATTTTAGTTCGATAATTTTTAAAAAAAATGAACATTTTGTATTTTTAGGGGATTTTATGGTACTAAATTATGATTATGCAGTAGGCCTAGATATCCATTTTTCACTTTTTGAGCATAATTTCATGAAAATGAAATTTCCCACTTAAACATGTCATAGATGTTAAATGCTATGGAACACAGACTTAAGTTTGGTCTCTTTTCAATGAAGACACTTGGCAGATTATTATGGAAGAAAATCACAACCATAAATCTAATCAAACTGTGTTCCAAATTTGAGCTTGATATAAAAAAAAGAGCTTTCAGTAAAATTTAGTTTGGTCGCAGTACCAAACGTTTCCACTAGGTTAGGGAAATTGGTTTCCAATTCTGATTTCCTATTCTGTCATTTATGACTGGGAGGAGTACAAGAGTTTTTAGCGCCATTAACCTTTTCAAATCATGTCCATGTCCATGTTGTCCATGTTGTCCATGTATTTTTTTTTTTTTTTTCACATAGCAAGTGCCGAAACCTGTATCATGTTCGCTACCATTCCAATGAAGTTAGAAGCTCTGAAAAACAAAACATAAAATGTCTTGTACAAAAATGAGCACCAGAGGGCTACTTTGGTAACACAGATGTAATATTTGCCATGCCAATAAGGAAACAAAACAAAAATTCCAGAGAAAAGAGAGCGGAGAATACCATTAACTGGGTCAAACACCTCAGATCCCTAAGTAAAATAACTTACAGTTTTCCAAGTAAAAACACTCAGAAAATATTTTTTTTATTGTCTTTTTCACTTTACTATATTCATTATGTGTATATTACATTTGGTTTCCAAGATAATTCTGCATTACTCAATTCATTTATTTTCCCTGCGTGAGATTTACATAACTTTTATCAGCTATAATGAAGAGAGCGATAGACGGATTTTCTAACATTTATTGCTAATTCATATTTGAATGGATGGATGTCATCCTTGGTTATAGTTTTTTCCATATTAAATGTAAAATCAGGTTGCCAGGCAACACATTGGCCTTGAGAAAACTAACATTCACAAATGAACGTGCTCTTCTCCGTTATTACTGCTGTATAATAACTGAATCAATTAACAGTTATTGCGTCCCTGCTGATGTTTATTCCAGACGTCACGGCCTGAGAGAAGCAGAACAGAAACTATAACAAGAAGCATCACATCCGTCCAACAGCTCACAGATTCTTGTGAATTTTTTGGTTTCCAAAATGGATATCCCCGAATCCAAATGAAAATGCTATAAACATCGATCCCCGCCTACTCGCATTGATTTCTTAAACACTGACTCAGAGGTCAAGTAGAATCTTTTTATAGACGTTTTCTGGATGTAAAACAGCCACAACTAAGCATTTCTTTAGGGTTTTTGTAGTAAGACACAAACTCTGTTTCAAAACCTATAGTGAGCTGCCCACCCATAGGTAACACTAATGGGCTGGTCAAAAGAGCTAGGCAACATAATATGATGTCTTATAAGGGGTCATATTCACATAGGAACATTGTTGTGTTTAAAAACAGCAAGACTAAAGGCCCGTTCACACGAATGATAACTCTAAAGATAACCATTACGATATTATTGTCCACACCAGTGGACAACAACGTTCTGTTTATATAAGTACACACTGAGTATTTTCGTCTGCAGCTTTAAAGGCACACTATGCAAGATTTGTATCTTAATATAACAGCTTCGAAATCATTTTGACGGTAAACGAACTCGTAGTAGGGTGAATCATCCCGACAGCAAAGCGGGGGCAAATCTCGCGATTTGTCGCGAGAATCACGACTTGCTTTACGGCACGACGTCACATACGCCAACAACATATGAAGCAGCCTCTATGGAAGACACTAGCACGCATTTCAGACGTGAATCATGGCAGAGTCGACGAAGAAAGCGAAGAAAGCACGGTCGGAGGAATACAAGTACTCCACAGCGTCTCTAGGGGTCACTGTTTGAGAAAAACGGAAACTTCATAGTGTGCCTTCAAACGCATGAGCTCTTTATAGCAGGATGGATTCTGATCGGCTGTCAATGGGCCTCATTCACCAACTGCTCTTACGAAGAAATCTGTTCTTAAACTCCACTTACGCACTTTTTACGAAGATTCTGACATTCACTAATGTTTTCTAATCTTGGATTTGTTCTTGCCTAAGAACAAAATCTACACACACTCTTACGCACATTTTAATGATGACAGTTTGCTCCAAATAATTGGTTACTGCATTTTATTTAATTCCACAGTCGTTTACAATGATAGTATTTTACTGTAATGTATTTCTGATCATTTGTTGGAAAAAAAAATCATAGTATGCAAAGAAACACTAACATTGCAATTAAGCTGATTAAATCAAATATTATGCCTCGTTTGGCATTTACCTGTTGCAGTAGAATTTCTATTTCAGAATTACTGAAGTTCTTTTTTCGTTTGGTGATCGGTGGACCACCACCATCTGTGCGTCTTTTGGACATTTTCCAACTTTTCTTGCACACGGCCCTGAAGTGTCATGTCCTTATATGGGAATTTGCGGGGTGTTTTCTTATGCTAATTAGGAACAACTGGCACGCGCTTTCAATTACGAAGACTTGGGATTCATCAATCCTAAGAACACAGGTGCGAACAATTCTGTTGTTTAAGAACATGTCATGAATACAACATAGACATTTCTTAGGAAGTTTATTAAGTACAAAGTTAAGAAAATTCTAGGAAGATATTGGTGAATGAGGCCCAATGTTTTTATTGCTTATCAGCTGAAAAAAAAAAAATTGTTCTGTAAGCGATTCCAACGATATCGTTTCTATGTGCCGTTAATGTTATTTGTGGTGTGAACTGCTATGCTTTTATATTTAGTAGAGAGTCATGAATGAAAGAATGCAGCACCCTTCTCTAACAGAATATATTATTTAAGGCAGTCTTGGCGAGCGCTTTAAAAATGGATGCACATTGTGATGGGCTGCTCTGTGCTGTCAGTACAGGGGCATCAAGTCAATGAAGAAGACACAGACCTGCTCTGAATGAACGCAGAAGTCTTGTGGTCAACCTGGTCTACTTACAGGCGGTCTTGTCAGATGTAATAAAATGATGTGGTATTCAAAGAAATGGAAAGAAACGTACAGATTCGACAGGGCCAGACCACTTCATGTTGCTGAAAATGTCCATAATGTGTGTGGAATATTGTTTTTACAAGCACACGTGTTTTTAAGATCTGCGTAATTTTTATTTTCATCACGTTGTTTCGGGGAACATGATCGCATAGTGGCTGAGATTTGTGGTTATTCTGCAAGATCAATCAGTCTGCCTTTTCATTCTCTCACTCCAAAGATAAACCTCCCTTTTCTGTGGGTCAGCAGAAAGACATGACAAGGGCAGCGACGAGAAAAAAGAGAGAAGTGCATGAAATGCTGAACTGCACCAGATGACGGTAGTCACGCAATCCAGAGCAGTCAAAGCAAGGTAACCTTGGCCTTCAGCAAAGAGACAGGAGACGGCCGAGGCTGTACTCAGCCGACTGAATGAGCAAATTCATAATAGCATGGTGAAGTCACATGATACATGCACATCCTCCAGGCAAGGCATCTATTTCTTAGACTAGTCACTACTAATGTATACAAGTTTACCTACACCAAACCTAAGTGTTTCAGCACTGAAGAATCCCTTTAGTGGTCTTGCTATTTCTATCAATTTTAAGCTTTACTACATTGACATAATTTTTGTGAAAAATTCTGTGAAAAAACGGTGAAAAATTGGCAACCACCATTTACCCCTTCTTTCAGGAGTTTGAGGAGATCAGATCACATGATCTCGGTTAATCTGATTTAGTGTTGGCACTGAGATCAGCATATTGGCTTAGTCATACTCAAAGAGCTTTATCAAGGAAATGATAATGTATAATCTAATCCAAACCCCCAAAACTCAAAATATATCTGATAAAGTAAACCTCCTTCCTGGTTTGCTGATATAAAGTTTGACATTTGTGACCCTTGTGGCTGAATAAACTCTTCCGGAAGAAGTCTTAATGCATTTAGAGACCAAACTTGGCAATCCAAACGTACATCAAGGCATCAACAGAGAATGGGGAAAAACATGTGAGAGGAGGAGGAGGAAGTGGTTGAGGAAATGAAATTCATTCAATTGTCCATCCCAAACTTTTAAGTGTCTAAATCAATGCCAGGAAAAACAAGCATGAGGAGTGGGAACCTGGAAAATGATCGGGAAAATGCTGCCAAGACTCACCTTCTGCCAAGACAACATTTTGGCACTCTCATCAACAAAACAAAAAACAGACAATGAAAATGTTAATGCTATACCGCCTCGCATGCAGACAGCACAAAAAGCAGCTGGTCTTTATTTGTTTCATCACGGCCCCCAAGTGATGAAATATGAAGCATAAGAGAATAAAAATCTCACTGGCCTCTATTTTATTTCTTGAACGACAATAGCAGATTTGAAATCGAAATACCACAAACATTCAGCTTTTGCCAAAAGTCAGGGTACATTACTCCAGTGTATTCGACATGTAAAGACCTGCTTGATGTATTTTTATTTAGTGTAACCAGGTTGTCAGAACATTATGTTGGGGTTGATGTTTTTTGGTTTGATGTCCCCTAAAGGGACATGGTGAAGGGAAAAACTATGAGATATGACATGAGAAATATTTACTTGTCTACACTTTTGCGTTGTCTCACGAAAGTTTTGCGTTCCCCCGAGAAACTTTGCATTTGAGCACAAAATGTTTTGCGTTCCCCTGAGAAACTTTGCGTTCGCTCACAAAACTTTTGTGTTCTTTGAGAGCGAACGCAAAGTTTCTCAAACTTTGAATGGAAAGGTTTTCGAGTGAATGAAAAACATTTGCGAGATGACGCAAAAGCATTGAAATAAACTTTTTCATCCCATCTCAAATATTTTTTTTTCATCACTAGGGACTAATAATTAATAATTTTAACAGCAGATGAATGAACAGAAAACAAAACATTTACTGTGTAAAATAGTCATGTCAAATATGTCACGAACACACACGGGAATCAGGAAGATCCAATAGCAGTATGTTTATTTAAATGTAATCCAAAATCGTAGTCATCAGGCAGGGGTCAAAATCCAAATAAACAGTCCATAAACAAGAAACACAAACAAGAACAGGCAAGCAAGAGACTACAGAAGTGACGTGACATTCAACAAGGACTCCGTAACAAACACTGAAACAGACAGGGTATAAATACACACAGAACTAACAATCATGATGGGGAACAGCTGGGCACAATTAATAGTGATGAGTGCAGACAAGGAATTGTGGGGAATGCAGTTCAATATGTGGATGACACCGTGGGGAAGAGGACCTCTAGTGGAGACCAGGAATACACAAACCAGACACTGTGACATAACCCCCACTCTACGGAGCGGCTACCAGACGCTCCAAGACAAAAAAAACAAAACAAGAGTCCAGGCGGGAGGTGGACCGGTGGAGGATCAGGGGGAGGGATGGGGGGCCAGGTCCATGGAGGGAAACGGGAACAGGGAGTGACAGTTCATCTGGCGGCCAGGGCGACGACGACAGTTCATCTGGCGGCCAGGGCGACGACGACAGTTCATCTGGCGGCCAGGGCGAAGACGACAGTTCATCTGGCGGCCAGGGCGAAGACGACAGTTCATCTGGCGGCCAGGGCGAAGACGACAGTTCATCTGGCGGCCAGGGCGAAGACGACAGTTCATCTGGCGGCCAGGGCGAAGACGACCGTCCATCGGGCGGCCAGGACAGAGCAGACAGTCCATCGGGCGGCCAGGGCGGAGACTTTCCCTCGGGCGGCCAGGGCGGAGACTCTCCCTCGGGCGGCCAGGGCACAGGAACAGACCCCACCGGCTCAGGCACTGGAACAGACCCCACCGGCTCAGGCACTGGAACAGACCCCACCGGCTCAGGCACTGGAACAGACCCCACCGGCTCAGGCACTGGAACAGACCCCACCGGCTCAGGCACTGGAACAGACCCCACCGGCTCAGGCACTGGAACAGACCCCACCGGCTCAGGCACTGGAACAGACCCCACCGGCTCAGGCACTGGAACAGACACCACCGGCTCAGGCACTGGAACAGACACCACCGGCTCAGGCACTGGAACAGACACCACCGGCTCAGGCACTGGAACAGACACCACCGGCTCAGGAACAGATACAGACACCGGCTCAGGAACAGACACCACCGGCTCAGACACCACCGGCTCAGGAACAGATACAGACACCGGCTCAGGAACAGATACAGACACCGGCTCAGGAACAGATACAGACACCGGCTCAGGAACAGATACAGACACCGGCTCAGGAACAGATACAGACACCGGCTCAGGAACAGATACAGACACCGGCTCAGGAACAGATACAGACACCGGCTCAGGAACAGATACAGACACCGGCTCAGGAACAGACACCACCGGCTCAGACACCACCGGTTCAGACACCACCGGTTCAGACACCACCGGCTCAGGAACTGGAACTGGCACCACCGACTCAGGAACAGGAACTGGCACCACCGGAACTGGCACCACCGGAACTGGCACTACCGGAACTGGCACTGGAACTGGCACCACCGGAACTGGCACTGGAACTGGCACCACCGACTCAGGAACTGGAACTGGCACCACCGACTCAGGAACAGGAACTGGCACCACCGGAACTGGCACTACCGGAACTGGCACTACCGGAACTGGCACTACCGGAACTGGCACTACCGGAACTGGCACCACCGGAACTGGCACTGGAACTGGCACCACCGGCTCAGGGACTGGAACTGGCACCACCGGCTCAGGCACTGGAACTGGCACCACCGGCTCAGGCACTGGAACTGGCACCACTGGAACTGGCACCACCGGCTCAGGCACTGGAATTACTGGAACTGGCACCACCGGCTCGGGCACTGGAACTGGCACCCCCGGCTCGGGCACTGGAACTGGCACCCCCGGCTCGGGCACTGGAACTGGCACCACCGGCCTGGGCACTGGGACTGGCACCACCGGCTCAGGCACTGGAACTGGCACCACAGGCTCAGGTTCAGGAACAGACACAGACACAAACACAGACACAGACACAGACACAGACACAGACACAGACACAGACACAGGCTCAGGCTCAGGAACAGACACAGACACAGACACAGATACAGACACAAACACAGACACAGACACAGACACAGACACAGGCTCAGGAACAGACACAGACACAGACACAGGCTCAGGAACAGACACAGGCTCCGGCTCAGGAACAGACACTGGCTCCGGCTCAGGAACAGACACTGGCTCCGGCTCAGGAACAGACACTGGCTCCGGCTCAGGAACAGACACTGGCTCCGGCTCAGGAACAGACACTGGCTCCGGCTCAGGAACAGACACTGGCTCCGGCTCAGGAACAGACACTGGCTCCGGCTCAGGAACAGACACTGGCTCCGGCTCAGGAACAGACACTGGCTCCGGCTCAGGAACAGACACTGGCTCCGGCTCAGGAACAGACACTGGCTCCGGCTCAGGAACTGACACCACCGGCTCAGGAACAGACACTACCGGCTCAGGCTCAGGAACAGACACCACCGGCTCAGGAACAGACGCCACCGGCTCAGGCTCAGAAACAGACGCCACCGGCTCAGGAACAGACACAGGCTCGACGGCGGCCATCTTGTCAGGGGACACAGGCTCGGCAGGCGTGACGTGAACAGGCTCGGCGGCGGCCTTCTTGTCCGAAGACACAGGCTCGGCAGGCGTGACGTGAACAGGCTCGTCGGCGGCCATCTTGTCCGAAGACACAGGCTCGGCAGGTGTGACGTGAACAGGCTCGGCGGCGGCCATCTTGTCCGAAGACATAGGCTCGTGAACAGTCTCTGGCTGGGCAGACGTGACGTGAGCTGTCTCTGGCTGGGCAGACGTGATGTGAACAGTCTCTGGCTGGGCCGACGTGATCTGAACAGGTTCGGCTGCGGCCATCTTGTCAGGGGACACAGGCTCTGCGGCGGCCATCTTGTCCGGAGACACAGGCTCGGCAGACGTGACGTGAACAGTCTCTGGATCGGCAGACGTGCCGTGAATAGTCTCTGGATCGGCAAACGTGTGTTTCTTCCCCCTTCTCCGTCCGTGACGGCGAGATGGTGGCTCAGATCTGCCTCTCACCTGCTCAGGATCGAAGGGGGGCCATGGTGAAGAGTGGTGTTGGACTTCCACTCGCCCACCTCCTCTGCGACCTCCCCGGGTCCCACGAAAGATGACTAGGCGGGTTCCTTCAAACATATCTCTCCTCTCCCGCTCGGGGGCTGGGGAGGAGAAGTTGGAACACATACCGCTGGATCTAGGTGGGACGGAGTCCTTCTGTCACGAACACACACGGGAATCAGGAAGATCCAATAGCAGTATGTTTATTTAAATGTAATCCAAAATCGTAGTCATCAGGCAGGGGTCAAAATCCAAATAAACAGTCCATAAACAAGAAACACAAACAAGAACAGGCAAGCAAGAGACTACAGAAGTGACGTGACATTCAACAAGGACTCCGTAACAAACACTGAAACAGACAGGGTATAAATACACACAGAACTAACAATCATGATGGGGAACAGCTGGGCACAATTAATAGTGATGAGTGCAGACAAGGAATTGTGGGGAATGCAGTTCAATATGTGGATGACACCGTGGGGAAGAGGACCTCTAGTGGAGACCAGGAATACACAAACCAGACACTGTGACAAAATAGTCTTCACGTTTCAGATCAAACTCCTATTTAGGGGTTTATTTTAAAGTCAGCAAGTTATGGTAGTCTTTTCTTACCTCTTGTGCGATATATCCAAGAGAAACAACTTCTCGAACAAGAAAAACTTTAGGGCGGGACTTGATTTTTTCCATTATGATTGATTGTATGGTTGTGGTTTGCTATTGGTCGATCTCATGTGAGTGACAGGTTACTCCGCCCTCTCGCCAGTAAATGTCATCAGAGAAGAGAAGAGATGTCACTGGAAGAGGGAGGGGAAGTTGTTTTGATTAATAATTAGGAGTGCACATTAATTAAAAAATAATAATAATAATGATGCATGGATAAATCATTTATAATAAACACTGTTTATTGCATTAAAATGAAGAACTATCAATGTTAATTTCATGGTGACTTTAATAAACATAAACCAATCCCAATTACACCATGCCCTTTTTTGAAGAGATTCGATCCAGTGATGCAGCAAGTGTTAAAATATTTAAAAGCACTTTGATATACAGTAATGTCAAAATAATAATGGCCTAAAAGCATGAAATGATGACGTATGGGTCATCAGCTCATTTGAAACACCTAACCTGTGCGGATGTGTGAGACTTTCGCACACCACTGAATTGGCCAACACCTCATGCAATCTGTTCTTTCCTTTCACCTCATGATCATCATGTATTCTGGTAAGAAAGCATAGCGGTTGCTAACATCATCTGTGAAAATAATAAATACAGTTAGGAAATATCACACTGCTTTTGACCAAACATCATTTTAAAAAGAAAAGGAACAGCTAATTGGTGTTAAAATATCAAACTGTTAGGAGCTATTTCTTTAGTTTTAGTTATTTAAATATAGAATTAACTGAAAGTATTTGCATTGTTAATATTGCATTACCAGCCCGCTGAGATGCCTTCAAGTACACCTGACTAAAAATGATTTTACTGAACATAAAAAAGCACCAAAAAATAAATAAAAAAACCATCAAACCTGCTGCTTGTTGAGTTACTGAGCCATCTTTTGATTTCTAACAGTAGTGTGTTATTCACTGACCCCCTGCGCAGCCCCTCAGGGTGTGTTATCAATTATTCAACAGAGTTTACATATGGGATGAATATATATTTAGACCCAACACCCATTCATAACTAATTTCTTTTTTCAGTTCCTTTCTGTGGTGCTTGTGAACTAACAAAAATGTGTTCTAGAACGTTTTGCTAACTTGCATGTTTCATAACGTTCAAAACTTTTCTTGGTTAATGCAAATTTTGAGGACACATACCCATTTATCATTATGGGGATGTTACTTTTGAATGAACATTCTGAAAAAAAGTATAGTAACATTAAAAAACGTCAGATGAACCTCCATGAAATAACATTTTTGTGCTAATGCTTTGAAAACATACAAATTTCAACGATCATTCTATTCATGTTAGCAGAAGAATGTTTGTTTATAACCTTGAGAGATCCTTGCTTTTATAGCCATCTGTAAAATACAGTATTTTAACGGTAAAATGCAATTATAAATATACAGATTTTGAAAGTGAAAAAGAAGACGTCATCATTGCCAGTGTGGCACAACCTGTTGAGAACGGCATGAAAATATAAACCTTTTACACAATGTTAATCTAATTCCCAGGAAGTCTAAAGGTCAGGCAAAGTTATAGCAATATTATCGCTGGGCCGGCTTTTTCAAATAATCCACAGATAAGATGGAAAAGCACTCTGATTATGAAACATTTTTGATTACATATTATGTTGTTACCAAAACTGCACTAAATTAGTTTTGGGATGGACGATTTAAGTGTCACCTAAATTTGATTTGACTGATCTTGAATCATCAAAAAAAAAAATCCCTTTATTCATAATGCAACAATATCATATCACTCTAAAGTGTTTTTGTGTGCAATTATTTTGAAAGAGCACCCTCTAGTGGTGTCCTTTCTTTGAGTCCCCATTAAAGTCCCCATGAAATCAAAAATGAAGTTTTTTGGCTTTTAGTATGAATATGTTAGCCTTACTGTTATCTATAAGCTATAAGTGCTCCAAAACAATGACAGAATTCACATTTAGAAGATATAAGCATTCAGAGCTTACAGTCTCTCACTTCCGCCGATATGGATAAATGATTTTGATGACACTGCACTTCAGCTTCTCATCAGATTTTCTGTCCAATCAAATGCTCTCTAGAATCTGAAGCTCCGCCCTCTACATTATAAATCGGTCACTTCTTCACTCTTTTACTATTTTCTACATGGTGAATGTTCACAGTGCACTATATAGGGGATAGGGAACGATTCAGACAATGCAAATATGCTTTCCATTGAGGCAAATGAAGTCACGTTAGTGTCATGTGAACCGCCGCAGCTCCGGTCCAGAGACACGATAGCACAGAGCGGATCATATGTGCGAGTCGCCGCAGACCATAAAACGTATCAGACCCATTTCGATTCTGTACAGAATGATATTTTAAAGCGATTTGTAGGAGATTACGAGGAGAAACGGTTAGAGATTAGTAGGAAACTACAGCTTTACCGAGCTCAACGGCTCTGGCCGAGCTGTGATATAAACTAAACGCTATTGGCTATTTTAAAAAAGGGGAGGAGCACTTCCATATGTCCCGCCCTGTCTTCCTGTTTCAGTGGAAAATTTCAAGGCACTTCAGTGGGCCTTTAAAGATCCTGCTCAGATTTTATGCATTAAGGCAGTTATTTACAGTAGTAGTGCTTGCATTAAAAAAACATCAAGGTGGGGGTTTTGCTTGGGCAACTAAATGTAAAACACTAATATAATAGGTATAATATTTTTAAAGTCAGAATGTAACCGAAGTTGCAATAGTCTTTACTTCACTATTGTGATGTATATCTGACTGAAACGGTTTCTGTAACAAGAAAAAATGTAGGGTGGGACTTGGATTTTGTCCATCGGGAATTGATTGGACCGTTGGATTATTGTGGTTTGCTATTGGTCGATCTCATGTGAGTGACAGGTTGTCCCACCCTCGTGCCAGTAAACAACATGTCATCAGAGAAAAGAAGAGATGTTACCGCAAAAGGGAGGGGAGGCTATTTTGATTAAAGATAATGAAGACATGAATTAACAAAAAATAATAATGATGATGAACATAGTTAAATCATTTATAATAAAAGCAGCAAAATTCCATAAAAAATAGGAATTGTCCATTTCAAACTGAATTATGTTATGACTTATCTTAACAAGGCTTTATAGACATGCAGGTCACAATGCTTTTGCCAGCCAGCTAGTGAAAATGTCAGGGTTGCCTTGAGTCCACCTGTTGCACTGATAACCCATGTGGTTATATCATCCATTGCACGTGGTTAGAGGTGATGAAAACTACCTCGTTCATTCAGTATTCATTTTCTTCATGACTTTTATCCTGTAAGACTTTCATCATATGCACTACAGAAATGTTATATGTTTCTTCAACTATGGACACTTTTGGTCCTGTGAACTTTATAAAATAAACTCTTAAACACATCTTTTACACTCTTACTTAGTTAATCACAAAGTTAAAATCAATTGTATATTTGATTTGTCTGGTAAAAATCTATCATTTTACAGTCTATGGGTAAAATGCCAAATAGTCGATACATCAACAGAGGATTTATCATTATATTTGGATTTGGGACAAGGTAAAAACAATAAAATCTGTTTAAAAAAAACCCTAGTGAAGATATATATAATAATAATAATAATCCGCCATTACATGTGTTGTATTCTGTGTAACGTGCACACATGAACCCGCATGAGGACGTGACAGCACAAACCAACCAATACAAACCAGGCGGAAATCTGTCATACGTGAGGACGTCGGCGTATACTGTAATGTGATTGGTCCTACTGTATCCAGGTCCACGTGAGGTAACGCCTATTTAGGCACGTCACAACTGGTCGTATAAAAGTGCTTCGCGGCAGCGCGCTGACGCAGCCCTACTTTGTCAGGGAAAATGTATCGCTCGCGCTCCAAGTGTAACACCGGAATCGCTTTTAATTCTTTCCTTTTCACTGTGCCACTGGAATATACTCAACTGAAAAGACATTATAGTAAAAACTGGTCGTGTATTGGTTGATTTTTCATCTGCGGAACTACTCATTTAAGCAAGATGCCACGGGCCAAGAAAAGGAGCGGCAGAGGTAAGTAGGGTGGGAATGTCTGCAAATGACCGGTTGTTTTTTGTGGCCTGCTGCGCGAAAAGGATTTTGGGATTTGTAGTTCTTTACGCGTCGAATCGCAATGAAATTGGAGGAAGAGAACTACAATTTCCATGACTACACCGCCGGGTTTGGTTGACAGCCAGGAGTGTCTTTCTTTTGACACAAACAAAAGAATAATACAAAGTGTGAGCCATGGACGGTCGAAAATGTACGTTTGTGTTGTTTTTAAATATGATGTTTGATTTTAAGGTAATGTTTAGTTTTAAATGATTGGGTTTATATAAACCGCTTGTCATGTTAATGGCATTTATCAAACGACGAAAGATTAACAGATGGAACTAAGATTATAGTTATACGGTACACTATGAGGAATTAATAACAAAATAATCTAATCGGAGGATTCAACTCAAAATATGATTGATTGTGCTTAAGGTCAATGAATAAATTGAATTGATCTTTATGTTATGAAATGTCAAATAGGAGAACGCTACTGTAATGTTTGTTTAATCTTTCAGATGTCAGTGTGTGTTTGAGGTTATTTCAGGCCATGCTGAAACACTTATGTAACACAGGCCTGTTTTGGGACCAAATAGAGGACAGGAAGAAGGAACTAGGAACACGAAGTCCACATTTTTCAGCTGTAGACGTGTTTAAATCAGTCTGTAGTCTGTTATTAGATGTTCTCAGCCCATCTGCTCGCTGGATTTGCACAAGTCTTTGAGAAGAAGAAAGAGACTGTGTGTTCTGGCACCCTGCTGTACTCCTTCCCACCATCCCACACGTTGTTCTCTCTGTATACCTGCTGTACTCTTCTATATCTACTAAACATGTTTACTTTTGTCTGAGAAATCTCACACAGGGGCTGTTTTGTTTGCATAAGTGCCCTCTGACCTTGCCGAACAGTACGAGACACTTTGTACCTTCTGCAGATATCTGCATTTTGCAGGACTGATAACACTTGGCTGAATTCACTACACACATTTAAAGACTTGATGGTTCTTTAAGGTCAAAGTGACCTCCACCCACAACATATTACCACCTGAAATTATTTGGAAAACGCTTATCTGTAAGTGTCATTACAGGGTTGGTCAGCATTTAAGGGCTCCTAAAATGAGAAATAATTTCTTTGTTCTAAAGAAGAGAAAAAAAAAATGAAATAAAATGTATATAATTTTTGTAAAGAAATTAATACTTAAATTCAGCAAGGATGTATTAAACTGATCAAAAGTGAAAGTAAAATATTTGTAAATGTTAAACAATATTTTTCCAATAACACTATTCTTATGAACTTAAAGATGGTAAACTTCTGATGTAATTGCATTAAATACTGTATACGACTATAGAACAATTCAACAATAGTGGATTTAACATCAATTTTATATACAAAAAAAAAATAGTTTTTACATTTGTGTTTTACTTCTCCCTATAAATTCTTTGGTCAGTTCAAGAATAATTTATGCAATTGTATATCAAAATAGCAGTTTCCTGTCTATCCTTGTATTGTTCAACTGGTTGAGGTTGAAATGGGATAAGTATAATTATATGATATATGATAATTATATGATATATATAAATTTTCTAAGTAACAAGTAATCCTTTTTAGAAAGGGTAATTAGTACAGTAATCTAATTACACTGTCTGAGATGTTATAAGTAGCTAGTAATTATTTACTTTTTTAGAGTAACTTAATTTATACGTTAATGTATAATCACTGTGATTTATACATTTACATGTCAACACCGAATATTCGGTTAGATTATGCTGCTCTGCGTAAACTCCCATCATATCCCTGCATTAGAATATAGTGCATAAATAAATGATCCATGATCATTTTAGTCTGACTGTAGCTGTTTTATTGGCACATGTTCAGCATTGATCTGAAACGGTCACTATGTGTAATGCAGCTATGCAAAGGGGTTGTTATTACAGAACGAGGCGGCGTCAACAAAGGTTAAAGTTTGCTGTCTGTTTTTGCAGGGGGACAACAGGGAAATGTCCAGCCGTTCAGTGATGAAGACTCATCTATCGAGACCCTCAGTCACTGCAGCAGCCTCAGTGAAAGAACCAGTGCAGCAGAGGAAGGTGCGTATTTACAGTCTCCTTAGATTTCTGCATTGTGGATGCTCTTGTGGATGACTTTGTGGCATGATATTAGAGATGAACATTTATGATTATCACTCCTCCTATTTGACAGCTGGTGAAAGTGAAGAAATGGCTCAAGAGGACTTCCAGTACAAACTGAAGGTGTACATCGACAGCACAGTGGATAAGAGGTTTGTGTTCTTTCAGATTTCAGAATCGAACTTGTAGTTGATTGCTCGAAATAATCTAGATGTCATTTCTGCTTCCTGCTGCGGTCTGAACTGAGTAATTATGCTCCCCTTCTAGTGCCAAGACCAGGCAAGGTGCCCTTGATGGACTAAAGACTGCCATGGCAACCAAAATCCTCTACGAGTTCATTTCCGAGAGAAGGATGACCATCACGGACGGCATTGAGCGCTGCTTGAAGAAAGGTTGGTTTAATTTGTGATTTGTGAATAATTGGAAATAAACCGTTTTCTTCAGATGTTGCCATGACATCAGTGCTGAAAGTTGAGCTGGCTGTTTGCGTCTGCAAACCAGGTAAAGGAGTGGAGCAGTGCGCCGCAGCCTCGCTGGCGTGTCTTCTGTGCATCCAGCTGGGTTCTGGGATTGAGAGCGAAGAGGTTTTTAAAACCCTTAAACCTGTATTTAAGACTATCCTCAATGATGGAGCTGCTAACATCCAAGCCAGACAAGCGGTAAACAGTCGTGTTCCTTTATTGCGCCTTTATAGGAAATAAAATGATTCTGCAATCCAGAAAATTTTAGACTGTCTGTTGATCTTGACTTTGTGTTCCAGTGTGCAACAAGTCTAGGCCTCTGCACTCTTGTAGCAGAAGATGATATCATGGTAAGCGTTCGAATGCAAGTGGGCAATAAAAGCCTTAGGGCATGTTAACATGACAACGATGTACTAAAAACTGAAACTCTTTTCCTTTTTTTTTTTTTTTTTTTTTTTTTTTTTTGCATACAGACCACAATGTTGTCGAACTATCCCCATTCACTGCGAAAAACGACTAAAGCGCTGTATTATGCATGTCAGGCCAGTAGTTGGCAAGGTCACATTGTAAAGAAATATTACGCACCTATAGCCTGAACAAATACGCATGTGCATGATGTCACTGTTTTCACAAATTCGAGTTTTTGTAGTTTACATGGAGATTATTGTGTCACATGGAGTGTTTTCAGGCCCCCAAAATGCAGTTGACATGTAGATGAATGGCCAAAACGCATAAAGTTTTCAGTAAACGTCGTGTAAAAAAACGTCGTGTAAACAGCCCAAAGTATGGTCTTTTAAATTCAAGTACTCGTGTAATTTCAAATCCATTTGCTGCTAATTGGTTTTCTGTGAACCTTAAGATTTTTTTGACAATCTTTTTGCAGATTATTTCCATACAGTGAACATTAATGTTGACCGTGTCTGTTAATATAAATATAAAATATCATGAAAACAGATCACTGAATCAGTGAGCTGAACTTGAGAACCACATCATTTGAGAACTATTCAAGTTTTGAGGCAATGCTTTTCATTCATCTGGTTGACAAATCTGATTGATAGATTCATTGTGGAATCAGGACTAATCTGGTTGAAAATTTAATTTAATGATCAAGTCAAAGTGGTTCCGGAGTTACCTGTAAACATGTTTTGAGTACTTTTTCTAAGCACTCAGGCATGTTGAAGGGTTTCACGATTGACTCAGACCTGATGATTGTCACCTCCAGGATGTGTACGCCACTATGGAGTGTTTTGAGAGCCTCTTCACCCACTCGTACGTCAGAGAAGATGGAAGCAGACCTTCTGTGAATCCTCAGACCACACACCTCCACACGAATGCTCTCTTGTCCTGGGCTCTACTGCTTACCATCTGCACCAGCAGCCACATCAGAGACATTGCACAAAAGTAAGTGCAGGAAAACACCGTTTTATGCCTTCGCTCCTTCATGGTACTGGTCTTTCAGGAGACTTTGGGACCTACAACTACGATACAACCTCCTTCTAGGTTTATTCTAACAAGCATATGCTACTGTTTTTCAGACATCTGGCCAAACTTCCACGTCTGTTGGAGAATGACGACGTCAACATGAGGATTGCTGCTGGGGAGACCATCGCCCTCCTGTTTGAGCTCATCAGAGATGTTGACCCTGTAAGTTGTAATTATATAATTAATTGGATTTATTTAAATAAATAAATAATAGTTGTAATATAAATTTACATGAGAGTTTTTTTTTATCTTATTAAATTATTAAGATTTATTACGGCTGTAACAGTTCAAATTTCTCAAATAAATAGTAATATTGATATATGATTTACATTAAAAATGTATTGATTTAAAAGTTATTTTATTAAATGATTAGGATATTTATTAGGGGTGTCACGGTTAAAATTACTCACGGTTTGGTTTGTATCATGGTTTTAGGGTCACAGTTTTGGTACGGTTTGGTATGTGCTATGTTCAGGAACAAAAGGACTAAAAACTACAAAAGGTTTTAATAGTTCAGTGAATTAAATAAATTGTAAATGACAAGGTATTGGTCTCATTTTCTTTACCTTCACAGGAGTTTGATTATGACGACTGGGAGTCGTTGTGCGAGAAGCTGAACGCATTAGCCACTGACTGCAACAAACATCGAGCCAAGAATGATAAGAGGAAGCAAAGATCTGTCTTTAGAGATGTCCTCAAGGCAGTAGAGGTGAGACAGGAACTGAATAGTTGACAGGAGACTCGTGGTTGCTGTAGTTCAGACTCTGACGTCTCTTCTGTGTCGGGAACAGGAAGGGGATTTTCAGAGCGAGACAATCCGCTTCGGCACAGAGCGAATGGTCATCGACAGCTGGGTGAGGAAGAGGACTTATGACACCTTCAGAGAGTTTGTAGGCTCCGGGATGAACTACCATCTACAGGTAACGCTCTCAGATGTTGAGAATGCATCCAAAAAAGGAATCTTCAAAGTGATTTTAGAAGTGTAATTTTCTGACCGCAGGCCAACGAGTTCATAAGAGATGTGTTTGAACTGGGACCACCGATGTTGATCGATTCTGCCGCTCTGAAAGCCATGAAGAGCTCCAGACTGGAGAGAGTAAGCAAGCGGCTTCTTTTCCACATGTAGCTGTTTTTCACTCTACTGTGTTTTAAGATTTATTTGTTTTTTCTTGTGATGTAAATGATATGCCTTTTTATTTTTATTTTATAGCATCTCTACAATGCAGCGGCGTTTAAAGCTCGAACCAAGGCCAGGAACAAGTTTCGGGACAAAAGGGTGGATGTTGGGGAGTTTTAGGAAGTTTTGTAAAGCACATAATTTTTTTTTTCTTATTTAATTTTAAGCGTGTCTATTCTTCACATTCCTTACATAGTCTTTATATATATGTATATGTATGTACGTATACATTAAATGTTAATATTTGCTATCCATGAATTCACTAATTCATCCTAGACTCTAATTTATGTCTGTATTTAAGTGGTGTTTGGTTCACAGTGGGTTATGTATTGTACAGTATTTATGACTCTTGTGTTGATGTCACAATGGGCTGTACTGTAGTTGCAGGGCTGTGCATTAAACAAACAAGCACACAAAAAGATGAATAAAGTTAGATGATTGATTTCCCCTATTCAAAAGTCCTGGTTCGTTTTCTTCAGTACGTGTCGTTATGACGGATGGCTCATTTTAATAATACGAGACGCCTTTCTCAAAGAAGTGGTTAAATTAGACATCTTGAACCTCCTATGCACTTTCTGCTGTCTGTTTGCTTCATTCACAGTTGTCATGGACACCGATCCACTCAAGCTGATATAACCAGTCAATGTTTTGTTAGAAAGCATACATGTCAGCACCACATGACACACTGACATGGACACGAGGACACTGTATTGCTGCGTTCACGCCATGTCGTAATTACCGTAATCTGGAGATGACAACACGTGACGTTTATATTCAGAGCTGTTCACGTCCTCGGACTGGGAATTGTTTCTTTGGCAACACCATCAATGCCTAAATGAATCTGCAGAGGTCAGGTGGTACAAGTAGGAGCTCTGAAAATTCCCATTTTACAAGCTGTAGTTACGAGCTCTACGAAGACGTGAACGTATGTGATTACATAGCATTACTTCACATCACCACCCAAAGATTCTTTTCCATGATTATGAATGACTTTAATAGACCATATGCTATTCTGAACATAACTAATGTAAAACATGCACTTACTGTTGCATTGCATTCTGGGAGATATACAGGTGTATTGTCTATATTTACATTATGTGGAAAAAAAATTGTTAAAACATTTTACAGTCAAAGCAGTCTTATTTTATATTTCATATTTTAGCACTTTAACTTAAACTAAATTAGAAATGTTGCCTTGACAACTAGGCCTATCTTAAAGTATTCTATTTCAATGTTTATTTCATTTCATTTTCATTAACCCTCGTGTTATGTTGGAATTCTGTGCACTCCCTCCCCTTATGGTCCAGGTCAAATTGACCCGCATTGGATTCAATACAATTCCTCAAAAATCACATTATGAAAAACAACAAAGATTCAGGTTCAAACTGTAAACTTTTAATATCAGCATTTGTCAAATAATCCAAAAAATATATATCTGAAGATATGATTTAATGAAAATGTTTTTTAACCATTTTTTAAAACTATTTAAAATTTGAATATACGTTATATTTATATGGAAAAGCAAACAGAGCCAAAGTAAAGTGAGCCGAACCGAGTCGTGCCACGCAGTGAAAAAGCACCATATGATCAGAACTGGCGAATTTGTGTCAGTGAGATGTCAATGCCAATGTCAATTTAATTTATATAGCACAATTAATCACAACCAATGTTGTCCAATGTAGTGAGCTGAATGGGCTGCTGGGCACGGAGCTCAGCTGAAATTAAATTTAATCTAAATTCTAATAAATTAAGTGAACTTCACAGAAGCACCAGAAAAGACCTACACGTATGTGTGTTGCGTTTTGGGATAGCCTATTGTCTTGGCAACAAATTAATGAGACTGATTGAGAAATGAGAAACACCGGGGCGGAAGCTGTATATTGAGAGACTGGGGGTGGAAAAAGGTTTAAATGGGGCGCAAAAGACGATGGAAGGAGGCTCGGTTCCAGTTACATTGTTAACAACAAGACGGCGGTACTCACCTTTTTTTTGGGAGGGGGGTGTCGTTCGCGGTCGGTTAGGGCCGCCGGCGATGAAGATAGATAGATAGCGGGTGCGGGGAGAGAGTATAGACATGGGAAGTTAGGAGTGCCGTCGCTGATGCTATTGAACTGCAAAAGCCTGGCTGGACTTTGCCCTTTTGGATCTGACCTATGGTGGGATTTCCCCTTGTGTGACTGAGACTGTCAGAAGTCAACGTGAGTGCTTATGTGACGACACACCTCGACGAGTCTATTCAAAACTAGAAAATGAAACTTGACCTCTGAGTAATACTGGAAAATTACTGCAACACCTCTCTCTTTGTCTTTCAGACAAGGCTAATCTTGGGTGGGTAGACTCATTTAAAATAATGTAATCGTCTGATTTTAACCAGGCTTTTGTCAAACACAGCGCATCTATAGGTTATGATCTGTGATCATATAACGTTAATTTACATAAAATGCTTTTGTAGAAAGGGATCTAATATTCAGCAAACTGAACTTTATCATTTGTTTATCTGTATTACATCTTTTTTTTTTTTTTTTTTTTTTTTTTTTTTAGTTGAACATCAATTACATTTTTACCCTAAATGGGTTTGGAAGTTTTTTTGTTTTCTAGTTCAGGGAACAGACACAGTCTATGATTATATATGGTGAAAGAGTCTCTGTGTTGGGATTTATCTGACTTCTGTGATGTGAGGCGGATAGCAGACAGTTGGTTCAGCCAATCTGTCTTCTTCCTGACCTGGGCTCCAGTTAGACAAGTTTCAACTTTAAGACTATATTACCAGAGAGAAGAGCAGCACCACCCAAAGAGGGATGAACACCATGTATTTTTAACATGTCAAGTCTGCCACAAAAACTTTTAAATTGTCTATGAACCCTATGTGATTCTGCAGACACCAGCCATTGAGTAACGACAGTCTGCTATGTATCTCATCACTCCAGCAAACAGGGAGGGGGCCAGAGCATATTACAGTGTCTGCCATTGATACTTTGCACGTGACGTCACAAGTACTGGCTGGCGGGCAAGAACGTCGTTCTCCAGCAACGAAACCCAGTAAACTAATCAAGGGTCGCCAGTTTTGCTATACAAAAGTTGATGTTTTGAGGTGTAAACGACATGCCAGATAGTTGTTGTGCAATTGGATGCACTAACCGCATTTGAGATAAACCTTCACAGTAGCCTATACACACGTCTGTGCATATTACCATCAAAGGTAATTTCAACATTTGTTTGAATACAATGGGTGTATGATCATGTAATTAATCGTGTCTTTAAGTTACTGTAGTTTTGTCATTCAACACCACCAGTATTCACCAGCTTGTTCGGCGAGTCAGCTGTATGTGTTATGAGTCTAAGCTAGGCTAACTGTACGTTCACACCGCCGCTAGCGAGAGCGGCACAATTCATTGAAAATGAATGATTTCCAGGCACTTTGACGCTCTCGCCGGTGGCGGTGTGAACGCACAGTAACAGCTGTCGTCTTTTGCTAACAACAACAGAAGTGTGTGATAGGTTGTTTTGAGGTTTGCAATATCTATGATTTTCAATGAGAACCAGAGATGACCCAACAGTAGAGCTAGATATTTACGGAGGAATTATTACTGCTCGATTATCTTAAAAAAACGTGTCTGCTTTACATAATTTAGCTACCTCGGAGTTAATCCTAGTCCATAGTTATGCAGCTAGCTCGCTAACAGACTTGATATCTACTAGAAAGACAGGACTCAACGTTGAAAATACCCGTTTGTTGCCCGCCAGGTCTCCGTGGTAGTCACGTGACTGCAAAGTATCAATACTTGCCAGTTCTCACACCTCTTTAATGTTACTTTTAGTGATCTCCAACTGGTGAAGTTGGACATCATTAGTAAATTAATATCATTAGTATTTATGATTAACATTAGCCTGCACTTTTAAATTTGCTTTGATGTCAGGAGCTCTGGCTTCCGGCTTCTTGTGAACCGATACGGTCTTTTGTTCTTGTGTGGACTCAGTGTGGAGTTGGTCTGATTGATGCCTGGGTGGATTTCGTCGTGGGCTGGTTGTTCCTTGGGGCGTTTGTCACTTTCCTTTGGATGTCCAGTTGGCCTCCCATGAACCTTTTCTCTTTGAGTTTCCATACGACCGTGGCTGGTTCCATGAATTGTCAAAATGGTTTTCGTGCAGCTATGACTGGTCCCATGATTTCTTAGTGGCATCCCGATGTGTGTGGCTGGTCTCCTCATTGTACCAGTGGTTGTTTGGGTCTGATACTGACGTCCCGTTCTTTGCTGAAGGAGGGCTCTCTTTGTTCTTTAGCAGCTTGGTGCTTTCGTGATATTGGGTGCGCCCTCTAGGGCCTATCCTTGATGTTGAGTGTTGAAATCACAAACTGCTGGTGGCTTGGTTCCCTTTTCTGAGGCCACAGGCTTTGTGTGCCAGATCCCTCAATGGTTGCATAGTCATTGTGTGAGGGCAGGCATGACGCCTAGATAGTGGCTTACTCCAGGGCGGAGGTCTCTTAGGAAGAGGGTCTTGAAGTTTAAGTCCTCATCCATGTCAGTTTCATTGCGTGCCCCAAATTACGCTTGCCTGAGTCAGTTGAAATAGGCTTGGCTTGTCTCATGCTGGACCCGTTTGGTTTCTAGGGTGGCTAACCAGTCCTTGGTCTGACTCTGCAAACTCTTTGAGGGCTAATAAATACATTTTAGTACATGAAAGATAAAAATATATTGAATCTCAGACATTAACTTAGAATTTTACATAGGTATTTACATGCACAAACACCACTACTGTTGTCACGGGAAGCCTTCTTTATACTGTACCAACTTATAAATGCACTTACTATAAGAATACTCTGATACCGCACATTAAGTTTGTGGCTTGCATCAAAATTGTATTCTCCTGTAAAACCTATTCAGCCTGGGAGAATATTGGTTCCGTGCAGCCATTCTGAATAGAAGTAGAAATGATAACAACAACAAAACCAGTAATGGTTTTTATTTACCACACCAAAAATAATATTGTAACTGACTGGATCCCACTGAAAGAAATAGTGCATATTATTCAAACATATAACTTTATTTTATAATAATATCAAACTGCAATGGACTGTAAAACAAATGAAAGGAAAAAAAAATCTAAATATTAACCCTGAATCTTGGGCTTTTCCAGTCTATGTACAATGCTTTTTCGTCCAAGCCATCATTGTATTACTTCAAGTTGAAAGGTAACCATTGATCACCTGTAAATTTAAAAATGATTAGCAATCCCAGGCCCAGTTCGTAAAATGTCCCAATAGGCTACGTTCACACTGCAGGGCTTAATGCTTAATTCCGTTTTTTTTTTTTTTTAAATTCGATTTTTTTTTTTGCAAGGCCGTTCACATTTCCCATTAAATGCGACCTTTTGTTATCTCCTGTGTGAACGTGAAATGACCCAGATGTGACCCGCATAATATTTTTAGGCTGCTATAGTATTATACATACTTCTGTAGTATGTCCCAAATTACTATAGTAATTTACGATTATAAGGTAAGACTATAGAAAAAATTACAGACGTTAGCTTCAGTAAAGTTAGCTTCATTCATTGAGAGAAAAGGTATGACGTCGCATGTGCGCCTTCTGGGTTTGTAGTCTTTCTAATTACGTATTTTCACAGTCTTATACCTCAGCAGTTTTACATCAAGCTGCGACTTTCTTGACTTTAAAATGTATCTTTTAAATTGACAAACATCATATGTGTAAATCAGGGCACAATTCAAACGAGATCAAAATATTTGTTGTCTCTCGTCATTGACTACCATACAATATTTTTCCGAAATAAGGTCCCATGGTGGTCAACCGGAAGGGGAGGGACCAAAAACACACTTCTTTGGTGACATTGGCTTCCCAAAAGCCGGGCAGGGCGCTTTGATGGCGAACTGCTTTCGCTCTCTTTCTCTGGTCTACGTCTTTTGTGTTCCACAGAAAAAATAAAATGATACAGGCTGGGAACGACATGAGGATGAGTAAATGATGACAGAATTGTATTTTTTTGGGTGGACTAGGCCTATCCATTTAATTCAAAAACATTTTTATCTGTCTTACTTTTGGATTGTTCCATTTAGTCTCCCCACAAGTCCATTTGTCTGTGGATGATAGGGTACACAAAGACTGCTTTGGTTTCCCAACACAGCACACACTGCTTTGTTGATCTGTAATTTTTCGTGGTAATGCACAGTTTGATCTTAACGTTATATTGTGTAAATTTGTATTATATAATATTACATTTACAGCAGAACCATCTTATATGCTGACGTAAAACTTAATTTGAAAAGGTATAATTTTTTTATATACCTGATTGACAAATTCTTGCCCCAGGTCAGTCAAAATGCGCTTGGGAGCCCCAAAATGGTAGTTAAACTTGAGGATGCAATTCATCACATTTTCATCTGTTCTGGCTGGAATGGGATATGCTTCACTCCATTTGGTGAAGTAATCCACCAGGACACAAATGTACTGGTTGCCAGATGTAGTCGAGGCAACTTTTCCAATTATTTCCATCCCAATTAGCTCAAATGGTTTATTCACCTTAAAGAACAAACAGCAGTTTAAAATAACTGACACATCCATCCATCCATCCATCCATTCATCAATTACAGTTTTTTTCTGAATGCTAAAGCGCTAATCGTGATTCTTGTAGCACAATTTCTAAAGCTATTAATACGTATAGCAAAACCACTCACTGAGTTTGCAAAACTAAAAGCACAAACACTGCTTTGCACTCAGTTTGCAATTTTGTAACGCACACTTTGCAAAACTGTAGGCACAATTCACTGCACAACACTTTTTGCAGAACTTTAAACACAACTCACTGCTTACACTCAATTACCAAGTTTCCAACACACTCCTAGCAAATTATACACATGTATGGCTATCATTAACACTATTTTGCCAACTGTCTGGCACACTTTCACATGTGAACTGTTTTAGATAATTAGTTCACTTTGCAATCAGCCTAAGCACTATAAATAAGCCACAGGTAAGCTGTCTGTGTGGAGTACAATGGAAGGAGCAGTAAGAGTGAGAAGAGTGAGAATCAGAGGAGGCCGAGGAAGAGGACGTGGAGTTGAAGAAGCGAGAGGGTTAGAGGAAGAGG
This sequence comes from Scardinius erythrophthalmus, assembly GCF_964197995.2. Classification (NCBI taxonomy): domain Eukaryota; kingdom Metazoa; phylum Chordata; class Actinopteri; order Cypriniformes; family Leuciscidae; genus Scardinius; species Scardinius erythrophthalmus. The sequence goes on along the minus strand of NC_138224.1, from coordinate 4,892,189 downwards.
ACAAGGAGGAGCAATAAGAGGACGAGGAGGGGAAAGAGGAAGGGTAAGAAGAGTAAGAAATAGAATAACTGATGACATCAGAGCTACAATAGTGGACCATGTCATCAACCATGGGTTGACCCTGAGGGAAGCTGGCCAACGGGTTCAGCCTAATTTGAGCCGCTACACTGTGACAAGCATCATTAGGACATTTCGAAATGAGAGTCGGTAAGTACTTTGTAGCACTGCCATACTCTGAGAAACACAACAGTACCATACATGCAAAAATACTGAAATTGTTACTTTACAGAATTGCTAGACGTCCAGATGTTGGTGGCAGAGGAAGAATGTTCACTCCAGAGCAAGAGACCCATATAGTGAACATGGTGATTGCCAATAATGCAATAAGACTGTGCGAAATACAGAAGCGCATAATTGATAATGACACCATCTTTCAAAATATACAGTGTAAGCATTTCTGCACTAAGTCGTGTACTTGCGCGCCACAGAATAAGAATGAAGCAAATTTACAGAGTTCCTTTTGAGAGAAACACAGAACGTGTAAAGCAACTGCGATATGACTATGTGCAGGTAAGCTATAGTGTCATTGCTTCTGAATTTGAAAGTGCATACTGTAGTGCTGTGCATGGGCCTGATGTGCTGCATTTGTTTTGTCTTGTCCAGAGAGTGATGGATCTAGAAGCAGATGCCATGGGATATGAGCTACTTTTTGTAGATGAGGCCGGTTTTAACCTCAGTAAAACCAGGAGACGTGGCAGGAACATTATTGGACACCGTGCCATCAGCAATGTCCGAGGACAACGTGGTGGTAACATAACCATGTGTGCATCTATAAGCCAAAATGGTGCTCACCATCATGCAACCATAGGCCCATACAACACTGCACACATTACTTCATTCCTGGACACCTTACATGACATGCTCACTGTTCAGAGACCAGAGCATACCCGATATGTCATCATATGGGACAATGTTAGTTTCCATAGGGCTGCTTTGGTCCGCAACTGGTTTACAGACCACCCATCCTTCATGGCACTCAACCTCCCTCCATACTCTCCATTCTTAAATCCCATCGAGGAGTTCTTCTCTGCCTGGCGCTGGAAAGTGTACGACCGTCATCAACAGGTAGCCCTTTTACAGGCAATGGAGGAGGCATGTGGAGATATTGATCAGGCATCATGTCAGGCCTGGATACGGCATTCAAGGAGATATTTTCCCCGGTGCCTTGGACTGGAGGATATCGCATGCGATGTGGACGAAATTTTGTGGCCGGACCCAGAAAGACGACATGATGTAGGCTGATTGTCTTTCTTTCTTTTTTTTTTTGTGAAATTACTATTTTGTGTTCTGACTTTGTCTTGGTTTTGATGAGTGTGAATAAACACCAATACTTGAAGTTTGGAACCTTGTATGTTTACATGACACTATTACAAAAGTATGACCTCAAATTGACATCTGTACACAGAGAAAGCAAAAGCCAGATGTGTTTTGTATTCATACCATCAGTGTGTAGTTGGCACATTGTGTGCTTAGTAGATGATGGCTTGTGTTTACTGTTTGATACGAAAACACCATTTTTACGAAGGTGTGAAGAGTTAATCTAGCTGTGTTCGCTTTTGCAAGAGAACTACAATGTTTTGATAATTGGGTGAAAGGTTTTCTTATTTGTGTGTAGAGTTTTGCAAAAATAGCCAATAGTTACAAAAAAATGTGCTTAAGCAATCAGAAAAAACTGTAAATATGGCCACTAACTGGTGTAATGGAAATTTTACATTTAGATGTACTTTCAGATGTGTGCAACTTGTGTTAACGTTAAATTTATTTTTACTCCTAAGCATTTAAAGAAATATAAGCTAAAGTACATTATTAAAGATATGTAACCAAGTTTTAGAAATGTATAAGTTAAGATAAGCTTTCAAGGACAAAATGTTCTGGGTTAGAAGACTAAGTAACAAAGAGACAATGTGTACTTCAAGTGACCTATTGTGTACTTCAAGTGACCAATTGTGTACTTCAAGTGTGAAAAGTATGTGCGCAGCTTTGATCAAATTAAAGAGAGGCCAAATGTGTGAAAATGAAGCAGCTAATAACAGGAAACTTTTGCAGACATGGTATTGTTCTGTCTAGATAGAATTTATGTTAGAAGAGGTCTTGAACAGAGACGTTCGCCTTTTAAGGTAAACCAAGGCGATCTTTTGAGACAGACCAGGATGTGTTAAGAGTATATAAGCTGGGCAAAAAGAAGTCGGGGCCCTTCTTTTATCAGACTCTGACTGATGGGTGAACAGCCTTTCTTGCAAGAAATAAAGATCTTTATAACTTTTGAAATCTCCAGCTGTCTTCCAATTATTATTTAAAGTTGTGAAAGTAATTTCCACGACACTGGCACAGATTTATTCATCTACATGATTTAAGAGTGGAATTAGCCCACATAACTTTTCATTAAGAACACTGTAACTGTAAATTTGAAAAACATGTAACATTACTGAAAGGAAAATCTGCTTCCTGCTTTATGGACCCAGCCCTGGTCTGGCATTGGACACACCCAGCAACCTGGAGTATCAAAAACAAGCTGTTAACAATGTATTATTATAATCTTAAATGGGGAAAATGTTAGATTTACAGTGCCTGGATAGACAATGTTAGTGGGGAGCATATTATTATGTTGCACTATATTATATTGATTTGCAGTTGCATAAATACATTTTAAAAAAAAACATATATACTCACCCTTTTATCAATGTCCACTGTCATTCCAGGCCAGTAAAAATGCTGACAAATTGCATTCCGGGTTTTAACAGTACCACAATGGGGACCAATGGCACTGATGTGAAATTCCTTAAAAATGGCTTCAACTTCCTTTGACCCACAAACAACTTTCCTCTTCTTGGAAGCGTTGCCTTTCACATGACAGAGAGATCCCTCTGTTGAAGTTAAAGGTAATACAATTTTCTGGTTTACTAACCTTTATGAAAAATAAGTTCATTTTATATACTGAAGTAAAGTTCAAAAGGAAAAAAAGTCCCAAAGAATCCCATTAGGGGAAAGTTTAGAAAAAGACCAAAATAAAGCCTATTTATATGCCTATTCATTTTTGTTTTTTGTTTTTTTTTCTCACGTGAATAGGGTAAAATTTTTAACATTTAGATATCACCATGAAAATTAAGTTGATCACTTTCATCAAGACAAATAAAAAATGTATTACAAGTTTTTTTTAATTGTTTGTTAACGTGGATAAACGGTGCATAATCTAATTACGTACGTGCTGATTTGCATAAATGCCACAACAGATCTAAACATTGGGTATAGCGTTTTTAAAACATTCAGAGATTAAGTCAGTCAATCATTCAAGGTCCACTCAACTGCAACTGTCAACTTACAACTGTCAACGGTCACTAAGCTGTCACTCAAGTAAGAAAGATTTCCTTTTGTTTTTCCTACATGGATTATTTAACCTACATTTAATAAAACATACCTGGTGTGGTGATCAGCTACAATTTATTGGGAACATCTGGATGTGTGTTGAGCTGTGGTACGACTATTATTGGTGAAATGATGTCAAGTTTAGGATTAGTGAATAGTTTCATTAGCTTGCTAACAGCTAGCAGCAGCAAAAAAATTGTTAGCTGTCTTGAAATTAATCGACTTGAATTACTTGCATGGCAGTGTAATGTCTACGATAATCCATTTATCCATATCTTAATGAAAGATAGGGTTGGGTACCGACATGGAACCAGCATCTAAGTAACCGGTATGTAACTGGACCGAATCAAAATGCAGATTTTGGTGCCACAAAAAATGTGAAAAGGATTGCTGAAATTTAGAGCTGGTTTGTAGCATACCAAGAATACAGACTTGGCTGTTATTAGTACTGTAATGTTTTTTTTGTGTTAAATTATTGTAGTTGGGTTAGGTGGCTTAGGTTTTATTGTGAATTTATTATGTAAATTAGTTGTTTTGTATTTAGACTAATTATATTTACATATACTTTAGAATATGCTTTGTATGTTGCCATCAGTGTTAATTGTTATGTTTACTTTGTGACATGGATCAGTGAGATTGATCCGTCTACATAAAGGTTTAAATTGAGTGGATTTTTTTTGTCCATTTTCAGGAATGGAGGAATATGAACAGTGTGTCATTTGCAGGCAGAGTGTTGATGGAGCAGGGTCATTAAAAATACTTGGAGAGAAGGGAAGTTTATCTATCAACCAGGCCAGTGAAACGAGGAGAGACAACAATCACACTGTACCTGGTGATAAAGTACACAGAGACTGTCAATGTTCTTATACTAAAGGACCACAGATAGCCAAGGACACCAGCCAACAATACTCAGAACCAAGTAGAGAGAGACAAACACTAAGATCAACTACTGGGACATTCTCTTTCAATACTGACTGCCTCTTTTGTGGCACACCAGCTGAGGTTGGAAAAAGAGAAAGAGGCCATGGGAATCTAAGGTTTACCAAATTAGAAATTACTGCAAAACTTTAATCTATCAATATTTATGTTCTATTATGCATTTTCCTTGTTATATGACTAACAGAAACTCATGAAATAATATAGGCTATAGGCAGACACACAGTAATAAGATATAAGTAATACGATATTTATTCAAATGTTGATTTTGAAATTAGTGAACATCACCATATATAAATAAATAAATAAAATTATAAATAAACATTTCTAAAGACAGTTAATATTTTACATAGAATATCACAAAAATATTAACAACTTGTTTTTTCAACATCTTCAGTGAAAGTGCACACAGTGAACGTTTCAATGGGAAGAACAAAAATAATCTGTGAATGTCCTATTACAGGCGGAAAGGTACAAAAAAGATGTGCAATCTTTCAAGTGCACACATGAACTACAAACAGTTCTAAAATGTATTTTGCCATTGACTGGCGCTAACGATTTCAGCAGCTTTCAGTCCATAATGGCGGACGCACCTCCGCAGCGCCATCTACAGACTGTTACCCATAACACAACAGAGTTTCGCCTCTTGGGCTTCCCGCCCCTCCGCTTCCGGCTCATGGGACCTTACTTCGGAAAAAATATGTATGGAAGTCAATGGCGAGAGATAACTTATCTTTTTATTCCGTCTGAACTGTGCCCTGAGCTACATGATGTTTGTCAATTTAAAAGGTAATTATGAAAGTCAAGAAAGTCGCAGTTTGTCATAAAACAAAAGGGTAACGTTTAGTTTGATGTGAAAATCGCTCAATGAACTACATCTCTCGTCTCGCACTATGTACGTCACTCGTATGTGTGTATTCTGGCTCAAAACACTCAGGCATGACGGCGTAACGTTACGATTATAAGGTAAGACTATAGAAAAAATTACAGATGTTAGCTTCAGTAAAGTTAGCTTCATTCATTGAGAGAAAAGGTATGACGTTGCATGTGCGCCTTCTGGGTTTGTAGTCTTTCTAATTGTATTTTCACAGTCTTATACCTCAGCAGTTTTACATCAAGCTGCGACTTTCTTGACTTTAAAATGTATCTTTTAAATTGACAAACATCATAGGCCTATGTGTAAATCAGGGCACAATTCAAACGAGATCAAAATATTTGTTGTCTCTCGCCATTGACTACCATACAATATTTTTCCGAAATAAGGTCCCATGGTGGTCGACCGGAAGGGGAGGGACTTAGGCTCTCACTGTAGCTTTGCGCCGCCATCTTTGCGACCGCGGCGGTCTCAGTGCCTGCAATATGTTGTGCAGTTGGCTGCAACAACAGCGGAAAGAGGAACCCTGAACTGGTATTTTATTCTATACCAAAAGAAGAGAGAAGAGAGAATCATTTATTTAAAAGACTTGAAGTCTCATGTTGGTTTGTGGTTAATTATATTTCCTAAGTGGCCAACATAGACAGATATCGACAGATAATGTTTTGTCTTCATTTTATTGTTGGATCTGTTTAAATGCACTTTATCATGGTAAGTTAGTAAGATTTGGGGTTGGTTTGAATATAACTGTCTGTCTGTCTGTATGTTAGTTAATACCTACCTAACGTTAAATCTAATAAATATTTTTCTGAAGTTCATAAAGATATTGTCTTCGTCACATGCGCTTTAGATGTTATTTTGTGTAAGTAACGTTAACGTTAGCTCTGCAGACGATGCATAATCTCAGCCTTTCCGTGGAAGACAAAGGGACATTTTTGAATATGTAGCCTAATGGAGACTCTTTTTGTCGATGTAATGAAAGTGAATGAGTAACATTAGCCTACTGGGGGCTGTCACGCAAAAAATAATATAAAATACAAAAAAACACATCACAAAAGTATCATAAGTGATATAATACGACTCGTCCGTTATATTAATATCGTTATTTATTCATATGATAGCTTTATGTGACGAACAAACTGCAATTTAAGTCGTTATATTAATCACTGAGCTTAACCTCTTGTCTTGATAGCTTTTAATCGCAGCCGAATCATTCAAAAAGATTCGACTCGAAAGATTCTTTCATTTCGATATTTGTGTATTAAACCTTCTCTCTGTAATTGAACATCTGTTTTTTCGGACAGATATGGCAGTCTTTTATGATATTCGGCTGATGTCTCTGGCTGTGCTGATGGACGGATTAGATAGATTCATTCACAGATATGGCAGTCTTTTATGATATTCGGCTGATGTCTCTGGCTGTGCTGATGGACGGATTAGATAGATTCATTCATGCCGGCCAAACAGCTGCAGATTCAGATTCATTCATGACATCGCCTCAATTCTCATGAACGCGCGCCATGAAGCTCTATGACTTAAATGAAAGGCCAATAGGCTCTATGCACGAACGCTGCCTACATATTTCTCAGGATCTCAGCCGGCGTCTTTACTTCCGCATTCTATAGGACAATTCACTTTAATAAAATTAATTTTCTCAGAAACGGAGACAACGATTTTAGAAACTGATTCGCTAGTCGGATTTCGCGTGATATGAGAGAATACTCACCCTCAAAGTTGTCGATGTAGCTCGAATTTTTTAATTTAAAGAACTTCTCTTTCTTACACATATGTGTGACAGTTAACTGCCTCGAAGTATTGTTAACATCATTCACGTTAACCGCTGGAAGTTCTTGTAAACAGAGAGTGTAATTTGCCATTATCTCCACCTAATGCAAAAACGGCTTCTGACGCAGCACCGGATGTAACTGGGCGGGCTGAGACAAAACGCGGAAGCGATCGGCATAGAGCCTATTGGGGCAGATAATAATGGACTAAAGAAAACTGGAGGTAAAAAAATAAGGATCGGAGCCTAAATTATACATTTTCTCCAGGTATCTCTGTCTCTCTCTCTCATTCAAATGGTCAGTTTGGGCGGCCATACCGGGCGAGTCGGTCGCAAATATGGCGGCGTTCTATTTGTAGTGACGTAGGTGGCATCTATGAATACTTTTTGCTTTAACTAACTGTGATTTTCTCACTCACACACACACACACACGAGCGCACGCAGCGACCGTTACACAAGAGCCAGACAGCAGCCGCTGACCTATCTAATATCAGATTCAGCACAAATAAGTTAACATAACGTATATATAATGGCCGTGGGCTTTTTTTTTTTTTTTTTTTTTTAATTAACGGGCTTGTCGAGGTCGACCCGTTCGGCAGATTTAACTCAGCTCGACGAATATGCAGTCCGTTTTCAAACCGACGACTAGCTGCTAACGTTACTTCAATGCAGAATAATGACATTTTTCGCGTATCAATGACGTGCGGGTCGGATACATGCGACCTGGCCGTTCAGACTGAAGTCGCATTTCAAAAGATCGGATATGTATCGGATTTGGGACCACATACCCAAGTGGCCTGGGTCGCATTTGAAAAGATCGGATCTGTGTCGTTCAGACTGTCATTAAAAGATCAGATACAGGTCGCATAGGGGCAAAAAAAATCGGAATTGGGTCGTTTCAGCCTGCAGTGTGAACGTAGCCTTAGTCAAGTTTCAACTTTAAGACTATATTACCAGAGAGAAGAGCAGCACCACCCAAAGAGGGATGAACACCATGTATTTTTAACATGTCAGGTCTGCCACAAAAACTTTTAAATTGTCTATGAACCCTATGTGATTCTGCAGACACCAGCCATTGAGTAACGACAGTCTGCTATGTATCTCATCACTCCAGCAAACAGGGAGGGGGCCAGAGCATATTACAGTGTCTGCCATACTTGCCAGTTCTCACACCTCTTTAATGTTACTTTTAGTGATCTCCAACTGGCGAAGTTGGACATCATTAGTAATATCATTAGTATTTATGATTAACATTAGCCTGCACTTTTAAATTTGCTTTGATGTCAGGAGCTCTGGCTTCCGGCTTCTTGTGAACCGATCCCTTTTCTGAGGCCACAGGCTTTGTGTGCCAGATCCCTCAATGGTTGCATAGTCATTGTGTGAGGGCAGGCATGACGCCTAGATAGTGGCTTACTCCAGGGCGGAGGTCTCTTAGGAAGAGGGTCTTGAAGTTTAAGTCCTCATCCATGTCAGTTTCATTGCGTGCCCCAAATTACGCTCGCCTGAGTCAGTTGAAATAGGCTTGGCTTGTCTCATGCTGGACCCGTTTGGTTTCCAGGGTGGCTAACAAGTCCTTGGTCTGACTCTGCAAACTCTTTGAGGGCTAATAAATACATTTTAGTACATGAAAGATAAAAATATATTGAATCTAGAATCTAAATTAACTTAGAATTTTACATGGGTATTTACATACACAAACACCACTACTGTTGTCACGGGAAGCCTTCTTTATACTGTACCAACTTATAAATGCACTTACTATAAGAATACTCTGATACCGCACATTAAGTTTGTGGCTTGCATCAAAAGTGTATTCTCCTGTAAAACCTATTCAGCCTGGGAGAATATTGGTTCCGTGCAGCCATTCTGAATAGAAGTAGAAATGATAACAACAACAAAACCAGTAATGGTTTTTATTTACCACACCAAAAATAATATTGTAACTGACTGGATCCCACTGAAAGAAATAGTGCATATTATTCAAACATATAACTTTATTTTATAATAATATCAAACTGCAATGGACTGTAAAACAAATGAAAGGAAAAAAAAAATCTAAATAATATTAACCCTGAATCTTGGGCTTTTCCAATCTATGTACAATGCTTTTTCTTCCAAGCCATCATTGTATTTCTTCAAGTTGAAAAGGTAACCATTGATCACCTGTAAATTTAAAAATGATTAGTAACAGGGTCTTGTACACCTGAATGTTAATTTTCTCTTAATGTGATCTTTTAAACAGCAATTCACTCTGTAATTAATAGTTATTTTGTCAAACCTCACCTTACATCACTCTCCAACTGATTCCCAGGCCCAGTTCGTAAAATGTCCCAATAGAACATTTTATACATGCCAATCTTTGATAAAAGCACATTAGCCTTCATCCCACTCCAAGCTTTAGAAATATATAAAGAAATTAAACAATATGGAATGATTATTACACAAAAAATTTTGTATACTGAAATTGAAGCTTGTGTGGAGAACCTTCAGGGATTTTCTTTTGCATTGTCCATATTTTGGAGCCTTGGATGTCATGTGTTTTTTGGTGGCCTTTTCAACATTTCCTTAAGCAATGTAGAAAATCTCATCCTGCTGTTGTATATCCTCTGACAGCACTTCCTCCTCTATAATATCTTTGTTTTTGTCAATCTGTCGAATGAAACAGTTGTGAGTGAGTGGTGCGCAACTATCCTTATAAATATTTAGAAGATTTTATTAAAAAAAAGACCGGATATGCAAAAAAAAAAAAAAAAAATATTGGCATATATTGCCAATAATAAAGAACTTGGTTTAATATATGCAATACTATAAAAGTGTTTATTCAGATTTTAAATCTGTATACCTATTTGATACAATTGCAGATATATACTTGCTTAAAACAAACCTTATAGTCATCAGGCACTTCACAAAGATATCGGGCCTCAGTTCCAAACATCAGGAAAAAAGGTGAGAACTTTGTTGAAAGGTGTTTTCTTGTTCTCAGGACAAACGTCACGCTGTCAGGATAATTGTCCCAGGTGTCTGGCTTCTCACCAACCAGCTTGCAGAGTGCTCTTAAGTTGGACATAATATAAATAAGTTAGAGAAGCAGACTTCTTAAAATCATTTATTTATTTTACTAAAAAAAAACTGCATAATTGTAACCATTCCACAAATTAACAATGATCTCGTGAAAAACTGTCAGCCAACATTAACCGCATGACCACTTTCTTGCTATGGAATATCAGTTAACAAACCTTAAATGTTATTATTACTTGTTCTTCAATTGTACGTGACCTGACCACTTATAAAGACTAGTTCAGTTATCATACAAATGAATACTATAGGTTACATCAGGTATGGCTTTATTTAAAGGTGGATTTTGTATATACCTGATTGACAAATTCTTACCCCAGGTCGGTCAAAATGCGCTTGGGAGTCCCAAAAAGATAGTAGAACTTGACGATGCAATTCATCACATTCTCGTCTGTTTTGGCTGGAATGGGATATGCTTCACTCCATTGAAGTAATCCACCAGGACACAAATGTACAGGTTGCCAGATGTAGTTGGGACAACTTTTCCAATTATTTCCATCCCAATTAGCTCAAATGGTTTATTCACCTTAATAAAGAACAAACCGCAGTTTAAAATAGATGACATCCATCCATCCATTCATCAATTAAATATAGCCACAAAGTGGCACAGATTTATTCATCTACATGACTTAAAGGAACACTCCACCCATTTGCATTAAGCTTTGCATTGTTAGAAACCCAGTCATACCAGAGCCGGATTATCCATAAGGGCACTTGGGCCAGTGCCCAGGGGCACCAACCATTCACAACCACTAGGGGGGCACCACATGACACAAGCTTTAAAAATATTTTTCGTAAATTGTTATATTATTAACTTGAAATTCTTGAAAGACCATACATAACTCAATTATGAACACTAATTTAACAATAACAATAATAATATAAATAATAATATAAATAAAATAAAGATTACATGACCACTATCACTCCCCCCTCCCTCCCCAATCTGTCAGAGTTGAGTTGGTCCACAACAAGTACGCAAATGTGTCTTTTTTAAAGACTACAAAAAATGAATCTAAATCCAAAATGGACAGACGTCAATTGAGTGGTCTTGCAAAAAGAAAGTTAAAGAAAGACAAGGACGCTAGTCGCTAGACGTTTAGCTACAATTCAAAATGTTCCAGGGATCGAAAGTTTTTTGTGTGTGTGAGAACATCACTAAAGCAGCGAAGCCGGAGCTAACTGTGGAGACGGTACTAGCATCTCAGATGGTACCGCCGTCAAATAATGCATTCGGGTGCCGCATGATTAACCTTTTGAGCGGTATGGTCTCATATGGGATTTTTATGTCTGTGCCCTGAGAGTACGGTGCCACCATAGACATGGGTGCCACATTTAGAATGTTCAGTGACGTCGCATAACTGCCAGATTCAAACTGTGCTTTCGCGCGTTGGCTGGCGCTGAGCCAGAGTCGGACGCGTTCAGCGCTGTCATATATCACGACTAAGCAGTGTTTTCAACCTCATAATGTTTATTTTAGGTTTCAGATATTTAAATACACATAAGCACGAGTAAAACAATACATTTGGAGTTTGTAAAAGACACACTGATATCCGTGGAAGCAGCAATAACAATCTATTAAAATATAATTTGCCGACATGTAGGCCTATTCATATAAGACAAAACATAGTGGAAGTAACTAGTTTACTCTATTCTTCTCGGTTCACCGGCCACTTTCTTGCATTTATTTTGGGAGAAACTGATGAATTCACGTGCTGTAAATCCGACTGACAGGACAACATTGTGGCGCCCATCTCATGTTAGTTCAAGATTATTTATAAAGGTTTTTAAACGACCAAACACACTCACTTACACGTATTTGAGAATCAGAATATCAGATAGGCTAGTTGATGACATGGTAAGCAAGTTTGTTAATATTTTGAATAAAAAAGGAAAAGCGAAATAAAAGCGACACATCTGTCATACAGTATTATTGTGGCTGCGGTGTATCGCGTGACGCGTCGCCATGGAAACATTAAAGGGAACGTTCGCCTTGAAAAAACTCACTCTGGGGTGGGGGTGTCAGAATATTTTAAATTTACACGTGAAAGGGTTAAAGAAAAGATTGAAAATAAATGTGTGATTAGATTAGATTAGCCTTTATTGTCTCCTAGCGGAGAAATTCATCTTGGGCATTCGGGACAACAGATGCAGCACAACATACATAACACATAACATGATTTACTACACATAACATGAATTACTACACATAATTATCACCTTATCACTAGCCTCTATACCTAATTACAGCTTGCCCACACCCTATTTGTTTTTATTCAATATTTTAATAGAGAGTGGCACAAAGGAAAATTTAAACCTATTCAGTTTACAGGTCGGTACCCTGTACCTTCTGCCTGAGGGCATCAACTCATACTCACTATAGAGAACATGATTCGGATCATTAATAATTTTAAAACTCTGTTTTCTCACCGCCTCCTCAAAAAGCTCATTAAGAGTAGTCGGTGGCACTGATCCAATTATCTTCCCTGCCCTTTTAATCAATGTTTGGAGCTGTGTTTTTAGTTTAACTGACAGGTTACCAAACCAAGCTATAATACCATATCTCAATATAGACTCAATAACTGTCTTGTGAAAAAGGAGCATAATATCTTTATCAACACCATGAACTCTTAGTCTTCTTAAAAAATATAAACGCTGACACATTTTTGATGAAATATAATCTACATGATGTGACCACTGTAACTGTTTGTCTAAATGAATTCCTAAATATTTATATGTTGTTACTTGTTCAATCGGTACTCCTTCAATTATAATAGGGCTTTGATCACCTATAGACCTAGGGTCAAAAATCATTTCTTTAGTTTTGTTAACATTAAGGAGCAAGTTATGCTTCTTGCACCACTTCTCCATCTCCTCTATCTCCTGTATATAAGTACCAATGTCTGACTCTTTGTGGAGTAAACTCAATATGGCCGTATCATCAGAAAATTTAATAATAAAATTATTCCTATTGATGTTTCTACATTCATTTGTATATAATATAAAAAGTAAGGTGTTACAGTTTACAGTGTGTGCTGTAAAGTGGTTAGAAAAAATTTAATCGGAATTGGCTAAAATCGGTATCATCAGGTCAAACTCAATGAAAAATTGGGAATCGGAATCGGCCTAGAAAATTGTAATCGGTGCATCTCTAAATAAAACAGCACAAAATATTCTCAAAATTATGCCACTTTCCTTTCCTGTTAAAAGACAAATGTCAAAAATTTGAAAAATAGAGAGAAAGTATAAATACTTTTTTTATTATTATTATTATTGGGCAAACATGAATTGACGCTGTCAATGAATTGATAATTGATTGGGGTGGGGGCCTTTTGAGGTATAGTGCCCAGGGGCACCACACTGTCTTAATACGGCCCTGAGTCATACTAATGAATGGTCGTGCAACACTCATTTTCCCCTGAGACAGGAGAAATCCGTATTTACCTCTTACACTTACTCCCACAATGACGCAAAAATCGTCATTTTGCGTCATTGTCGGAGGAAGTGTAAGGGGGAGGGGATTTCTGTTGAGACTACAAGCACAAGTTCCCACCCTTTCAAACCCGCCCATAGGGGTTGGACCTAATGCGCTAACAGACTATCACAGATCAGTGCCAGTGCGTTTGATTTCACCATTCATTGTTTACATGCACACCTTTTGTTTCAATCTAACTGAATAGGGGTTATGCGCAAAATACTTCCGGGTTCTACAAAATAGATAACTACTTCCGGTCGTCAGCTACTGATGTAAACGCAGCGTAGGAATGGCGATAGCCTTTTATAGCCAGTGTTTACAGGAGCTACCCATTCTATCAATTTCAGATGTACATCGTATTGCCAAACGGACTTCCAGAGCCCCGAGTACTCCGTTAGATAAAGGATTTAAGTTTTACACCTCATTTATTCATGATTATGAAGGTATGTAAATTAGTATATGTAGCTTTTGCAAATGGCACCCGATGTAGTGTTAGCTAACTATCAGTAAGTTAGTTTAGACTTGTATGCTATCAGTAGTTTAACCTTTTATATTTGCTTGCAGACGATTAAAACAATCAAATGAAGACTGCATTTTATTTTTTTATGTAAAAAAAAATTCTAATACTTAAGCATTCGTGACATTTTAATTAAAACAGAAATAAGAATTGTATTCTAAAAAAGCGAAAAATAAGTTACCTCAGAGATCACCTACCACTGCAGATTTACCTGTTTTCCGGTTCGAACGTTGGGCGTTCCGCATAACCCCTATTCATTCCGATTGGTGAATTTGAATGTAGTGTTTACATGAACGCTAAACAAGTGATCAGTTGATGTGCGTTTTACCTTGCTAAGAAAATACCCGCTCCTCCGTGAGAGATAGGCTAGCCCACGAGACCGGTGCATCTCACGGGCGCTCATCAGCAATCACGCCCCACCGGCTTTTGCGTTCGACAGTCGCCATTCATCACGTTTACTGTGGCGACTCTGGCGAGCAGGACGAGGCTAGGGCCGCGGGAGAACGACACGAGGCCGGTGGCGTGATCGGTTGATGTGCGTTTTATCACTGCTAAGAAAATACCCGCTCCTCCGCGATACAAAACCAGTGCGTCTCACAGGTGTCGGTCATCAGTAATCACGCCACTGGCCTCGCCTCGTTCTCCCGCGGCCCTAGTCTCGTCCTGTGCGCGACTGTAGAACGCAAAAGCCGAATCCTGGGACATTTTGTGCGATCACAAAAACCCGGGCATACTCACGGAGACTAACGTTAGTAGCTTAGCTTTGTTGTTTTACAACTGCTCTCTAACCGGACCAGGCGTGGCTTGGGAGTGGCCTAGTAGAGCAGCGAAGCAAGTGCATTCTGGGAGTTGTTGTCTTTCATCCACATGAGCCAAAAATGCATTTTCTGGCTTTTCTCAGTCTAGAAGGCTCCAAATTCAAAAATAATTTCACATTTCTACTACATAAATGACACAATTTAAATACACATTCATCTTTCCAGAGGTGAAGTATCTGTTTAAGAGTGTAATTAGAGCCCACATAACTTCATTTTTAAGAACACTGCAACTGTAAATTTAAAAAACATGTAACATTATCGAAAGGAAAATCTTAACATATGTTGATGGGGATGTAATCTGCTTCCTGCTTTATGGACCCAGCCCTGGTCTGGCATTGGACACACCCAGCAACCTGGAGTATCAAAAACAAGCTGTAAACAATGTATTATAATCTTAAATAGGGAAAATGTTAGATTTACAGTTAGTGGGGAGCAAACAACAAAGGTGTTTGCATTATATTGATTTGCAGTTGCATTAAAAAAAAAAAAAAACATATACTCTCCCTTTTATCAATGTCCACTGTCATTCCAGGCCAGTAAAAATGCTGGCAAATTGCATTCCGGGTCTTAACAGTACCACAATGGGGACCAATGGCACTGATGTGAAATTCCTTAAAAATGGCTTCAACTTCCTCTGACCCACAAACAACTTTCCTCTTCTTGGAAGCGTTGCCTTTCACATGACAGAGAGATCCCTCTTACCCGTTTTCCACCAAAAAAGAACTGGTTTGGAACTGGTGCTGGTTCAAAGTAGGTTCAACTTAGGAACCTTCTCAGAACCTGTTTGTTTTTCCACTGACTAGAGAGCCCAGCGAACAACGTCGTTACGTCACTGTGTACGTTGCCATA
Organism: Scardinius erythrophthalmus; assembly: GCF_964197995.2. NCBI lineage: Eukaryota > Metazoa > Chordata > Actinopteri > Cypriniformes > Leuciscidae > Scardinius > Scardinius erythrophthalmus. Next base: position 4,876,438 of record NC_138224.1, on the reverse strand, counting down.
TGTCTTAGCTTTCCCAACTTCAAGCATAACAATTACAATGTTGGACTACATCGTCTTTCTGCAAATGTTTCTCCTGGCTTTGCTATCCTATATTGGGGCCAGAAGACAACGTTTAGAACACATTTGTGCTGCTCATCTGGATAACTATAGGCGGAGGTTTTACGTTCAAGAAGAAGTTTGACAATAACCCCGCCCCCAGCCCCCGACGTAAGCATGACGTGGTAAAAGAACGGTTGTAGTCCAGCAAAGAGTTGGTGCTGCTTTTGGAACCAATTTTCCAGGCCGAGAACGTCTCTGTTACTAACGTAACCTCGGTTCCCTGAGATGAGGGAACGAGTGTTGCGTAAGCCTGAACCCGGATTTCAACCAACTATGGGACGGCTGTGGATCGGCTCTGCTGCGTGTTAGCTCCGTACTCCGCTGTCCTTCAATACCCACCAGGTCCGGATTTGTTGCGGAACAGCTGCGGCCATGACGGACAGCTGAAGTCACAAGGACCCACGAGATCTCGTGAATTCACGTATGATCTCGCGATATGACGTGTAGTTTCTATAAACAGAACCACCAAACCAGCAACAGTTTCCATCCAGAGGAGTAGGGGGGAAACAACTCTGTGCTATTGTGATTCTACCATGGGTAAGTACAAGAATTTATATAATCAACTTATAAAATGCTAAATGTTTATTTTGGGTTCCTTTTTGAATGTATTGGGAAAGTAATAGCCTGTGTAAATGGTTAACTATTGTTCTTTTTGTTGGAAATGGAAAAAATATATAAAACAAAATTTCTGTGGATTACATTTTACTTATGAGTGACAATGTTTTGGTTTTGTTTCTTATTTAACACAGTAATACTATAGAAATTCACTAAATTATTCTGTGCATTTCAGTGCCCATTACTAGGAGAAAATTGCTTTTTTACTTCTGCTTGCAAGACTGCGGAGGAGGGGTAGAAGGAGTACAGTACATCCACTGAACCAGCGCAGGCCTCAACAAGGAGATTTTTACAATCTTGTGGATGAACTGCGTTTGGACAGTCAACGGCATCACAAGTACTTTAGGATGAGTGCAGAGAAAATAGATGAGCTTCTCTCAAGCATTGGCCCTGAACTCACCAGACAAAACACCAACTACAGGTCTGCCATAGAACCAAAGCAGAGACTGGCTGTTGGACTGAGGTGAGCTTTACATAACATACACAATGAACACTGATCACCTTTTATTTTCAAAATTACTTTTTTTCGGGATTATCTCATACAATTTAATACAACCATTACTTCGCCCACGGCTTTGGATTCCGTCGTTGTCGTCGAGTATCGTTCAAGAGAACCAGCTCTGTATTTCAGTTGGTTTCCTCTGTGAACATGCACTAATGGATGTCTGACAATTTCGTTGCTTTTTGGAGTTTTGTTTGAAGGCTTGTTCGTTCTGCTCTCACGGAACAGATAGATTATAATATGCTTATGTACCATCAGGTGAAATCCTGCAGGTGTCGGCGCTTTCTCCGTCCATGCTATAAATGCACATCCTTGAATGAGCGTGGATTTTCTAGCGCATTTACTTGAACTTCATAGGCAATATATCTATGGTTTAACCCATTTGAGAGGCAGCCAAAATCAGAATTTAAAATGGACTGAATAAGCTCTACACGAACTTGACGAGCGATGCTGCGCTGATGGACCTTAGACTATAAAAAAAGAGTGACTGACATGTAACGTTATGCACATAAATCACTGTCACACAGACACTCTCTGAGTAATATTAAATTACTGCATAATACATTTTCAACTAGCAGAATAGTACAGAATCACGATACACAGTCTCACTTGTAGCCATGTCTTTTAACTGTTATAATATTTCGAAGGGCAAAAATAGGAACTTTTAATTGGCTTTACATCATCAACTGTCACTTTAGCGTGAGGCCCAGTGGCGGCTTGTCCATAGGGGGCGCTGGGGCGCCGCCCCCATCAACATTTCAGAAATTAACATGTGTAAAAACATTATATTAAAATGAAATAAAAAAAATAAAATAATAGTTTACTCATGTGCCGGCTGGTAGTAAGAGCCTCAGAATGTAATAAAATCGATTTTAATCGATTAACTATTTACTATGTTTTTCAATACGTTTCATGGGCGAGGGACGCCAGACACATGGGTGTCTATGTGAGTACACAAATTCTCGGGCAGCATGTGACCTGAAGCTGGTCTCTGATTGGTTTCTTAAAGATCCTCCTCGGGGCGCAAGTCGTTGCGTCCCTGGCCAATCATAATTGGATACATGTTATTTTATCCAATCTGATTGGTTCTCGTCACCTGTCATTCAACTGTACGCGGCGGAAAATAACCAACCTTGCCTGCTACTACGCTGATCACTTTTTATTACGCAATGGCAGCAGTTAATCCAAATTCTGTTATTTATTTACAAAAAAAAAACCTTTCTCAATACTTTCGCTTGAAGAAAAAAAAAAGATTAAGGATCTCGGACCGGAACAACCAGATTTACACATCCAGCAGCAGGCAAGTGACAGAGGACGAAGCATGGTAACGTTAAGTGTGTGCGCCATGGTGATGCAGGATTGACTGACAGCAGATGAACTCTGACACGGTGGGCATCGCAGTACAACAGCCACGTTACAACAAACAAATGCTAACTTATGAGACGTTGAAGAGAGACAGGAATATGATGGCAGACATCGCAAACATGTTTCAATGTGCAGTTTTTTTACATATAACGTACGTCGTCTTTTTGTCTGGTACTAATAATCTTCACTAAGTTAGCTAAACACTAAGTTAGCATGAGTTTTATTTATTTAATATTTATTTGACAGGGACAAATGCATAGAACATTGCTTTATGTAGAATACAAAGTAGATGCCATGCAATTCATAAAGCTTTTCTGCTGAAGGAAGCATGAAGTGCTCTAATGTCCTGGAAGTCCAGAGTCAATGCAGCCGTCTACCAGGACATTTAGAGCACGTCAGGCTTCCTTCAGCAGAAAGGCTTTTTGAAGATGCTTTATGAAGATGAAGATGATTTTCAGCAGGATTTTCACCTGCCCACACTGCCAAAATAACCAAAACCTGGTTCAATGACCATGGGATTACTGTGTAACTACTACAGTGTGATTTCATGTAATATTCTAATTTTCAAAAATTTTGATTTCGTGGGTTCCATAAGCTGTAAGCCATAATCATCAAAATTATAACAAATCAATGCTTATAATATCTCACTTTGCAAGCAATCAGCCTTTTTTATAAAATTAGTTTCACATTGAAGAATTCCTAAAATAATTTAACTTTTCCATGATATTCTAATTTTTGGAAAGGGTCTGTATAAAGGAGAGCAACATTATGTTCAAGTAGGAAACATGCTTTTTGTTACTACTTTGTTGGTCTGAAATGTAAATAAAAAGAGATCAAAATAGCTTTTTAGTTTCTGCTTTGTATTTTGCCCCCCCCCCCCCCCAAAAAAAAAAATGCGCCCCCCCAAAAATAATTATCACCAGCCGCCACTGGTGAGGCCCTGTGCAGTCGCAGACTTGGTACTGTCAGTAGCATAACGTTATAGCATTACCTCCCTAGCCTGAGCTAACTCAATCACGTCGAGCTAGGTGAGCGTGATTTCAGATAGCCAGGCTCCTCCGCTCCACTCACGCCCCGCCTCTTTGCCCATTTTCTGTTATCCGGGAGTGACGCAAGGCCAAGATGGCGACGGCCAGCTCCGCCCACTTTAGGCTTCAAAAATGCTCTTCAGAAACCTACGGGTGACATCACGGACACTACGTCCATATTTTTTTACAGTCTATGTTTTAGGTATATGTAAGGTGGGAGGAGTTGGCTCTGGATCCAACTCCTCCCTCTGGTTTTCGTGTTCTGCAGTAAGGACCATCTCCCTGTGGCACTGAGGCACTCGAAGGACCCGGCTCATCAGATCCACACATCAACAGTGGCGTTGAAGATCTTTCATCTTCTGCCAACACACCACTCAAATTGCTTTTGGAACTACAAAAAAAAAAATTTGTTCTAGACCTTCTGAAACATTTGTCATACACACAACAATTATCTATCACTTTATTTGAAATGTGGATATTGAATTTAAAGATGATAATGTCATCAATACTGTTATATCATTTCATACAGACCTTCTCGGTTGTAGGTGGGGCACAATAAAGGACTTGATTTCTGTGTACTTCCATTCCTTTTGTGATCCTCCTGCTGAACTGCTGGCAAGCACTTTTTTTCTGTTCTTTACAAAACTGTCCCTCAGTAACTGCCATTTTGCCTTGCAAAGATCAACTGAAAAAGAAGAGACAGATTAAAATCATAATCACACATTTAACTAATCTTTTTTTTTTTTTTTTTTTTTCACTTCACAGATACTTGGCTTCTGGTGACTCATTGATAAGCCTTGCATTTAACTACTGCCTTGGCCACACAACAGTGATGAACTGTGCATATATTGTGTGCTGCCATTGATCATGATGCAGCCATTTTTGCCCCGGCCGACTGCAGACTCATGGAAGGAGGTAGCACAACATTTTTGGGATAAATGGAACTTCACAAATTGCCTGGGAGCACTTGATGGAAAACACATTGTGATTCAAGCACCACCCCTGTCCGGTAGTCAGTACTTTAATTACAAAAAGACTTTCTCCATTGTGCTTTTGGCACTCGTGGATGCAGACTAACGGCTCAGAAACAGGGCAAGAGAAGCCTGTGCTGTTAGGGAGAGCTTTGCCACTTTCTTCACCTCCCCCGAGGGCAGTGTGTCCTGGGTCTGGCAGGACAGAATGGTGTGAAAAGACTTGTCATTACTGTTGACTGAAACCCTGTATATTTGTATTGTGTATGTGTTTAGTTTTTATTTATTTATTTATTTATTTATTTTTATTTTTTTCTGGTGTGAAGTATTGTACTGTAATAAGTTCTGTGAATTGTGAGTGATTTGTATTGAAAATAAAGTTTGAATAATCATTGGTTTGGCTACTCCTTGCCAGCCCCCTCATTTGGCAGTGTGAATCATCCACCCACAATAGACTTAAAGGTACCGTATGTAGGATTGTGGCCAAAACTGGTACTGCAATCACTTTAAAAATACTGTAGAGCCGTGTATCACCTCCCCCTCCCCCCTGACTCGAGGTTGCCAGATAAGCTGCAGGATTCAGCAGAAACGTAGGCTGCTTTCAATGAGCTTCCAATGGCAAGTGACGACGAGACGTACACAGTAAGTTTTTTTCTGTTAATTGTGTTTATGCTTCATGAGAGATATTTTGATGAGTAATTATTTATTTAAAAAATTTACTAATTGTCATTAGTTAAATATAATCGTAAAGATTTATGCTTGTATGTGACAGTATAATCATAAAGATGTATGCTCGTATGTGACAGACAGAACGGTAGCTGTCTAATCTTTTGTTACGTTATGTATCTGTCATTAATGTAAGTACAAGCCTATGTCACTATGTGTAAAAATTGAAGGGAAAAAACAGGATAATAGTAAAACAAAACAAAAAACATATAAACAACAAAATAAAACGTCCTTATTTTTCAATACGAAAAGAAAAAAAAAAAAGAAAAAAGTTTTTGTCATAAGTAGGCTAAAAAATAACCAAAACATTTGCCACAGCAATTATAACGCGGGACGAAGTCAATATCACCAATGGCTGTCACAGGGTTGTTTTCAGTCCCATCAGAAGATATTGTTAGAGTAACTAAATTACATTAGCAATGGTCATACAGGTCAACTTGCAGCATGTGTAACTTAGAAGAACGAATGACGAATATTTTTTTTCTGAGGTAAAGTTAGGCTGCTGTCTCAATTAAGTTACGTTTCAAATTGCCATAAGTTAATGGGTGTGCTAATGTTGTTTTCCTCAGCGTCTCAGCATAAGTACAGAGAAACGGGCTCCTATAATGCATTGCTAATGTTAGCATACGTCCATGTGAGCTGTTACGTTACTTTGCACGAACATGCATAACTTTGTTCGACTGTCATGAATAACGTTATATGAAATGTCCATTGACATCAAGTACAAGTTAGCCAAGCATAGATAAATCTTACCTGTCCAGGAGAAAATTAGTGTTAAAATTCTTCTCCGTTTTCAGCCGTCTCCATCTGTCAAAAGCATCTCCAATACAAATTCTGGTTTTATTTCGGACTTTGTCACGAAGAATTTCTGAATTGTAACGAGGTCTTTTGGATTTAGTAACGTTAGACATTTTTATCCGACTAGAGGGTAGGTTAGAGCAAAGCTGGCAACCCGGATCCCGAAACACTACTGACTTCGTGATTGGTCGATAGGTGGAGGGAGGCGCGTCAGGCCAAAACACAAAATGACAACATCAACATCAGTTGAGGGCTGCAAGTCCACTTTTTAAATGACAATATCCTAGCCATACTACTGTTGTCAGTGATATAAGTATTTGAAATGAACATGATTTCTTAATGTCTAGTGACATATTAGGGCAATTTTATGATTAATTGAAATATATTTCTTACATACGGTACCTTTAACTTAAACCGTACACAGCAAAGATTTAACTTTTTTTTTTTTTTTTTTTTTTTTTTACTGTAACAGATGTCAAACACAATATTAAATAAATGGCTAAATTACATGTATATCTTAAAATATATAAATATTTTATAATCTTAATATATATTTATAGCTTAACTCAAATTTAATTTAACTTCATTACATAACCTAATACTTGTTAATAAAGTTCTTCATGCAAATCAAACAACCCTGCAATGGCTGCTTAATTCAAAGTTTTAATGGGTTTTTAACATGTACAGCTAGAGAATTCCTCATTAAGTACATGACTAAACCATTTGCTTTCTATCTGCATTTCTTGGCCAAAATTAGTGATTTACCATCCACACCCATTAATCCTGCTACCGTTTTCCACGCCATATCCTTTTTAAGGTTGTCCTTATAAAAAGGATGCGACGGGTTATAAATGAGGTGATTTTGTACTTCCAGAATCAGCATCTCCTCATCCATGGTGTCAACAGGGTTAACTGGTGTCTAAAAAAAACTCACCTTCAACAGGCCTGTCTCCACCCATTATGACGTATTCAAGGTGTAGTGCAGGGAAATATGACCATGAGCCATGAGCACGGTGTATTTTATTTAGAAAATTAACCGGATCTTTTATTTTGTTTCTGTGCTCGACTTCCTGTCCTGCACACTCTGCCCTGTGCTAAAGTGCTGCAGAGCTCTCCAGCATCCAGCAAAAATAGAAGCTCTGCATATCTGCTCCGGAGGGCTGCGGATTGCCGGAGTCGGAACGCAGCCGTTCTGCAGTCAGTGAAATACACACATTGACTTTAATGGAAACCTATTGACTCCGCCGCGGATCCGCAGCCGTTCTGCAGTTGGTGGAAATTAGGGGTTCGTTTACCCTACGGGAAAACCCATTTTCTCGAGAAGATTGAAGCCAAAAATTATCCTTTAATTTTGCTTTAATTTAAAACGCACTTGCTGCAGCAAGCAGACCTAAGCGAGACGGCTCGCGTACTTATTGGCTGCTCTGCGGCAACTGCTGCAAACTATGGAGAGGCAGCTATGACGTGCGAACCAATGAGCGCGTCACAGCCCGCCAAAATGGGTGTGGCTCATGGCTATATTAAGCCGTGGCACCCGAGGTTGCCCTTTGGTTTCATCGACTGAAGCGATACCAGATCAAAGCACAAGCACGGCAAGGTTACGGAACACTCGTTCCCTCATCTCAGGGAACCGAGGATACGTTATTAACCGAGACGTTCTCTTTCGAGAGTACTCTCGTGTTATGTAAGCCTTAGCTTACGCTACGGGAACCCCGTGTAAAACGCTGTGCGTGCTCACAACTTTCTCAGCCAACGTCCCAGGGCAAATGCCCCGGGCTCATAAGACGAGTAAGTCAGAATATTCCGGCTGAACGTAACGGTGGGCCTAATAGAAGCATGTGAGGGGGGGAACGGGGTTGAACCCTTATTGTACCTCATATACTGAATGAATGAATGCTTAACACATTATAGCACAGTTAATGCAGACCTAAGTCAGGCAAGGTAACTGTAAGTGGCATTGCCAAACCGATAACAGTCTAGCCTGTAAAGCGGGAACTTCCAGGTTATAGAACCTGATAAATGTAGACGGAGAGGTCTGCCGCCGTACAAATATCCTGAAGTGGACCAAGCCCAGGATGAGGCCATGCCTCTAGTGGAGTGAGCTCTGACTCCCAGGAGGCAACAGAGGCCCTTGGATGCATAAGCTAAAGAAATAGCATCGACTATCCAACGCGAAAGGCTCTGTTTTGTGGTGGACAGACCTTTAGTGCGGCCACTAAAGGATACAAAGAGCTGGTCTGATTGTCTGAAAGCAGCAGAACGCTCCACATAAATCTTCAGAGCCCTGACAGGACAGGGAAAATTTGCGTCTCTCTCACTCTCAGTAATAGGGAGAGCAGAGAGAGAAATAACTTGCGCTCTGAACGGAGTGGCAAGTACCTTAGGAACATACCCGTGTTTTGGTTTGAGGATGATTTTAGAATCATTAGGCCCAAACTCAAGACAGGTAGCGCTCACAGAGAGCGCATGCAGGTCACCCACAGGCTTGACTGAGGAGAGAGCCATCAGGAAGACGGTTTTGAGTGAGAGATATTTCAAACCTACAGACTGCATTGGTTCAAATGGGTCACCTTTCATGGCCTCTAGGACCGTGGAAAGGTCCCAGATGGGAACCGAAGGAGGTCGAGGAGGGTTTAACCTCCTAGCCCCTCTTAGGAAGCGGACGACTAGGTCGTTTTTCCCCAGTGACTGACCAGACACAGGCACTAGAAACGCCGCTATGGCCGACACGTATACTTTGAGTGTGGAGGGGGATCTACCCGCATCCAAAAGCTCTTGGAGGAAGGAGAGTACCTCCGTTACTCCACAGCATCGTGGTTCCATGTTCCGTGCTGAGCATCAGCTAGAGAACACTGACCATTTCAAGGCATATAGCCGCCTAGTAGAGGGTGCTCTAGCCTCTGGGATAGTGTTTAACACTCCCTTAGGGAGGTAAGCGGGTATGCGTTGAGGGCCCATACATGCAGGGCCCACAGCTTGGGATATATATATAAATATATATGTCCACAAAGGTGACATACAGCGCTTTGTTTTGTTCCCGGCACTTCTCCTGAATCTGCCTCAGGACAAACACCATGTCTGTGGTTCCCCGGTTGGCTCTGAAGCCACACTGTGTCTCTGGAAGGTGATCTTCTGCTATCGCGGGTACCAGTCGATTCAGCAGTACTCTTGCAAGGATTTTGCCGGCAGTGGACAGAAGTGTTATGTCACGATAATTTAAACAGTCTGACTTCTCCTCTTTGTTCTTGTACAGAGTGATAATGACTGCCTCACGGAGGTCTTGAGGAGTTTTCCCTGCTCCCAACAGCAGATGAAGAATTCATGGAGTTTGGTGTGCAGTGCTGGGCCTCCGTTCTTCCATACCTCAGGAGGGATGGTATTAACTCCTGTAGCTTTTCCACTCTTCAGCTGTTTAATGGCTTCCTCAGTCTCTTGTAGTGTTGGTGCCACATCCAGTTCAGTTTTCACTGGTTGCTGTGAGATGCGGTCAATCGTTGGTTCTTCGACTGAGCGGCTAGCATTGAAAAGGGTGTAGAAGTGTTCAGACCAGCGGTTCAGGATAGATTCCTTTTCGGTGAGCGGTTATTTTCCGTCTGCACTCCGCAGGGGGCTCAGGATTTGGTTTGAGGGGCCATATACCGCTTTTAGAGCTTCATAGAATCCCCTGTAGTCACCAGTGTCAGCGCAAAGCTGGGTTCTTACTGTAAGGTTGGTCCACCACTCATTCTGAATCTTTCGAAGCTTACGCTGGAAGGTACTGCATTCCAGACGAAAGGCTGCTTTTTTATGCGGGCAGGATGGTTGGGTCAGGTGGGCCTTGTGTGCTGATCTCTTTAACAGCAGCTCCTGGACTTCTAAGTTGTTCTCATCGAACCAATCCCTGTTTTGCTTCGTGGATCCGAGGGTGTCTTCAGAGGTTTGCAGAACAACAGTTTTGATCTGACCCCACAGTGCTTCTGGGGCCGTAGGCGAGTTGGTTAGGCATATGGGTTCCTCTAGCCGAGACCGTAAGCTCTCCTGGAAAACTGCTCTAACTGCGTCAGACTGAAGGCTGCAGACCTTGAGCTTCTTCCTCGGTGTGCAACCTTTCCTTGGTTTGGGTTTAAAGTGTAATGTGATTTTGCAGCGGACGAGGCGGTTGTCTGTGTGACACTCAGCACTGGGCATTACCCGGGTGTGAAGGACATCTTTTAGGTCACGCTGGCGCACTAGGATGTAGTCTATGAGGTGCCAGTGTTTTGACCGAGGGTGCATCCAGGTTGTCTTCAGGCTGTCTTTCTGCTGGAAGATGGTGTTGGTAATGGAAAGCTGCTGTTCAGCGCAGAGTTCGAGTAACAAGCGTCCATTATCATTGCAGCTGCCCACACCATGCCTTCCAAGTACACCTTTCCAGGTTTCTGAATCTCTGCCCACTCTGGCATTGAAGTCACCAAGGATGACAATCTTGTCATTTGCTGGGACATCCTGATGAAGGCCTGCGTAGATCAGAGTAAAACTTGTCTTTGTCTACAGGATCTGCCTGGAGAGTCGCGGCATACACACTGAACAGTGTGGCGTGTTGCTGGGCACGAAGTGGTAAACGCATTGAGATGATACGATCAGAGTGGCCAGTTGGCAAGCTTGCAAGCTTGGTAGCGATGGAGTCCCTGATCATGAAGCCAACACCTGAAAGGCGTCTCTCTGTCGCGGGTTTGCCTGACCAGTAGAGGGTGTAACCTGCGCCATGCTTCCTTAGACTTCCTTTCTCTGAAAAGCGGATTTCACTGAGTGCAGCGATGTCAACATCCAGCCTAGCAAGTTCGTGTGCAATTAAAGCAGATCGTTGCTCGGGTCGAGTGCTGTCAACTGAGTCTAGCATGGTTCTGATGTTCCAGCATGCAAGTTTGAGTCCTTTCCCAACTTTTCAGGCGAGTGGAATGCGCCACTGTTTAATTGATTTAGTTCGACCGCATAAGAAGATGCCTGTTGACTGCGGTTAGCCAACTGGGAGATGGGGAGACGAGCTTTGTTTAGGCCAACTTTTCTAGGCCCCTCTCCATGTGGAGCAAGCAGTGCTGTCCCTAGAAAAGGCTGCTTGGTCGCTCAGGGTGCTGCCGGGTGATGATGTCGTCTCCAAGTCATCATCAGACGACCACTTGCGCCTGAGCCGCCTGCATGCAGGATCAAGACTGCGGCTTCCAGTGTCATCTTACACCTGCCGATTTGCCCTTTTCCCATCGCTACAGGACTTAGTTTGGGACTTGGGGGGTAGACGTGGATATTTCCTTCTTGCCTGCGCAGAGGAGTTTTCAAGTGGAGTGCAGTGTGCGCAGAACTGACCCCACCCTTTAAGCTTGAGTTCATTCACCCAGTGATGCAGTGTAGAAACATCACTCCCTCACGTCGTTTAACCCGCCAGCTGAAGCGGTGTACCGGGGTGTGGCACTAGGAGCCAGACGTGAGAGATTTAGAAGATGGATGAGGACCAGTGTGTCCGTCCACTAGGGGTTGCACGACTACTGATTTCTACTAGTCGATTTCTTATCAAAACAATACTCGAGTTACTCGACTACTCGTCTTTTATGCTACTGTATATGAAAAGACATGAAATAGCTAGATCTTATCAATAAACATTTATTAATTCATAGCCTAATGCAACAATTACATAAGTAAACTCTCAAAACGTTATAATTATGACATTTCATTTTTAAATTTTCATGTAACTGTTAACAGTCTAAAGCCAAATAAATAGCCGTTCTTGCCTTTCATTTTAGACGTCTAGCTTCTAGGGGCCGTTCACATATCGCGTCTTTTCCGCGCTCAAGGTCGTTATTTCAAATGTAGGCGCGGCGAGCGCGCTCATAATGAAAGCAACGGACGTGGTGCGCTAGTTTGTCCAGGCGGGTTTTTCCTTCTCATCTCCAGAAATATATCTAGTAGTAAAGCTAATGCAAGGGCTAGAAATACATTAATCCTTTGCTGAATGATACTTCTTCGTCGTCATCATGTAGTGCGCAGTTTGGTTGCATAGCAACGACAGACGCCACGGGAGCGCGAGCGCTTGTAGGAGACAGCGGCACGGCCGCGCGCGCTTTCCACACGTTTTTAGAAGCAATATGTGAACGGCCTCTTGCAGAGTTGGCCAAATTACAATATTTTTGTCATCCTTGATGCAATTCTTCCACACATCTGACGCGTGGTGTCTGTTGGTGACGTTCGCCATTTTTAATTAATTTATGTTTAATGGACGCTCGAGTAGTCGATTGTTTCCGACAGCGTCGACTACTGGTTGAAGTAGTCGATCTATCGACTACTCGACTAGTCTATGCAAGCCCTACCGTCCACTCATTAGTTGAGTGCAGCTATCAGGAAACAAAGGTACACCCCCTATATATATATATATATATATATATATATATATATATATATATATATATATATATATATATATGTTTCATTCACAGTAACTGCCTTTCATAAAGCTCTTACTATCAAACTTTTGATTTGCCTTTCTTATCATTCAGTTTACAGTTTTTTAAAACTGCCTAGACACTAAAAGTGGAACTTGAGGCTCACTCAGTATATGCTTGAAACTCAGTTTGCTATTGTAAATTTTTTTGCAAAACTTTAAGCACAGTTCTCTACATTAGAGACATCGTTCAAAACTAACAGCTCTAGTATTTCATTTAGAAAACACTCATTTACTGATTACCTACGCCAAATGATCACGTGTGAAAACACAATAGTTAAATTGATCAGATCACTTAGAAATCAAAACTCAGTGTTTTGAGAAAGAAAGAAATCATTTTTACACCCTTGCATTTCTGTTTACAGGGGAGACATCAGACTGATCAGAGATGCATCAGTGGATGGGAGACAGATTACATCAAATACAGCATTTTACATTACAGCATGCCATGTGCTTCGGGAGACCCGAGTTGGAGTCCTTGCTCGTGAACTTTTCCTGATCCTGTCTCCCTCTTTTTGTTTCTCTCACTTCGTTTCGTGTCACCATACTGTCATATCATGATAAAAGGCTGAAATGACAAAAAAATAAATCTTTAAACTTATGCTGGTTAAGCTCATTCTACACATGGAACACAATCAGAATCTTTTATGCCACTACATCAGCATCTCTCAACATGGGGGTTGGGGGAACTGATTCTGACAGCAGGATGATTTGCCGTCGGATTCTGTTCCACTAATGTTTTATACACAAGGAGGTTCTAATATTTATCAAACTGATGCTGGCAAAGCCCCATGCACACACCCAATAGAATCAGCATCTTTCAAGTCACCACATAAACATCTCTCATCTTAAGGGTGGGGGAACGGATTCCGAAAGCTGGATTGTTTGCCGTCGGAGTCTTTTCCCCCCAAGTTTCTTACATAATGAGGTTGTATTTACAAAACCTTCCATCTATTTGCTGCCGATAGCCTCGTGGACAACTTGCTGACATTTAACACTGTTGTGCTTCGGGAAACCTGAGTGCGAGTCCCGGCTAGTGGCCTTTTCCTGATCCTGTCCCTTTGTCTCTGTTTCTCCCACTTCCTGTCTACATACAGGCATAAATGGCAAAAATGCCAAACAATAAATCTTTACATATAGCGCTGCTAAACTCGAATTCGAATCTTGATGAACTTTCCCTGATGTGCAATCTTGACATTTAAATGTATTATGGTCAATGTGTCACATTTTAGATGCTTATAACATCGATGCTTGTGTTTTAAATCTTTAGGTAAACAACAAAAATTTCAACCAACTGCTTCGAAAAATTCGAAGCTTTGTTTTGCGATCTCGCTATATTCCTTTCTTATTAGTTTTCTGATAAAACTTCCATTTGTTGGTGAAATGATGGGTTTGTGTGAGGTTGTTTCAAAGAGCTGTGTTACGGATGGATTTTACTGAAGCGCTGCGGAGCTTTTGGCCCAACGGTGGAAATGCAGCGTGGTTTTACTATTAGCTCAGTCCGGCCAGTTGAAAGCCCTGGCTCACACTGGCCTGACAGTGGAAAAGCGGCTAATGAGAAACCTTTCATCACACCCATTTCTCTGGCCAGGAGCTATCCTTGTCTCACTGTAGTGGTTGATGTGCCATTAAAACCCATGCATACACAAGAAAATGGGTTTTTAATAGCTGTCCAGAGTAGTGACCTCTACACGTAACTGAAAAAAAGTTACTTATTTGATTTCAGCAAGTTGCCAAGTCAACATTTTCACTTAGTTTAGCTCGATGTACTAGTCTACTTGATTGCATTTCATACAGCAGCATCTCTGTAGCAGCTGGCGATGCGGCGCTCTGTAACATTTCATAAATCAGACCTGATGTTTCCTGACACAACTCCTCCTCTCCGGTCTGCTTCCTGTTGCCACCGTCCTCACGTTTCAGACCGAGCGACATGAAAAATTAATGTGTAGATAAGAGTTATTTTGTCATGGAGCCGCACTGCACATGAAAACAGCATCTTCACAGACTTTTGCCTTTGGACTTTCCATCTCTGATCTCTGTAAATCCAAAAAAAAACTACTCAATTCAAGCTTCTCCCAGGTCCTTTTTTCCCAGGTTTTGAATAAATAAGGTGCATGGAGCTACTGTGACCCACATATATCATGTCCTGGTGGCACAGCGGTGGCCTTATGTTTATGTGCGACATTCACTGTGGTATAATTAGCTTCCTTTGGCCTCAAAACTCAGAAAGTAGCAGCAGACCGGAGGTTTGGATTCTGGGTCAGTGTGAGAATGAACTCAGAATGATCTTTTCAATGACGTGCCAATGTTAGATCTCTGACTTCAAGTCAGCAAAATGCACATGAAGATGTCAAAATATAAGATTCCTCAGATCATTGACTCAAGATTCAAGACATTATAACGTATTTATTATTTTACTATATATATATATACATATGTTTATATATATATATATATATATATATATATATATATATATATTAGTGTGTGTGTGTGTGTGTGTGTGTGTGTGTGTGTGTGTGTGTGTGTGTGTGTGTGTGTGTGTGTGTGTGTGTGTGTTTGTAATATAAATATTCCTAATTTCTAGTGAATCCTTTTGACTGACTTGTTTAAAAGAACCGGTACCTTACACTTTAAGAACTAATAATTTCGGCATACACTTTTAAAACAAATCAGGCTGCCCAAAAAATGTAATGTAAATAAATTAAAATACAGTTTACAAATCAATCTTTCCAGCAGAATCTTTCAGCAGTTTTTACATCATTAACAGTCGGTATAATATGGTTAAAAATCTTCCAGCTGCTTCTCTAATCAAATATATTACATTCTGATATTTTCAGGTGTGTCTGAAATTGAAACCTCTCGTTCAACTCATTCTAGAACATGTTATGTTCATCATCATCACAGGAAAAACCTGGCATAACACTGTGATGTATGTATGTATGTATGTATGTATGTATGTAAAAAGCAGTAAAATGTTTAATAATTTAACTAATTGTTTAAACCAATTACGTGTTTTGTGTATACATGAAAACAGCTCAAAGTGCACTATTTTATTTTTTATTTTTTTTTATAAACAGTTACCTGCAGTAGAGGAAGTCATCCAGCAGATGGCAGTTGTTCACTGTTGGGAATGGAAGTCCATCATCTTAATGAGGTTACATCATTAATCATCCAACCTACACATTCACACAGCAACTTATTTCCATTAATATGTGACATCATCTAATATGTAGTGGAGCTGTGAGTGATAAAAAAAATAAAAATAATTCACACATTTTACCTCACCATGATATCACTAAAATAGGTGCACAACATTTTGACATGACTCAGTAAACTGCAAAAACGGCAGAAAAATGGCTGTGGTCTAATCAACACCTTTGTCAGCATTAATAAAATATAATTTGCCCTCTGTGAAGATTTAAATCAGGAACACCCCCCCCCACACACACACACACACACACACACACACTTAACAAGAAGATACACTTCATTAGCTTCACGCGGAGGGTTCGAATGCTCCCTGCATTTCACGATCATGATAAATTGTGTATTAGCACAATGCCAGCATGTGCTGGTATTTTTTCTTTTCTTTTTTTTTTCCAGCCAGGCACAGATGTTTGGTGACTCCTCCAACATGTCATAAACACAGAACAGTGTTTAAACACTCCTATGGTCAGCGGCCAGCCTCCAACAAAAACACATACGCGCAATGTTCAGTGTGGCCAAAAACACTGTCGCGGTGGAAGCCGGTGCCACACGATCTCGTGATGGAGGCCGGTGACACATTCGGACGCCCACAGGGTTTGACAACTGTTTACCGGGCCGTGCCAAGCGGGGTAATGCTGGGGTTCATGGAAAGACACCTGTTCACGAGCAGCACGAGCCAGCAGCACCTTGGCACAATAACAGCGGGAGCAGCGGGTGTGCCACTTTAGCTCCTCTATTCAAGCGCAGATCACTATATTAGATCGCTGCTAGAGCTCC
The DNA here is from genome assembly GCF_964197995.2 of Scardinius erythrophthalmus. NCBI lineage: Eukaryota > Metazoa > Chordata > Actinopteri > Cypriniformes > Leuciscidae > Scardinius > Scardinius erythrophthalmus. The sequence continues at coordinate 4,859,899 of NC_138224.1, read as the reverse complement.
ATTCACACAGACCCGCCCACATCAGCTTATACAAGAGCGCTGATATCATAAAGATGGATATTAGTGTTAAAAGTGGGCTATTACAGTGGATATTACAAGATATTATAGATCTGTCTACATTTGCTTCTAATTTGAGGGTGTTGTTGGCTAACATATATCATACTGTAGCTAGGTCTGGTACCCAAAAAGTTTCAAAAGTGATATGTTATCAAAATAATACCATACATACATATAATCTAATGATTTCTATATTTAAGTATCATTGTATTTATATCACTTGCCTTGGTATTATGTTTTTTGGACATAAACAGCCTATTTCACTACACAAACATACCATGGTATCTTGAAGTACCTTGCAGTACCAAATACCATACATGAATTTCAGTTCCATGGTAAACATTACAATAGCCTATATAGTATTACCATGTGACACTATTGCTGTACCATGGTGCCTGTCACAGTAATGGTTTTTGGTGATACTATACAATACAATATTATTCAAAAGTTTTTTTTCTTTGAAAAAATTAATACTTTTATTCAGTGAGGGTTCATTAAATTGATCAAAAGTGATAGTAAAGATTTTTTTAAATGTAACAAAACATTTATATTCCAAATAAATGCGTTCTTTTCTACTTTATATTTATCCAAGAATATGAATGAATAGTGGTTCTCACAAAAAAAAATATTAAGCAGCACAACTGTTTTCAACATTGATAATAATCAGAAATGTTTCTTGAGCTGCAAATCAACATATTAGAATGATTTCTGAAGGATCATGTGACACTGAAGACTGGAGAAATGATGCTGAAAATTGATCACAGGAATAAATTACATTTTAGAATATATATTCAAATGTAAAACAATATTACTGTTTTGATCAAATAAATACAGCCTTAAGGCCAATTCACACTGCAGACAAACACGTTTGTTAGATTTTGTCTGATCAGTTGGCGTTGGTCAGGGTTTGTTTTCACCTGTTTTCATTTGGGGAAGTGTGAACATGACACTTTATTATTTTTCATAAAAATTTCAATCCGACTGCCAACTTGTTTGTTGGTGTTTGTCTGTGTGGTGTAAATTGGCCTTTAGAGAGCATAAGAGACTTCTTACATCTTCCAAAAAATCATACAGACCCAAACTTTTGGAAAGGTTGTGTGTCAACAACACCCATAGTATTACCATGGAAATCATCCAAAAAAGTGTCCCACATACCTTTCTTAAACATTTCAGGCAGAATATATAAGAGTTTTTTTTTTCCCATTTTAATATATCTTTTCCATGTCTGCAGATTTATACATCAGTTCAGAATGTCACTTAGAAATAAAGGTTCCAAAAGGAACCATTTTGGGTTCCCTTAAGAACCTTTCATGGAACCGTTTTTTTCTTAGCGTGAAGAGTGTTTTAGCAATTCTAAAGAACCCTTTTCCACTATAAAGCACCTTTTGTGCAATGTTCAATGTTCTTCATGGAACCATCAATGCCATTTTTAAGAGTATAAAAATCTACGTAGAAAGTCAAGCAACAATATGTCAAGGACTGAAAATAATTCAGATTGTCCTAATCCGACAGATAAATACAGCAGAATGAAATGTAGGTTATGGGGCTGTGGGAGCAAAATTCAGTTCATCCGTGGTCAGTTCAAAAGAGTAATCATGAGGAAATAGCACATGGAATTATGGGAGAAAGGCGAGGGGACAGGAAGTTCAGCACAGGCACCCAGCTGGCTGGTGTGTGTGTGCGTGCGTGCGTGCGTGCGTGCGTGTGTGCGTTTACATTACTTTGTGGGGACCAGGCAACGGTCCCCATGGGGAAATGGATTAATAAACATAAATTATGTTTTTTTGAAAATGTAAACATGAAAATGCAGAAAGTTTTCTGTGATGTATAGGTTTAGAGGTAGAGTCAGTGTAGGGGGATAGAATATACAGTTTGTTCAGTATAAAAACCTTTACGCCTATGAAGAGTCCCCACAAAGATAATGAAACCGCGCGCGTGTGTGTGTGTCTGTGTGTGAGTGTGTTTATATGAATCAGTGCCTGACTCTGCCTGTGATCCTCTGTGAGTTTGTTAAGGATGTGTGTGCCCACTATTGGCTGCTCAGTAGGATGATTAAAGCACACTTGTCCGTGCTCTGGGGGTTGTTGCCAGGGCTCTGAAGGAGAACGCGAGCTGATTGGTTCCCTCAAATGACTGAGGATTCCAAACTAGTCACATTAACTCAGCAAGCAGCCCGACCCGAGTGCACATCTTAGTCAACAACTCTTACAAAAATCCATAAAAATCAATTCCGCAGTTCACGTTAATTGATTCCTTTAAAGGTTCCCTTTCATTTTCAAAGAGATCGTCAAGACCAAAGTGGCATGGATTGGAGACGGCTCTTCGTCTCGGTGACTAGACGGAAGCCGCATTAAAATGCGTACAGTGTTTTGCAGAGGTATAAACCCAGAGACGCTTAAAGAGCAGAGGGCGATTTAAGATGAGCCGAGATTGAGAGAGAACTTCGGAGGCTTTAGGGATGATGGAAGGTCAAAGATACCGGCGTTTTGGATTAACATTTTCACTGCACAATTTTCTACTCTGTCACCCTCTAAAATATACTTATACCACTGATAACCTCTTTACAACACCTCCCAGAAAAAAAAGACGCCTGCTCAAACAAAGACGGCAATTACTGCCAGTCATGATTTCATGCATCTCTCGTCCGTTTTATTATGCACTAAGGCTTCAAAAGTATCCCGTCGTCAGCCTTTTACTGCTGTAGTAAATACGCTGGCATTATTTATTGGGCGGCTGAGTTTTTCCATCAGGCCTGGATGTTGCTTTTGTGCTCGTGAGGCAGGGCTAGAAATAAAAAGAGAGAAAACGGCCTCTGAATTCAAAATATTTAATGTTCATCTTGTATATCTCATAATGTCCATTTTGCCTGAAATATTTACTTTCTCTTCTAGAAAATAAGCAAAACATATGGATGACTGGTTTTTATCTTGACCAAAATGCTTTCAATTATAAATGAATTATAAATGATGCACACACATTCACCGGCCACTTTATTAGCTACACCTATTGACCTCAATGCATTTAGGCATGTATACATGGTCAATATGATGAAGTTCAAACTGAGCATCAGAAATGGTAAGAAAGGAGATTTAAGTGGCTTTTAACATAGCATGGTTGTTGGTGACAAACGGGCTGGTCTGAGTATTTCAGAAACTGCTGATCTACTGGAATTTTCATGCACAACCATCTTTAGGGTTTACAGAGAATGGTCTGAAAAAAAGAAAATGTCTTGTTGATGCCTGAGGTCAGAGGAGAATAGCCAGACTGGTTCGAGCTGAAAGAAAGGCATCAGTAACTCAAATAACCACTCATTACTAGTGAGGTCTGCAGAAGAGCATCTCTGAACGCACTACGCACTGAATCCTGAAGCAGATGGGCTACAGCAGCAGAAGACACTCCTGTCAGTTAAGAACAGCAAACTGAGGCTACATTTCACATGGGCCAAAATTGGACAACAGAAGATTGGAGAAAAGTTGCCTGAGTCATGATTTCTGTTGCGACATTCCGATTGTAGGGTCAGAATTTGGTGTAAACAACACGAAAGCATAGATCCATCCCGCCTTGTATCAACGGTTCAGGCTGCCGGTGGTGTAATGGTGTGGGGGATTTTTTTCTTGGAACACATTAAACCCCTTAGTACCAATTAAGCATTGTTTAAACGCCACAGCCTACCTATTGTTGCTGACCATGTCCATCCCTTTATGACCACAGCGTACATATCTGCTAAGGCTATTTCCAGCAGGAGAGTGTGCCATGTCACAAAGTGGTTTCCTGAACATGACAATGAGTTAAACTCAAATGGCCTCCACAGTCACAGATCTCAATCCAACCCAGCACCTTTGGGATGTGGTGGATCGGGGAGATTCACATCATGGATGTGCAGCCGACAAATCTGCAGCAACTGCGTGAAGCTATCATGTCAATATGGACAAACATCTCTGAGGAATGTTTCCAGCACCTTGTTAAATCGATGCCACGTTTTGAAGACAAAAGGAGTCCTAGCAAGATGTACCTAATAAAGTGGCCAGTGAGTGTATCAAATCTCATTTTATACTCTGATGACACAGTATTTTTAGGAAAACAATTCCATCACAAAGGAATGCCTTCATAAACACCCCTGAAAATCAAATCCTAGTGTTGCCTGTTTTATTTTCTCTCAGTGTAAATGTCGTGCCGAAACGGGAGGGTTGGTTTGAAGGGCTGAGGGTGTTTAGCGTGTCCTTAGCAGCCCTCTGAATGCTTCAGTGCAGATATTGCATGTTTTCCTCTCTCGGCATGTCTATATCTCGCTCTTTCCCTCTCCCTCTCTTTTTCCTTCTCAGTCTCACTTCCTTTTCATGTCCTGTTCCACAAACAACCCTTTCAACTTGATTATTCCATCCGTGGAAATGCCACGGTGCTGTGATATTTATAATAAAAACCAGTGCAACGACCAGCAGGTACACCTGCGCAAGACAACGGTTGTGTCAGGCAAACGTGTGTTTCTTCACAGTTGATGGACAAGCAACAAATGAAAATCTAATAGATAATGCAAAAGCCTGGCACCGAAAACATAAAAATGGTAATCACATTTCAGACGAATCCTGCCAGGCCATGCATATCAAATCAGCCCCACCTATGAAGAACATCCAATCTAATGCTAATCTGCCTTTTTTCCCTCGCATCTCATGGTTTGCATGCAAGTTTCATGCACACTTGTGTGACAGACTACACACGTGCTTATACATGTGTTTGCATCCATTTGTGAGTGTGATAGCAGCATATTTGGACGATAATACTTTATTAAAAGACCTTCCTTGTGAGTGACGAGAAGCTCATTATCATCTAATAGCTTCTGGGAATAGCATCAGGGAGTCTAAGTTGAGCTCTCTCATGATCAGGCAGAAAAATCCTCCAATGGTCTCCAACTCTCAGTCTGGACAAAATGTCTAATGCAAAATAAATAATGACTTAAATAAATGCACAAAAAAGCCCTACATTATGGCATTCTGCATTAGGGAATGCAAAAACAACCATAATATTCCAATATACTTTTCATCTAACACAGACAAACAGGATCCAAACGGCTGAGAATAAATCAGCGACATTGTGCATCTAATTCATCTGCCGTCCCTCCTGAGCAAAACATCATTCCCCGTAGACAATAACTTGTGACTCAGGCATAAATCACAACGCATAATCTCATTATGGAAATAAGGCTGAAGAGAAGCATCTTCCGCATTGCCAAATACCATCACAGCATCCAGATGTTGTGTCTACACAACAGAGCACTAGAACGTTCCTAAATTCGATGGATGTGTTACAAATTCATTTTTAATACCACTGCTAAACAAATCTGACTTGAAAATGTCATTTAGCATATTTCCATTTTAAACCTGTTGAATATATTTATCACAACACACTATAGCACTGTTCATAGAGCTTTGCATAGAAAATAGACACAAAAGAAAAGCAGGGGAAATTAAAACAGTTATAAAAGGAATTAGAGTAAAATGAATTAAAATAGTAAATAAACTTCTCATCTGGCAAAAACACCATTGCATCTTATTTTGACTCTGATTTCTCCATGACGGTCAGTATTCTTCTGTGGATTTTCATATACTGTGGATCATATACATTCTCTGTGTAGAGAGAATGGTGTCGTCTTAGCGGCCCCAAATTTAATAACAAATGATCGTTGCGACGGAAGCGAATCAATCAAAACTAACTTTAGCTGGAAAATAACTTTATTAAAGAACCACTATAAAGCCAAAACAATCTCTGTTACCTGAAATTATACGTTTATCTCTGTAAAGCTGCTTTGAAACAATCTGCATTGTTAAAAGCGCTAATGAAGATGACTTGACTTGACTTGATTTTCTGAGCCCACCAGATTAGTAATCTGTACTAGTCACCACAGTGTTATAGGTTGTGCAGCATATTAGCATATTAACCAAATGTTCTACATAGACAGCATGTTACTCAAAAGTCAACATTGATTTCAGTTGAAATCGGCGTTAGCCCATATTTAAAGTATCAGCATTAAAGTAACCATGAAATTAAAATGGATATTTCTCAACCTGTCACTCACATGAGATCGACCAATATCAAATTCCTAAAGACAAAATAAAATCCCGCCCTACATTTTTTTTCCTGTTCGAAAAGCTGTTTCACTCAGATAATAATAACTAATACTTAAACACACACTCAATATTAATATCAGCGCTCTTCACACAGTGCTTTATGAAAAGATTCCTAAGCATTTTTTTAAATTGCCACAAGGAGAAGTTTTCAGTGCAACTCTATTGTATTTGATCCTTATATGCATTAATCTAACAGAGATTATAATATACCAATCAGTCAATGCAAAGTGCTATTCACAGCGATACCTGATATTCAGTTACTTACTTTCATTGCAGAGGGCCTCTTTATCTATTAACCTTTGACCTCTAGGTTTCAAACCAGTCTTCAGATGTCCCATTATTGATGTCTTCTGATTGGCCTTTTGGTTCGGTCCGACCCCACACCTTAATTCATTGCCTGAGCTCTCTTGCCCTTTAAAAACTGCAAAATCATTTTTTCTCACTTGGTGATTTAATGTTATTGCATGGCAGGACTTTTGGGAGGCAATTTAGAGCGCGGACAGCAGGACAGTTCAAGGGTGTAACTCATCCGCCACCCCGCAGGACGACAAAGATCTCAAGCGTGTGCGCTTCAGTTGGAGAAGATGATTTAAATCACACTTGGGACATTACTGTTTGCTAACACCCTGGGAACGGTTCTAAAGCCTGAATAAATACTATGATCTGAAACACAATACGCCGGGGGAAACGGACAAGTAGGCAAATCGATATTCCCGAGAAGCCATTTAAAGCTGGATAATGTGTCATAGCTGGGAATATAACTCACAGAGCGGGGATGAGTGGACACACCATTACGAGGGCTTTAAGGGGTTAATGTATTACTAAATCCAGGTCATTTCCCGTGTGCACTATCACCACAGGGGGGTTTAATACTGTAACTCTCCAGATCCTCATTGAAAAAATGGCATTTCCTAAAGTTTGCTGCTCTTTAAACACTCCATGCGATTGTTAAAACCCCATGTACACAAGCACATGCACATGACTTTGAAATCAGATGGATTAATGTTGTCCCAAATGACAAACTATCCACTATGCACTTACAGTATACTATGCACTATGTTCTCAACCATGTAGTGCATGAATTTTAATGATCTGAGTCTGATGCAGAACCTGATTTCACCAAGTGCAACATGTTCCTGTGAACAACATTCCAATCAACCAATCAGATTTGAGGGAAAAAGTTTACAGTTTGTGTCAAGTTCTGGCTTACAAACAGGGTTAGGTGCTTCTACATCAGCGTTATCCACATCATTTCCCTAATAACTTATGGATGGGGTTAGGTTTAGGGGTAGGGATATGGTTAGGATTACATTTTCGGACAGGAATGTTGTTCCAGGATCAACAAAATGTCTTGACCCAGGAATGTGTCAAACTCTGCAAAATTAAGACATGCAAGTCTGATATCCCCTCCCCTTCCTCAACGTAAGGTGCGACAGTTGAGCGCATGAAGTCTCCGACATTCCAACAAGTGTATCATCCGAATATTTAAAGTGCATTTTTCTCTTTTGGAATATTCAGTGTGAACACTCACATTATTTATACTTCAAAATGGCATAGTGCATAAGTACGTGAATTGGGGCGCATCCTCAGAGTCAGTATGAATGAACAAAACAATGATCATCGCAAAGGAAATGGAGAAGAAGAGATGCAAATGGTTTTCAGAGGTGGAGTGGGTGGATTGAATCAGCAAACTGAATACAGAGCAGATCATTCATCTTCCTAAGGAGCACAGAAAAACACACTCCCTGCAGAGTGACATTCCTAATGGAGTTTCACATTGAGGTAGACCTGCTGTTTACGGCCTCAAAAACATGTTCATGACCCACGTCTGAGGCTCTCTCGTGAATCTTTCTGGACTGTTTACATCCGATACTGAGAAGACTTCAGGCACAAAAACACTTCTGATCACACTTCTGATCTGAAGTAGCCACGCCCCCAAAATTACCATGAATACCATGATATGTAAATATGTGCTGTGCGCTTTCATCTAATTAAAATAAACATCAATGAGAGTGGTGAGAAAATAGGAGTTAAGAAAGCATCTGATCATAGCGGTGTGGATTTGCACAAGCTCTGCAATTCACCACCATCATGTCGACAGATGAGGTGATTAAAAATAACCCTGTTATGATAGTTTAATTATTAAGTATATTTGAAAGTATAGACTATATAGAAATAGCTATGTGAGACTATAGTTTGAATTAATCCTTTTTTGTTCGCATGACACATTGACATTACAATACAGAAATGATATTTCACCATTATCCTAAACATGGTATAAGCATTCATTTCATGTGTCATTAAAGTCCTTCTCATAAAAATCAGTCAACAGGATTTCATAGACAAGTTGGGGAAGGTTTCTCTTCCAAGCTGTTCACACATTGGGAATAAAAAAGTGAGTATTACACGAATATTCCTACATATAGCACCTTTAAATTAACCTTAAATAACTTTTAAGTAGGTATACACATGAAAAACATCTGGCATTTGCCTTTATTCAAACTGTTATCAACATTACATCTGTGTATCGATGCAGAAACCTGTTCATTTCATCATCAATACCATCTCATCTCGTAAACACAGCAGTCAGCGTATTAAAATTGAGTTTCATTCTCATCCATTGAAGTGAGCGAAACCCATCGATCGCCTTTGCTTGCAGTTCTCCACGAGTCTCCATTTGCGACGTGATCGCGTGTACACCGGTGACCCCGTGTGTATGCGGGGCCCGTCAACACACGCACACTTAACCTTGGAGCTCACGCTCGATCAGTTAATGAATAATTTCAGCGCGATGGACGATCCCCGGGCATGGAGAACACAAGCTGGAGATAACAATCTTGGTTAAAGGTCACTCAGCAAATTGATGAAGTCATCTTAACTAGTTTTGCGGTATCTCACAGGGGGTTTGGCCCTCAGCCAGAACATCACTGGGCCAGCATCTGCTCCATAGGACCACCGCGCGCTGCAACACTATTATATACGCAGCGGTTATAATGGGATGGCTGAGTGGTTCCAATGAGAGTGGGAACAGACGATTGGGCGTCGCAGGAAATGTTTCAGGCCGCAGAGCCGCACTCACTTAGCTGTATCACAAAGCACTCTGAAAGCGGCTGTGCTCGGTGTAATTGACTCAATGAGTCCATCGAGCTGCGGTATCGGGACGAGAGTGGGCTGAAGTGGGGGGAAAGGGGGGTTATTTAGAAATGACACCCAATGGAGCCATTCGGGTGCTGCTGTAAAACCGCAGTGAAGGTCAAGAGCGCTGCCGCTCCAGAGATACCTGTGTCATGCTTCAGGGTCATAACTCCGATCATAATATCACACTGCTGGTAAGGAAAATAACTAGAAAAAAATGTGTAAATTCGACCTCAAGAAATCAATTCTATGAGAGAATTCCTAATAATGAAACAATTAATTTAGAAAAAGCTATAAACCAAATTGACTGGTCTGACCTCCTAACTAGCAGAGATACTGAGAATAGCTGCAGCACTTTTATTTCTACTATTACTGAGATAAGAGCAGCTTTCACAAGAAAGGTGAAATGTAAACATGGGCAAAAGACCACCTTACCATGGTTAAATGACACTCTCTGGCAACAAATGAAAGAACGAGACTTTGCTTTAAAGAGGGCTCTAAAATCAGGGCATGGTAGCGACCGGCTCACTTTTACAACTCTCCGAAATAAGGTTTTAAGGAATTTAAGAAAGTCTAAGGCAGAGTTTTTTATTAGAATTATTAATGAAGCTCAAGGAAATGGGAAACTTATTTGGAGAAATCTTAATAAATTAACTGGTCGGAATAAAGAACAAAGGAAGACTTTACCTGAACTCAAAGTGAATGGAATCCTGACCCAAGATAATGATATGATAGCAAGTACATTTAATGATTTCTTTATAAATTCAGTCAGGGAGCTGGCTCAAGGTATCCCAACTGAAACTATACCACTTAATCATATTGATAAAGCTAAACCTATTTTTAAAATACAGGAAATATCTGAATCAGAGGTTATAAAAATTATAACCTCGCTAAAAAATTCAAAAGCAAGGGATTCACATGGTTTGGATACCTCATTTTTAAAATTACACAGGGACGCACTTGCTCGCCCTATTGCACATCTGATCAACCTGTCAGTTAGGCAAAGTACTTTTCCAAGCTCGTGGAAAAAAGCAGTAGTATCTCCGATCTATAAGTCTGGTGATAAAACAATGGTGTCAAATTATAGACCCATTAGTATTCTATCAGTGATTTCCAAGGTGACAGAAAAATGGGTAGCAGAACAGCTGAAAAAACACCTAAACTTGGGCTATACCCCTTTGCATTCAATGCAGTTTGGATTTCGCACAAACCATTCTACAGAGACAGCTAACTGTTTCCTCCTTGAAAATATTAAGTCACAATTAGATGAGGGTGGCATAGTAGGTGCAGTGTTTCTGGACCTTAAAAAGGCTTTTGATACTGTGAATCACCGGACATTATTATCAAAATTATCTTTTTTTAATTTCTCAGATGAGGCCATGAAATGGATGGAGTCATATTTAACTGACAGGAAACAGAGTGTACATATTGGTAACTCTTACTCTTCATATCTTGATTGTAATATTGGTGTACCCCAGGGGTCAGTATTGGGCCCTATCTTGTTTAGCCTGTACATTAATGACTTGCCTTCAGTCTGTCAATCTGTTAATGTACAAATGTATGCAGATGATACAGTTCTTTATCTGCATACTAAGAACAAACAACAGGCTGCAACTAAATTAACCGAAGCATTGGTGCATGTTTCCGAATGGCTAAAAGTGTCACATCTGCATCTTAACATTAACAAAACAGTCTGTATGTTCTTTTCTAAGAGGTCCACAAGTGCACAGCAGGCTGATGTTTTTATTGAAGGAGAAAAACTCATGGTTGTGTCTGAGTTTAAATACCTTGGTATTATTTTAGATTCTAATTTAACTTTTAAAAAGCATGTTAAAAAGGTGGCTAATACCATTAGATATAATCTGGCTAACTTTAGACACATAAGGCCCTATTTAACAACAGAGGCAGCCAAACTTTTTATGTATGCCATGATTTTTTCTCACATATCATATTGTTTTACAAGCTGGTCCCAAGTAAATGTGACAACTCTCAGACCTATAGAAATCCTTTATAAACAAACCTTAAAAATATTAGACCAAAAACCTATCAGCTATCACCACTGCAATATTATTATTAAATATAATTTATTCAATTTTGACAGTTTTTTACATTATTTAGATGCCTGCCTCATTTTTAAAATTTTACATGGGCTTGCACCTCCACCACTGGGTGAATTTATACAGCAGAAGAACAGCAGTGGCAGGACAACAAGGGCAGTTACCAGGGGAGACTGTGTTGTACCGTATAGACGTAGTAAGTTTGGCCAAACAGTCTTCTCAGTACGGGCCTCAAATTATTGGAACTGCCTCCCTATTGAACTCAGAGAGAGCAACAGCTATTTATCATTTAAATTTACACTTAAGAAATGGATTAAAAACACTCAGAACTGCAATCATTAATAGTTGGTTTATCTTATTGTAGGTACTGCCCTTCTTTGTATTGTACTTAGTATTTTGTATCTATTTTTTTAAATTGTTCTCTGTTTTACATGTATTCTTTTTGTATTATGATGCTGTGTCGACCTGCCAAGGGACTACAGATGAAAATTAGCTCTCTAGCTAACTCTGGCACATTTACATTTTGAGTGTAAACAAAAAAATGTTAATTAATGTGCATTGTCCCTTTTAAATAAACAATAAAAAAAAAAAACAAAAAAAAAAACTGAGTGCTCGATACACCAAAAACTGTTTCTAACAAGAAATGGACTGCATTAGTCATTTTTATTTTTGTAGTTGCATAATATTCTTGCATAGAGAAGATGTCCAGACTCACATTGGCAATAATGATCAGATGGAAGATAAAACTACATTAATGCAATATTGACTTTGCTCAAGACTAAAAACTATTTTATTAAAGTGTCCCTATGCTTTTGTGAATATTACCTGTCATAATAGCTGTTTGTGAGTTTTAAAGATACAGCTACAGCTGATTGGATATTTTATATTTTATTCATGCATGCAAATCATGGATTTAACACTGGATTCAGTGTATCATGCAGCACTAAGATTTGTCACAAATATCTTTCTTTTTTAGGCCATACTGTGTAAACTGCCTCCTTTCTTATGTTCTCTTCTGACTCCTAAAGTCACTACCAGGAAATGTAATCTTCAGTCACATGGGCAAATCATGTATGATATCCCACGAACGTGAACTGTTTTTGGTGAAAGTGCCTTTAAAGTTTTTGCACCTTTTTCCTGGTATAAATTGCAGAATCAGCGAAAATTTGACTATTTACCGACAATGACACAGTTTAAAATTAGGAAATTTTGAGTACTAAATGCACATGTGCTGTTACTGAGCGCTGCTGGTGATTATGTTGAGATGATGTTAAATTGCCAACTGTCTTTTTCTGTCAAATGTCTGTAAATATATATATTTTTTTATATGGAACTACTATTCTGATGTCTTGGCCAGGACTCCCTTGAAAAAGAGATTTTGAATCTCAATGGGATTGTTTCCTGGTAAAATAAAGGTAAATAAAATAAAAAAATAAAATGTACAACAAATAAAGTTTTTGTATCCAGAAAGTTCAATTCTGAACTGCCAAGACAAGTCGTCAGCAAATCCAGTCTCACTTCCTGTTAAATACCTAAGAACTATGAGAGAATTATATTATATTATTAGAATTATGTGTTTTTTTACCTTTGATGCATGTAAATCTATTGTACGAGACCTCCCAATCAAAATTAGAACCTTTAAATTAGCATAATAGGGCACTTTAATAAATAGCAAAATAACCATTTTTACTCTTTAAACTAAAAGTTCATTTAAAAGGCCCCTAGCTATTATGGATTTTGAAAATGACCTTTCATGTAGTGTGTAACATTGCTCTAAGTGAATGAAAACATCCTGCAAAGTTTTAAATCTGCAAGTGCACCGTATATAAAGTTATTGTCTTTCAAAAGTAAGAGTTGACTCTGGTTTTTCACAAGAGTCATAAGCCTTTTCAAGACGAAACATTAGCATATTGAACGTGAAGACACCATGGAAAACTTGAACGCCCTCAAACACTGCAGCTGATTCCTTTGGATACTGGATAGCATCATGTTGAGGAGAAGCTGTGCTCTACAATGGGAAGGTAAAGCCAGTTTTTTTTTACTGCCCAAGGATGAGCATGTGAAGAATCAGTGGTTAAAATTAATCTTTACCCTTATACCACAGTAGTATAATCCTAAACTTTTGCTGTGTTCCCTTTATTTTACTGACAGACGACTGCTTCTCAAATCTCGAAGTTCAATCCAGGATTCGCAAACCACTTGCTCTTGAAAGACGGTGTTCAAAATACTTTGTTTTGAGTTTTATATTGTGTAGATCTCCTGCTTCTGGCTAACTTACATTATTCCTTTCTTACTGAAGTACTTCAGTTGTGGGCCACTATTACCTAAAACTGTGTATATTAATGCAGATCGTTAGTCGTTCTCACTACTTTGAATAAAGATTAAGCATGGAGCAAGATTGGTTTTACCCACGTTTATGTTAACGTTACATCAGTCATTCACGCTAGAGCTCGGCTAATGCATTGTTTTTGATACAGTTTCCACATGTTCACCGCAACAAATTAGAAAAATTCTCGGTAAATAAATAAGTAGGCCTATAAGTAAAATAATCAGTTTGCTGATGGACATGGACTTGTTATTGCTGATGGTGAGGAATTACAGTTACAACATCTCATAATGTACCTCAAACCGAGTAGTGTATCACTGAGAAACGTCCTGCTCGAGTCGTCCTTGCGATGGAGGTTCAGGTTGAATGAATTCTTCAAATGTTTCATCATCGGACTCGCGCTCGGACTCGATTGATATGGCAAAATCGACGTCATTGTTCCTTACTGTGTTTAGTTTAAAAGGTGTTTCTCAATGTCAAGGATACTTCCTTGGCAGGACTGGTCCTTCCAAGTCACTTCCTTCAGAGGCTAGGCGAGGCTCCTCTTTAGCATTCGGAGAACACGTAAATGGAACAGGCTAGCAAGTGCACGTCAGTGCGTCATTACGTCAGTGAAAATGAAAAACAGAGCGTTGCTATGGACGCAGTTCTGTTCACTCAGGCAATATAATCGTTTTTAAATCAATAAACTCCTTTTTAATCATATTGATTATTTGACTGTCAAGTGTGTTTAAACAGTGCGGGTCAATTTGACCCATAACATAATGGATGTAATTATTTTTTTAAACAAATGTTTGGTAACATAAATATATTTACATTTGAAAGCATAATGACCCGTTAACGCTCCGACTCCGTTAACGTCCAACATTTAGAATTATTTTAACAAGATAGCAAAGCTGCGCGCATAGGATTGTGGGTGATTTGAGAGCGCGAAGAGCGCGAAGGCTACACATATGCATCCTTTCCTGTTTATGGGATATTTTTCGAACGAAGGACTCAGTCCTTGGTGGAAATTCCGAGGATCCTCGACATTGGAACAGTCCTTATTGCATAAAAAATCGGATGTTGATGACGTAGCATCCTCGAAATTCTGGCTTCCGAGGATCCTTCCTTGACATTGAGAAACGCCTACAGTGTAGGAAGCCTCAGGACATGCAGAGCTGACGTTGTTGTTATGGCAATGGACGTTTTTGTTTTCGACACACGCTGTACGCGGTAAACCAATCACAACAGACTGAGCTGTCTGGCCAATCAGAGCAGAGTAGCTCGCGGAAAGAAGGGATTTAGAGAGATTGATTCATCTGACGAGTTGTTTGAGAATCATTGAAGATGTGGTGATGTGCAAATGTATATTATGAGAAAATAAAAAAAAAATTGACATTTGATGCAAGTAAACCTGTCGTAGGAGTCTCCAAAACAACATTATGAAACTTTAAGATAGTATAATAGGGGCACTTTAAATGCTACTCACATAACTGCTTACTACAAGCTAGAAATGTAGTCCTGCGCAGAAGCAAATCTAATCGGGCTCTCTGATTTCTGCATGTATAGGGCACAACACTGTCCAATGCCATGTCACATAAATATTAAACAGTATAAGCCTCCTATTTTGTTCAACACAATTTAGTTCATGTGGCATTAAAGAGATGCTGTGAAAGGAGCTTCAAGTATGAGAGCATCTCAGTCAAGTTGCCTGGCAGCAGTGGGAAAAGCTCATTAGGTTTAGCGGCACATAACACCAACAGCTGGTACGTGCTAGTAGCTTTTTTTAATTAAAGTAATTTAGTTTTTCCCACAAAGTCCAAATGTGTGCTTCAGCTCCATCTTTCTGCTTTATAAATGCAGAGTCAGAGCTCAAGACACTTTATCCCTTGATGGCTGAATCAAATCCTGGCACTTGAAAAATCACAAAAAAAAAGCCCTCTCCTTAACTTTACGTGATTGGAGCAGATTTATGCCATTTAGCAGGTGAATGAGTTTTAGACGAGTTTGCTGAGAACTCACGAGGGTCAATCAGTGTCTGATATGCTAAGGACTCCTCCAATCACATGAACAGGGCTGCAGAAAATCGTTACAGCTGATTGGATCAGACACTTGGAATCATGAATTATGACAGTCACAATTCCCAAATGTGACAGTTATCCTCGTTTGGCGGGGTGGGGGGAGATAGTCGCCCACATCAATATAAATGGGAAAGAGTGGGTAGTGTAAATGTTAAATAGTTGCCATCATATACGGCCACCCACTGAAATGAAGCAAAAAACTTGGGGTGCTCATATTTTACCCAAGTTTGCAGTATTAATTGAATCGGATGTTCCAGGATCAACAAGAATGTTGCATTCAAGCATTTTAATCAACCAATCCCATTTGAGGGATAGATTTACAGTTAATGTCGTGTTTAGACTTAACAACAAGGGTTAAGTGCTTCTACACCATTCGTATTCACCTATCACCTATACCTCTGATTTTAGAGATGTTATAGGTAGGGTCAGGTTTAGGGGTAGGATAGGGTTAGTATAAATCACAAACAAATGACTTTTATGAACCGGTTATTTTTAGTGAATGAAATGCAGCATGTGTGGTACAAATTACTTTTATGAACTGCTTCTTTGTAGCAAATCAAAACCATACAGCACAACCACTGACTTACTATTCATGATCTAGTGACTCTTATGGACCAATTCTTGTTAGTCAATCAAAATCATGCAGCACAACCAGAGAAGTATGATTCACGAACAAATGACTTTTACAAACCAGTTATTTTTAGTGAATCATACAGCGCAGCCAGTGTTGTACAATTGCTTCCGAAATCGCATACTGTATAGTAGGTACTTACTTTGCAACCAAAACATTTCTATATGTGCCCCTGGACCACAAAACCAGTCATAAGTCACACAGGTATATTTGTGGCAATAACCAACAAAACATTGTATGGGTCAAAATTATCGATTTTTCTTTTATGCCAAAAATCATTAGGATATAAAGTAAAGATCATGATCCATGAAGATATTTTGTAAATTTCCTACCTTAAATATATCAAAAATGTATTTTTGTGAGTGGATGCAGCACAACCGTGAACAGAAATGGACAACTTTAAAGGCGAGTTTCTCGATATTTGGATTTTTTTGGCACCCTCAGATTCCAGATTTTCAGATAGTTGTATCTCGGCCAAATATTGTCCTATCTTAACAAACCATACATCAATGGAAAGCTTATTTATTCAGCTTTCACATGATGTATAAATCTAAATAAAA
The DNA here is from genome assembly GCF_964197995.2 of Scardinius erythrophthalmus. Lineage (NCBI taxonomy): Eukaryota > Metazoa > Chordata > Actinopteri > Cypriniformes > Leuciscidae > Scardinius > Scardinius erythrophthalmus. The sequence goes on along the minus strand of NC_138224.1, from coordinate 4,842,948 downwards.
ATATAAAAAATCACCCATAAGACTGGTTTTGTGGTCCAGGGTCACATATAGTATGAATGTGTGTAGTATGAATGAAATTTGGATGTAGCACATCCACCATATTGTCACTGACATGTTAAATTAATCAGAATAATCAAATTGAATCGGAATGTAAAATGTATCAAGGAGCGTGTGTTAATACCCTGCCCTGGTGCTTAGTCTATTCTCATCTTACAGTGGTGAACTAGTAGTGATTCTGACCAAAATTATTAGGCGAATAGATGCCAGCGGGGGAGGAGGGTTGAACTGAACTTGGATTTGGGCTAAGCAATTGAATCAAGTGTGACAGCCGAAAAAACAGATATTAAGGCCTTTCACTCGTATTCAAATGTCATATCGCTCTCACTGCAAAGAGCAGTCAGGATCTCTTCTATGCAATGAAGTACTTTATCTGTTAACAGCCGCAAATAAACCATCACGTCGCGGGATGGAAAGCATGAAAGTGTTCATTATTCCTCCAATAAATGAAGAGAGGGCTTCACAGCGCTGTGACATATCTGGCAGTGTTACAACGCTGTTGATTAGAGTGAAAAGCCTTGGATGTGGAATTCGTGTGTGCGTTTAATTTATCACGACAGAGCAACTATAAATTTTGCGCTTTTAACGGGGAGAAATGCACCAATGCAGTCTATTCAGAGAGCCGTCCATCATGCTGTCGTGAACCTCTATTAGGGGGAGTGCAATGTTTCTGAACATATAAATCAATTCTGTAATATCACCCCAGCATGCTGGACGACCACGGCTTCGGGCCTTTTCTCAGCCCTGTGTACAAGTGCGGGATCCCGGTCGGACGGCTCATTTTCGAGTCCCACCAAAGGAGAGATGAAAAGCAATTTCAACTAGGGCATAAATATCATTACCAGGTCAGACAGAAAGTAACTATGTGGGATTGCCTTGGACCATAAACGTAACTTACACAATATAACGTTTTGTACACTTGCTAGCCGTGCTGAAATTGGTGAGATGCTTGGCTTGCAGGTCTAGGTGACTGTGTCTTACTAAATCTTTTGAGGGCCAATGGCAAGGACGGGAACTTTCAGTGGTAAGTGTTCCTACTGTACACTGCTTTTATTGATAAGAAGAGATATTAGTGCCATTTCAAAACTCTGTGAGCTGCCTCACTGTCTCCTGCTTACATAGACAACTTTACAACTAAAAAAATTGATGTTATTTAATAATACTAATAATTTAAATATCGGAGTCTGCGTCAGCACGTGTTGCTAATCAAATGGAATGCTAAATAAGCATAAATAGTACAAAGCATACACAAAATATTGGGTGAAATAATAAATTGTAACTCATTTTCACTGCCATTTTTCAGTATTAAATGAAATACATGTTCTCACAGAGTTATGGAACAGAGCTTTGGAAGTCACATGGAAATATTATTGTATTAAATAACAAATAATGTGAAGACAATCAAAATCAGAAAACAAATAAAAATGTTGTTTTTTTTTGTTTGTTTTTAAGAAATCAATACTTTTGTAAAAGTGAAAGTAAAGACATTGTGAAAAATACTATTAATCACAATGATTTTCAACTGATAATAAGATTTTTTTTTCTTTAGCAGCAAATCAGGATGTTAGAATGATTTCTGAGAGATCATGTGACACTGAAGTCTAGTGATGATGATAATGAAGAGTAATGATGCTGAAAATTCTGCTTACAGTCACATAAATAAATTACATTTTTAAAATATATTGAAATAGGTTATTTTAAATTTTAATCATATTTCACAGTAGTCTTTTTACTGTATATTTAATCAGATTAATGCAGCCTTGTTGATCATAAGAGACTTCTTTCAAAATCCAGACGGAACCCAAACTAGTGTATTTTAGAGAAATGTAGACCAAGCAGTTTTCAAGCAAAAAATAAATAAATAAATTATTTTAAAAAAGAAGAGGAAGAAGAAGAAGAAGAAGAAAATAACATTGTTTAAAATTAAGAAAGAGACTTTCTGGTTGTCAAATGGTTGGTTAAAAGTAGCCTAACTATTAAACCTTAATAGTAAATTATCCAAATTCTCTTCTGGGCAAGTAAAACCTCAGACAAACTGTATGTTTCCTGCTAGCCTGATGCCTCACACTCATAATGAACAGTGTGTTCTTGTGAAGCTTATCTCAGTTTTTTTTTAAGCTAATGACAAAACAAATCTGTTTTAAGCACCCTCAACACTGAGGGCTCACCATTTAATGGTAGATTTCCTTAAATTAATAACTAAACACCAACATTCATAAGGGTAATGTTCATTTCAGTAAAACGTGAAATAAAATGAAAGGATTGTTTATCTAAAGGTGTCTGGGAAATGTTAATGCAGATAACGGCTTGTCCAGAAAGCAGCGAACAGTCACTCTAAATGTAATTACAGCATTTACTGCTTTCTCATCCGTGTAAGGGACAGGTCTTATTAGAGCACTGAGGTTAAGTTACTGAGCCGATGAATTGTCTGTAATGCTGTGAAACGTGCCCGTGACACTAATAACACGAGGAAACAAGCAAATATTAAACTTGTTGGGACTGGTGTGTACACCTTTGCTAACAGTGTTTGCTAATTTCAAGTTACGCACGTTACGTAATCATAATACTGTTTAAGTAACTAAAGTAATGCATTACTTTCATATTGTTACTTTTTTAGTTACTTTTACAAATAGTTACTTTTTCAAATAAGTAATGCAGGTTATTTCATTTTACCATTTATTGACTAACTCTTCTCCTGCCCCCATGTTGAGAGAAATCGTAAGTGCAAAAGTCATTGTGTGCACTTGGTGAACATGATGGTTATTTTAGAGAAATGTATTTATTAAGATTAACCCCTGGAGATGAACCTGGGGTCCCATCACTCATCTCACTTGCACGAAAACACATTCAGTATCCCTCAAAATAAATAAAAACAGTGAAATGCAAACTCAAATTACGCAAACCTGCAATAATTAAATGTTAAATTACACAAATACACTTTATGCATTTAATCTCACTTTATTAACCAATGTCTTTGCTGCTGACCTTCGATGATCAATTCAACCGTAGGCTACCACTAATAAGCAAAAATGACTAGATAAACATCACATTTGTGTTTCTTTCTCTCTTTTTATTGCTGAAGTAAGAGTGCTGAACTTCCTTCTCAGACTCCAGCGTCCTATAGAGAGCCTAAGTCCCGCCCCGCCGCTTCCGGCTCATGGGACCTTAGTTCGGAAAAAATATGTATGGAAGTCAATGGCGAGAGATAACTTATCTTTTTATTCCGTCTGAACTGTGCCCTGAACAACACATATGATGTTTGTCAATTTAAAAGGTAATTATGAAAGTCAAGAAAGTCGCAGTTTGTCATAAAACAGAAGAGTAACGTTTAGTTTTATGTGAAAATCGCTCAATGAACTACATCTCTCGTCTCGCACTATGTACGTCACAAGATCCGTTGCTCGTATGTGTGTATTCTGGCTCAAAACACTCAGGCATGACGGCGTAACGTTACGATTATAATGTAAGACTATAGAAAAAATGACAGACGTTAGCTTCAGTAAAGTTAGCTTCATTCATTGAGAGAAAAGGTATGACGTCGCATGTGCGCCTTCTGGGTTTGTAGTCTTTCTAATTACGTATTTTCACAGTCTTATACCTCAGCAGTTTTACATCAAGCTGCGACTTTCTTGACTTTAAAATGTATCTTTTAAATTGACAAACATCATATGTGTAAATCAGGGCACAATTCAAACGAGATCAAAATATTTGTTGTCTCTCGCCATTGACTACCATACAATATTTTTCCGAAATAAGGTCCCATGGTGGTCGACCGGAAGGGGAGGGACTTAGGCTCTCTATTCGTCCAGAATGGCAGCTCAGCTGAATGGTTTGTTTGAGCAGCGCCCTCTACTGTACAGGAGTGAATTGGCATTTCCTTCAGCCTGGCTGCGTTCGAAACCGCATACTCAATGAGTAGGTACTTAATTTCAATGAGTACTTACTTAACGAGCGCTAAAAGAGTAGATACTTTATAGCCAGATCTCGTTGAGTATGAATGAGAACCGGACATCTGCCATGTTGACGTTATCATGTGACCTACGACGCGTTATCACAAGCGCAACAACTTAAAAGATTTGAACGACACGCTTAATTAATCTGTCTGTAAATATCATGATATTGATTAAACTTGCTCATTTTGTGGTCTTTTTGAAAAAACTGCTTCCCATTTATTTTGTGAGTACATTTAGGGTTGATTTAAGTTCTTATATTTAACCCTACTAATGTGACCCACCGTTTTATCCTTAACGATATTTATTTTTATTACGAAATCCCAAAATTGTCATCTCTTGAATATGTTGTTAATTTCTTTATTTTATATCCAAACATTTTCATCCATAAGCAAAAGTGGCTTACTGCTTTGTTTTCCTCTTTTTCTTGTTAAATTTAACTCTCGTTTCATCCCTCAGGCCTATAAATAACAGAAAATGCTTTTTTTTTTAAATGTATTATATAATTAATTATTTAAGAAAATAAATATTGATATTCAACCTTATAGGTTTTTTCCTGTGTATAAAATATCATAATATGTTTGCAAACCCATGATTGATATATATATATATATATATACATACATAGCCTACATGATATACCTCATAACATCAGTAACTCGACAGCCCTACCTAGAACGGTTTTCCTCAGCGTTTGTAATGTCTGCACAAAGGGAGATTCACCTTTGGAGAAAACTGTTGATTTTATACTCGAAAAATTTAAGTATCATTATTAAAAATTAATATTACCCCAGAATGAATTGCATTGCTATTCCAGCCCCAAAACATACAATAATAACAACGATAAATGCTGATCAATTAATTATATTACTTTTTACTGTAAATTATATAATTCAATAAAACAAACAAAATGTAATGTATGTCATTTGAAATAGCTATGCATGAATACACTCTAGATGTGTATATAGTGAACATCTACATTTTCATTCAAACAATAAATAAAGCATTAATTAATTGTATTTTATTTACTGACAACAATGAGAAATATTAATAAATTAGTAAAAGAATGAATCAAAGTCACCATCACACAATAAACAAATGCATATACAAGTCAACACATGAAACAAAGCTTTATTAAAACTACAGTCAATCATGTATGTATGTAGGCTACAGGCGCTGAACCACATCCTTCTGCCATCTCAACACAGCGGTTCCCATTCTGCGGCTCTGATGAATCAGCTGACCGCCAGAGGTGAGCCGTGCCTTCGTGCCGGAGGTTGTTGCGTGATGTGTTGTGCTTCACAATCTGAGGCAATAGAGCTTTTTTTCCACAAATGCCGCCACATCATCTTTCCTTGCAGGTCCTGCTCCACCACAAAAGCTGTGCAGCAAATGCACAGAAATCAAGAATCAGAAAAGTGCTGTAATAGCTCTGTTTGAAACTACAATAATTAAAATAAACTACAACTTAATATTTAAATAGTTGTTGTATTCATTTCTGTAATGTCACAGAGCCTTTGATTGTAGCATTCAGCTTCATGAGCCACTCTCCACCGGATAAACACACATCTGTTCATCTGTCCCTGTAACATCCAGACCAGACTCACATTACCTCTGTGATTTATGAGCTCAACACTACATTTACATGTTGAGGTTGTTTTAACTTTTTATCCTACATAAATGTTCCTTAATTTATCAAGAGTACTAATGGACAAATAAAATAGATAACTTATGTTTAGTTACTTTATAGATTTGTTCTACATAATAGCACACATACATCACTCAGAGATGCCTATTTCATATCTATATTAGACGTAGTAATCTGCAATTCTTATAGAAGATTTTCTTGCCAGATATTAAATAGACATTTAGTAATTGTATTTAAGATGTATACGGTTTAAAATGTATGCAAATCCACTTTGGAGACGTATGTGTCCTTACTGGAGCTTCTCTGTTAGCTACATAATAAAATGTGATTTACAGCAAAATCACAAATATAGCGTCTTTACATCTTCAACAATTCAACAGTTTATTGTACAGTAGTTCAACACATGCGATCATTTGATTTGTAATACTCACATTTGAAAACAGTCTCGTCCGTCATCCTTTCCGTCACGTTCGAGTATGACCTATCCTTCTTCTTCTTTTTTATGACGTATCCTCTCGCGTGGCCTCCTGGGATAGAAGAGTATCCATCGTTGAGCACTCAAAAATCTGGGCGGAAGCGAGTAAGCCATCCGGGAACTTCTCGCCTACTCTTTTATGAATACTGATGTTTCGAACGTACTGCTTCCTTCACGTACTGTTTTCGCCTACTATATAGTAGGAAAGTAGGCATATTCGAACGCACTTAAGTCCGAATCTCGCGATAATTAGTACGTCACCCAGGTAATTCTCGCCTACTCTTTTGGATTCATACATACTTTTTCGCTCGCCTACTCTTTTTCCCATACTAAATAGTAGGGAAGTATGCGGTTTCGAACGCAGCCCCTGAGTTTATTCATTTCACTTTTGGTGTGAAAGGGCTATTACATTTGCATAGAACATTTCTGTTGATGCCAAAAAAAAAAAAAAACAAGCAAGCCCAGCTCAGGTAAGAAATAGTAATGCAAAAGTAACGTAATGCATTATTTTCCATAAAACGTAACACAATTAGTAACGTTTTAGGGACAATATTGTTACACAATAACTGGGTGTAAGGGTGGATTTCCTGCAGTGGTTCAAGCTGCAAGACTGCCGAATGACTAAAGAAATGTTATTAGCAAGATGGTAGAAAACCCACCCACTGCCACTTATACCAACGACGGAAATAAGCGCAGTTACAATAGCTTAAGTGGGAGAGCGTTGCTACAGAGAGTGATGATATTGTATTGCAATATGTAGCACTTCAAAGTCAATACCAAATCAAAAAGTTAGCACATTAAGGTGAGTTTTTGAAAAGGTTTAATGACAAAATATGGTTATGTTTACACTTAAAATAGTTACCAAATAGATGTATGATGAGATGATGATAACTTATATTATTAATTGTACCCAGCTTATGAAAAATGTTACCAGAGAGAGAGAGAGAGAGAAAGAAAACAGGAGGTAAAGGAAGAGAGCCCCAAGAAAGGGACCCAGAGAATCAGAGAGCCAGAGCATAAAAAGAGAGAGAGCAACAGTTTCAATCTTCTTTTATCCTTTCCTGACCATGTGACTTTAATCCAACTGTGAGACGTTTAAACTGACCAATCAGATCATTCGAACTTCCCCCACCGTACTAAAGGTGTGGCAATTAATTGACCCCCAAAATACAAACATTTTGGCCTACAGGCCTAGATCACTATCAGCCCATCTGTGCCTTTAGGAAATCCAAATGGTCCTTGTAGTAGAAAGAGGGGGTAAAAAAAAACAGTCAAGCAAATGTCTTTGTAGTTTGTTCATTTCAAAGATCTTGGATTAATTCAATTCTACATGGGTTACATTAAAGTAACTTTTCGCAACATTGTTTACAGGGACCTAGCAGCATTGTTTATTTATGAACGGTTTTTCCTTTTTGAGTTCATCTTTTGGTCATTTTTCAGCATTTTTTTTATAGACCTACTAGGTCTTAAACAAACATACCTGTATGCTCTGAACATCTAATCATTTTGTGGACAAGGAAGTCAGGATTGATTATTCGCTTCTGTTACAGTTGAATACACACCTTGAAGGGGCATTTGATGAGAATTTCGCAGTTCACTCCCAATATTAAATCACGTCCGTAGCTTGAGGCTGTCCTGGACAAGACAGTACATTAATGAATGTGAAAGAAAAATAGCTTGCATCAAATGGTATTCTGCACTCAGTCAGTTTCTGATTTGTTAAAGTATTAAACTTTAGCACAAAAACTCATCTTCGCACTGTTTGAATAACACCTCAAATTGTGAAGTGGTAGAGCTTAATAACAGCCTGCCAATCATGCATAACACGTCAGTTAGATTTCCACAGACAACCATCTCTTACATTTTTTCCTTCCTCATTCTTCTATTCAATCTGTAAATATCTGTGAAAAACGGAGAAGACAAATTTCAAGGTGCAGTATCCAATTCTCAATTTAACTGAATGAATAGGCATGTTGAAATGCTGCAAAACTATTTCAATTAAATTATTGATTCGTGACTGTTCTGTGCAGGCTACTCACCTACCGTATTTCCAAGGCCACAAAAACACTGGAGGAAACTGTATTTCACTGCTTTACAGATATGTAACTGATCTTCACTAGTCTTAAAACCATGCAAGAGATGTTATTTTCACCTGAATCTTGAGCTGAGCTTCATTCAATGATAAAGAATTTACTTTTGACTCATTTAATGATAAGATTTGTCTTCTAAATTCATATAGCCGCTTAATCTAAATGGAGTTTCTAAGATGGGCTATTTCACTAAAGCTCATAAAAGACTAGATTTTAACACTATCAAAAAGAGAGGGAGGGTTTTTTTTAGCAACCAAGGCTTTTATGTTTCCTCTTACGACCACACGAGACTCAAAGTGCACGTGAATTAATCTCTGTCGATTTCACTTTAAAAAGCTGAGACATGCGAACTCTCCATCTGTCTTGTGCGGACAATTTAGATAACCAGAGACATAAAGTTCATGGTTAAAAATTATTGCATTTGCAATAATGCATCTAGCTTAGATTTACACTAATTTCTGGGTAAATCATTTATACAACCTTGCTGAAATTCATTCTGCTCGTGTTTCATGAATAAATCCCAATATGTGATTAGAGCGGAACTGTATTTATAAATCAGTGTTTCAAGGTTTAAATATGCTAAGTATCCTAAGTGCATGTTACAGATAGACCTTTGCATTCAAGTCCACTGTGTGTCTATTTTTTTATTTTTTTTTTATTTTTAGTGTCCTTAAGTGCACCAATTTTTTACTCTGAAGCAACAGTGCATTTAAAGTATACATGCTAGGATCAACGTTTTTAGATAGATTTGATTTCTCTCAAGACAATATGCTTAGATCACAGAACCGTAGAAAATATGTTAGCTAGTCCAGGAACTTACAGTAGGCCTATAGTAACTTATAGTCTATGTTGTAATGGACTATTTTTCTTATTCTTAGCTTTAAAGTAATATAAGTAATTATTTTAAACCATAAAATCATAATTTAGTAGCTGTATAATAACCAGAATAATGTACTCAGCTGGTTATTTTGTGCAAAATAAACCTCTCTACGTGATACAAAATGTTTGTTGTATTTGAATATACCAGCTTTGACCCATTTTGCCTTCAGAACGGCCTTAATTCTTCATGGCATAGATTGAACAAGGTGCTGGAAACATTCCTCCGAAATTTTGGTCCATATTGACACGATAGCTTCACGCAGTTGCTGCAGATTTGTCGACTGCACATCCATGATGTGAATCTCCCGATCCACCACATCCCAAAGGTGCTTTTTTGGACAGACTGTGGAAGCCATTTGAGTTTAGTGAACTCATTTAAACAAAGCTATATTGGTTCTAAAGGGGCTCAAAGTGTACCAAGAAAATTTCCTATTAAACCACCACTAACAGACTGAATATTTGATGGAACAATGCTTTTGCGTTGCTTATGCCAAATTCTGACCCTACTACCTGAATGTTGCAGCAGAAATCAAGACTCAACAGAACAGGCAACGTTTTTCCAGTCTTTTAGTGAGTTCATGTTCAGTTTCCTGTTCTTAGACTGGAGTGGTACCATGTCTACATGCCTAAATTCACTGAGTCTCTGCCATATGATTGGCTGATTAATTTAGATGTTTGCGTTAACGAGCATTGAGTACCTAATAAAGTGGCCGGTGAATGTCTGTATAATGCTAAAAAGTTTTGAACAGTTTTGGACCACTGCAAAGTAGTTTTTCTTAATATGTGGCCACTTTTCCCTCTAAATGGTAACAAAATGGCTGCCGTTATGTAATAACATCAACTGAATAGTTGCCAGTGATTAAGGTAGTTATTGACCCTTCCCAATATGGGGACCAATTCTGCTTTACTCTGATTGTATAGCCTGCTATTAATGTCATTTTGTGTGGGAAAGCTTGCACTTCTAGTGTCCAGGTCAGTAATCATTAAGCTCACTAGCAGTAGATTCAGGAATGGCACCTTCCTGCATCTCAGAGAGGATGAACTATTCTGAAGGGAACAGTGTGTATCAGTGTGTATGTATATGTAGTTTCACAATCTCACACACACACACACACACACACACACTAAATTCAGGCACAGTCACTGTCAGCTGCCTCTAAATTAGGCTATTCCGTTTCACTGCCCAATTGCCCAACAGCTAAGAAAAAATGAGAAAGAGAAAGAGGAGTTTCTTGGTAAAAAAAAAAGGGACATGCATTAAAATGAAACAGTTGTGGTATAAGCTTAGATAAAAGGCATAAAAATCTTTCTTAGCAGGGTTGATAGTTTTTACTATTTAAATTATGTCTGGTTCACTTTACAAATTACTTTGACCAAGAACTGTCAGAAGCCATCTTTGTTGGCTACAAAGAAAACAATTAGAAACGTACTACTGATTGTATCACAGATATTAAGCTACTAGTAAGAACCAGTATACTTTAGACAAAATATTTTGAATGACACAAACCTCCTATGCTTTGGCAACTCCAGTGACTAAATCTTCCTCTAAGTGTTCATTTCTGCAGTCTGGTATTATGCAAACACAAATTTATCATGTCTAAAATCCACACCACAGAAGATATATCAAGATTATAAGATGTACGTGATTGCCTTATAACTTCAATGAAAACATGCTATCAGGTGATTCAGAAAGTAGTGATGTCTCCCTCATTTGATGCCTCAAACTCCTGTTGGCATTTAATTAAATGACTATATTCAATCCAAAGCATCTGTGGGGAGAGTCTATTTTAAACACAGTCCACTGGGTGAGTTTCTGTCTCTCTGCCTGGCTTCGCTCATGACAGGTGAGCTAATTACCCTTCACGGGGTTATTTGGCCACATCAACGTTTTTAATTCAAGCTATTCAGCTGCAGCTGTTCAGATAAATAATTTGAAATCACAATTGAAATCAGTCCATATCAATGAGCTTTGAGACCATACATGCAAGAGGGAATCGCACTGCTGGTAAATGCCATACTTTATTCTTACTTATTCTCCTTTGACAGCTATATAAAAATTGGCCAAAAGTTATATTCTAACAAAATAAAAAAATTCGTAAGCAACATATAAATAAAAAATGTTGTATTTTATTACATTATAGTATGTTTTTACCAATGACTTCTTATGGATAGCTTTCTCGGGTATTATAGACGTGCTTGGTCAAAAGAAGTCGTCTTAAAAATTGCATTGAATCTTCACAAATTGTTCATTGTATGCAAAGCTTATTTGAATTTTCAAACACCTTAACTGTGCATTTCCATGTTATGATTTTGACCCAATCATGCAGTTCCATTATACGACTCTTGACATCTGCTTACTCACAGCTGATGTATCTGGATCTGAAAAGACATACGAGGTCCCGATGAGTGTGCTTGTGTTTGCTTCTGACTCAGTAACCCTCAATAGATGAAGCAGAGCACTGCTAATTCAGTTTAGGGGATGAAGCTATAGCCTTAATCTAATCATTGCATAAAAAATTTCTGCCGAATTTACATGAATCACTGACCTCAGCAAAGATGCTACTCTTTGCCTCTGCTAACAACAATCTTTGTCAACAAGTAGCTGGAGCTGGATTTTAGAGGGTTTGTAATAACAATGGCATGAAAGTTCCCCATACCTTTAAGAGACAAGCAGGAAATGTTTTTCCCCTCACTTTGAAAGAACAGCCTCAAGGTAGTCATAGTTCATCCGCCTCCTGTGCTGAACTTATAAATGCATGAAATTGACTCTGTGAAATTGCCAACCTCCTGGACAGTGAACTGACTAGGAAGCCGATTAAGACACACCAAGTGCTGGTTGTATTAACAGAACAATTTATGCTAGCTAATCATCACTAAACAGAGGTATATCGCACATGCTGGAACACCTACTTACCAAGCTGCTTATTTTAAACAGTCTTTATTAAAGGATGCTGGTCTGTTGATAAAGAATTAATAAACGTCAACTCTTGAAAACAAAAACCCCACTGAAAATACAAAATACATTATGGCATGATATGGTTTAAACATTGGCTGTTGAAGAGGTCTTGAGGAATAACTAAACCAGACCTACTTTTCTTCTTGGCAAAAACAAAATAAGTAAAAACCTTCTAAAAGAACAATTGAGATTTCTTGTTTAACTTTGCCTGAGACTGAATTCACTGCAATACACGTATCTCACCCACATCCAGAGAAAATCCACTTAAAGCCTAATAAATTAACACAAGGCACTTGGCACTGACAGTCTCAATATTGTGAAAGAGCACAGATTCATATGATATAAGACAGTGGCTATATTATATATATAGGGAATAGAAAAACAGAAGAAGTCATCATTTGACAATGGTGTTCAATCCTGTTCCTAAATTTCGACCTTCCCGCAACGGTTAGTCCTGACTCAAATCAAACATTCCTGAACCTTCTAATCAAAGTATTAGGGTTCAATTGAAAATTAGTGTGACTGAACTCAAGAGGAAGGTAGATCTCTAGGAACAGGACTGAATGTGAATTCAACAGTGAATGATGCTTCCCATCGATAACTGATTATCAAAGTAAAAGGCAACGGAGCACTCGATAAATGATATCCCAAAAATTGCATAGAAAAACATATATGGTGATGTATATACATCATGTAGAACAAAAGCAATTGGTCCCCTATGATCGGACTAGTTTGATCCCCTGCCCCGTGTCCAGTATGCTGGGAGGGAACCAAGAGAGTTTCAGTCTCCTGACGCAGCGCAAACACACACTACACAGCCACAGGAGGTTGAGTCCGCAGCACCAGTTGGCGACAGCCACCAGTGGGTACGTGGTCTTGGGGAAGTGTGTTTTCCAGTGCTTGGCCACATCGCTCCCGGTGGGCAGGTGGAGGGAGTAGTCACTCCAGGGTTTGGACACGCCATATATTGCGGAGATGACCCGACCCCTCTCTGACCACTGCACGCCACTGTCAGGATCACAGTTATATTTCACCCACTCAGAGGTGAAGTCTCCCAGACGGGGGGCTTCTTGGGCTTCGGCATCCTGGACAGGGCTCATCTTGGCTCCCTGTACCGCAACATACATCCCTTCCACCTTCTGAACCGCCTTCACCCACGGCGCAGAATTCTCAGTGTCCAGGACCAGGATGAGGCGGGAGGAGAGGCCACTGTTCCTTTCTCTCCACATATCAAGGATCTGCTGCAGACGCAAGTTATCGCCACCTGCAGGCAAGAAAGGTTGTCAATCAGTCGCAAGAAGGTCTCAAGTGCATCTTTTCCTGTGCAGAATAAGCTGGACCAAACCTTTTGCTATGTAAAGGTCTGCCAACTCAAGACAAGTTCAAACAACACAAATATCCAATAAAGTAAAATTAAACCAGTTTGCATTCACAAAAGAATTTTTCATTCACAAATACATAAAGTGTTGACACAGACGTGACAGGCTGTTGCTGCAGGGGAAACGGAGAGATGGTGCAAGCAACACAGTAAAGGTATAAAAAGATAGCTTGCAATGCTGTGGGGAAGACTGTGAATAACACTCGGCAACTACCTCGTTCAGAAACCGAATGAGGATTCCTGGCTGCCTGATCAAACATTATGACAGAGGCTGTGACATCCCATATCGCTCCTGAGGATTAATACCTCACCGAGTTACAGGACGCACACACAGGCAGGAAGATAAAGCATGGTGGAGTTCAGAGAGAGCTTTCTGAGCGATAAATTGCTAAACTCTAGTTAAAATAAAAGCATTCGTTTCTTGATCTATTTTACACAGACCTAAAACAGCAATACTGGTTTTAGCATTCGAAAAAACCTATGATATAAATAACTCCCGATTGGTGCATGATATACAGAAATGAATTTAGTTTGGGTCTTCGTCAATACTTCGACATGCTACAATTCATAACCTCAACTCTCAGTTAATTTAGATAAATTCCGCCCTATCAATTGCTATCCAGCTCTTACCTGCCAAAGTCCAGTCTCCGCTGGGAAGCGTGTGGCCGCTGTAGTATAGGATGTAAGTGTCGTGCCGCGGGCCTTCGGCGGTGCAGAGCTCCAGAAAGGAGCGCAGTTTGGCCTGCAGGGTGTCCAGGCTTAGACTGGTGGAGTAATCACATCCGAAGGTCTGGATGAGGTGATGGGAGAAGAGTCGCTGCACAGCATTCAGAGTAGCTGTGGAGTGCAATTCCTGGCCTTGCCCTGGAGGCAACAGCAATGGCTGGCCATCCGCACTGCAAAGAAGTCAAAAAAAAAAGAAAAAAAAAGAGAGGATAAAGCGATGGGTGAAATGTGGAAGAAAGGCTGATGCTTGGCTGATTGCTAACTGGGTCAACTTGACCTTCTGAGTGTACACTAACCCAGGTACAAAAAACCAAGAGGGATAAGCACAATGGAGAGTAAATGCAAAAAGGCCTTGAAAATAAGCAGTGCAAAATGTAAGATGGAGAAAAGGATTCAAAGAAAAGGAGAAAGGCCTTAGTAAGAATGATATTAATCTGCTCGAAAATGCAAGTAGATCAACATCACCTTGCAGCGTCAACTCCTTCTGCCTTTCTAAAAGAGCACAAGACTTCCTGCAGTAAATATCACCCAGAACAGCACTCGCTAATAACAAATCGACAATTAACAATTAAAACCATTATAACCCCCTGTACCCTTGCTTCACAAAGATTGTGATTATAAAACCAAGACCAAGCATTTGTGGTGGCAGTGTTTCCCAGTATTTACCATAGGTAGACATCCTTGCTGAAGACTGAAATGGCAAGTCTAAGGCACAGTGACCCATGAAAACTACCTAGGCAGGTGCTGAGCTATTCAAGTGGAAATGACCACTTCTCTGAGCTTGCTTGTCAGGACTCTATCCTTCTCTATCTCTCAATCACTTAGCTTTCATGCTTGCGTTTTCTTCACTACTTTAGATCTTGTTTTTTTTTCCCACTCAACCCATCCCTGGCTCAGTGCCCCTCATTCCTGAACACAACAACAATTTAAGCACCAAAAATAATATCATGACTAAAGGCAAAAATTTTGCTGAAATATCTTTCCACTTGAATTCCACACGAAGTTTATTAGCCACAAGGCTTTTATCATAACAGATAAACAAGATTTTCATTAAAAAAGGACTAATGAATTGTTTTCGGTTTTTATAAACTATTAAAATGCTTTCTGGGTGAACTATCTGAATATTTGGATGATGGCCAGAGCTCATTTCCTTTAAATGTGAGAAGAAACGGAACCACGGCATCTGTTACGAATGAAAACAAGCCCGTCGACCAGAGAATTTCTCTCTCATCCCTCCCTCCCCTCTCATCTTCCCAAGAGGCCCTCGTCATTGTAAAAACATGATCTGTACCCATCAGATGGAAGATTACACCTAGCTACATTCCCCTCATGTGCCTGCTCCACGCATAGCCTTTTCACCAAGAGTGCTGGAATACTGAGCGTGAAGAGGCTGTGGAGCTGCATCCTAATCGACATCATAATCAGCGACCTGACTGACGGCCTGGCCCGGACCCCACCCTCGCTCTCTCTCAGTATGCATGGCACAGGCTTCTCCCAGAGGAACCAGCAACAGACCAGGTTTATTAAAGGCTATGACTTTATTTAATGCCAGCATGTGTTTATAGTGATCCAATCCAGGGTGGTTTCTACACCCCTCTATATTTTCTGGACACTTGACTGTTTAAGATGCACGTTCAAGATGATAAATAGTAGGGCAGCAGACTATTTCCCTTGATGTTGTAATTATAAATATGTATCATCTTTCTGATTCATCTACACATCCAAAGCTGTTTTTGTAATGGCTTTTTGTGACATTGATCATGACCAAAAACTCCAAAAAGTAGTGTACGACCGGCCTGATTCAAATATCAAAGACTATTCGGTATTCAGCAACTTTACCAAACCTAGAGAACAGAACTGTGCTGGTTAGCCAATCATAATATAGGTAATTTACATATACTATAAAAGTCATAAATGTACAGTAGCAAAAACTGTATAATTTTAAGGGTCAGAGAAAGGATGAAAAAAGTTAATGTAAAACTGTTTTAGTGCAAGAAACATTGACAAATATCAGGACAAAAAATAGGTGGGTACAGACATAGATATGTATAGGTAGATGCCACATTACGTCGTCGCGCCCGCCATCTTGCAATCTTGTATCTTTAACTCAATATTACATGTTTTTACTATGGTACTTTTAATGTTTTTACTTTTACTATGGTAACTTTTTAATGTCGTGTGAGCTAACGCCTTCATCTTCTTGTATTGTGTTTAGCAAGTCTATATATAGATATTCATAGATGCGTCTAATTACGGTTTCAGATGCTCAGTCAACTTGCTTTCGAATGTTCACAAACCGCTCCAATATGGCGGACGGCTTATGTATAGCGGCCCATTGAAAGGGCCACTAATGAGGCATCTATATCTATGGGTGCATGTGGATTAAAACAAACAGAAGAAACAATACATAATTAATTAATGTATGTAATTAATCCACAAGCATAAATAATAGCACTTCTCTGAATTGCTGCTAATATTGTTCCTGTATGATATACTACACATATTTCTCACTTGTATGTCACTTTGCATAAAAGATTCTGTTAAATGAATAAATGGAAATGCTTGTGAATTGATTCTAAGAAATATGACTCCTCAGAAAACCAGTTCTTCAGGTATTAATGTCTGTTATATAAACCACCAATAAGCTGCTTTCTGCAAGGTTAAGGATCTCGGTCAATGCACATATGACCAACATGCAAGTTAGAATATGCCTTTGTATGCCATATATCCATTGAATGATTTTACCTGCTGTAGTAAGTGGGAATTACCACCGCATACCCAACGCAGGTTCCTCCCAAGCAGCTGCCCAGTTCATGGAAGAGTCCATGAGTCAGAGACTCCAGTGGCAGTACCACTAATAACACACTCATGAAGAGTCCAGAAGTGACCTGCAGAGATGAACCCTCAGTGATCAACAATTATGAAGTGAATTCAAAGGGAAGGACAGTTGTACATGCAAACAAACACAGTCTTACTTCAGTCTAAAGGCCCTTGCACACTGAGTCTGAAATTCGCATCCAAAATTTTCGCACGTTAAACAATAAATGCAACCTCACGTTATGCTTGCACACTGCCTCCAAAACTTTCGTCCGTCATAAAAAAATTCGGATCAGGTTTGATTTTCTTCATTTTTCGCATCTGTAGCAAGCATTTTGAATGCTGTTTTGACAATTCAGAGCCGCCGAATCACGAATATGTAAAAACGCATGCGAAAATTTAGGACTGCAAGGACCTTAAGTCTTCAGTGAGTATGCTAGTATTCAGTTCCAGACACAGACATTGTTCTCAGACCTGTTCATTTGAATTAAGTGTAATGAACTGACTCACCAGCATATTGCTTTTGTTGGTAAAAGAAATGAAACACTGCATTTGCTTCACATGCTGGATAACATTAGCAAAATTGTAAGTGCTTCTAATGACTCATTGCAGAATTAATATCTTAACATTAAACCTCAAATGGATTACTGTAATGTTTAGATTAGGACTGATGGCTGGTTTATTGAAATGTCCCCATTTAACATTACTTATGAGACATTTTTCTAAATATCTTCTTTTGTGTTCCACAGGAACAATATGAGGGTGAGTGAACTATGCCATCATTTTCATTTTGGGATGAAAGAGTTTTTTAGTAATAGTATCATAATGCAGCACGATTCATCAGATTTGGATGTTAATGTCAAGTATAAACAGAATTCTTGATATCTAGATAGATTAGATTGATTCAAAAAAGCATTAATCAACATGCTTTACCTGCCATGAAACAGCCCCTAGTATGACAGTGGACATCAGGCAGAAGAGCACCAGCCGTTCGGAGATGAGGCAGAAATGACGCATGCCCCTGGAGGCCATGATCCTGTCCAAATTGAGCGTTTGTGAGCGCTGGGTCGCCCACATCTTCTGACACTCAGTCAGCTTGGTGTGGAAGCACCAAAGTGTGACAAGGAACACCATGTGGCACAGGATCCACAAGAGGCCAAAGACGCAGAAGCCAGGGATGACCAGGTACCAGGCTTTCATGTTACCCAGCTTCAGGGCACAGAGCACAAAGAACGCCAGCTCAACGAATGCCAGCGGAAACAGAGAAAATATCCTCCACATGCGGCCAGCTGAGAGAAACTGCTTCCAGCGTTCTGTCGCCGACAAGCCGCTGAAGTAGACGTCTAGAAGGGGCTCGCATATAAGCCGTCCCAGGTAGCAGCTGAGCACGTAGGGGTTTGTTTGGATATCCAAGGACTGGAAGAAGGTAACGGCGGTGATTACAGCAAAGCAGGCAAGATTAGGGAGAGCCAAGGGCGACTTCATGCGAAGGTCCACAATAAGGGCCATTAAAGCGAAAGTCAGAGCAATCATGGCTAGTGATTTGTAGAAAACCAAGCTGATGCTTGCTACACCAAATCCCAGGAGCTCTAGGAGCTCAGGTGAGGTCAGAACGACTGGTTTATACTTAGCACTACCGCACAGACGCTCTGTTAGGGCCCAGAGCGACCGAACAGCTACGCTAGAGAGCAACAGGTAGTTTGTGACCTGTTCCTTTATGTCTTTCTCCAGAGAGGGGAAGTTCAGAAAGCACAGGAGACCCTGCAAGAAGCCGAACCACAGGTGGAAGAGACATAAACTGGCCGACTCCATTGAAAAGTAGTAGTAGAGGATACAAGCTATGGCTGAAACGAACAAACCCAGGATGAAAATGACCAGAATCATGGATTCTGAGGTCTGCTCCCATCGTACGTACATTCCCAAGCACACAGCGACCAGCAGGTTGAAGCTGGAGAGATACCCCAGACAGCGGAGTGAGGACCACATGTCCACACCCTTGTCCGATTCCTCTTGGCCTGACATTTTTGTATGATCGCAGAGGATTAGGCCTCACTCCTCCAACACAAGGAGAGATAATGTTGAGGCATTCCACTGAAATTAATAAGAGGGGGGGAGTTACTAAATAATCAAAAACACATCCAAATAATCGACATGTATCGATCATGCATGTCATCACAAAATTACATTATCATCTTAAAAAGGCATACTGATAAATGATGGAAAAAAAAGAGTATTCTCATTTTTAATCTGTAATCAAACAATGGCATGGTGTGTATCAAGTCCAATTCCATAAATACAGAATATAGCTATTATACTGCATTTAACTGTATGTAAACAGAACATACAGTTACTTTAAATCCTTAACCAGAGACATATTCACTGTGAATGGAGTAAAAAGGTGTGACAACTAGCCCCATCATCTTAATACTTGTATACATAGGCTACACAAAGAGATATGTAACGTTAGGTATAAGAGAACTTATGTTTTGCACACATGATGGTCATTCGATTTCCTGACAACGATGAACGTATATATAACAGACATAAGATGGCAGATCCCGTGTAATGTATTACGAGTGCCAAGGTTCAAGATTAATAGATGTCAGATGTGAAACTGCCACATAATCAGCCTAGACCAGACCAGAACAGACACTCTCAACTTTAACACTGTAAATACTTTGAGAGCATTAAAATACCGCGATTACATTTTAAACAAATTAGTACTTATGACTGTCTTTTGTAATTCAGTTAATTGTTGTTCGAAAGTAAAACATATAAGCAGAATTATTCTTACATTTCTTTATAGCAAAGAGTTTTTAGTTTCCCGATAGCCATGTTACTTCCGGACTCCAAACTACGGCGGCTCAGAAGGGTCAAAGGCAAAGTGTAAAATCTGCCTAGAAATTCTTTTCTCCACATCCATGATCGATTTTCAGGTGCTGTCACATATGCTGTTAATGTATAGTCGGTTTGTTTATCGGAGATATACATATGACGAAACATTTAAAAGGCTTTCTGTTTATAATAAAGAAAAAAATATCCTGTGCTATGATGTGTTGCTTATTTACTTTTTCCATGTGCCAAAAATAAAGCTATACACACCTACAGTCAATTTACTAAGAAAATATAATTGTATCTGTGGGCTAAGTGTACCTGTGAAGAAAACAGAAAGTCATGCAGATGGCTTTTTTTTTTTTTTTTTGGCATTAGAAAACATAATTCTAGATTTTCATGACGGGCAAGCTGTAAGCTTTTCTACTGCTGTGGATAATATGCTTAATCATTTCTCATTTGTATGGCTGAAAATACTTAAAATCAACAAATAAAGCTTCTATAATAGAAAGCACAAAACTCTTTGTGGTTTAAAGACATGCTGGTGAACAGCAGTGAAGTCAGAGTACAGGTGAAGAAGCTACCAGGAGAAAGTTATTCCCATTCATGTCAATAGCAGGTGCTCACTAAAATTTGACAAAACTATCCCCATTAAAACCCATTAAAACGACAATTTTTAATCCCATGGCCATTTGACAATAAAATGATGCAGTCTTTGGGCTTTCATTCTGATTCATTCAAAATTTTAACTACCAGATGGTGCAATTTTCTCAGGTTTGACCTATAAAGAAGAAAAAAAAATCGCTTTATTCCTGTTTTCTGCTTCTGCATATTATAGGGCTAATTGGTTAAATTACGCATTTATAATTGTGTGAATGAGTTGGTATAGATGTCAGAGTGTGATTTGTATGTGTGTAAAAAAAATTGTGTGTGTGTGTGTGTGTGTGTGTGTAATAAAACTCTTTGGAAAAACTCTTTGGAATTTGGAACACAACTTGTTTAGATTTATGACTTTAATTTTCTAGCAGTTTTTGAGTTGAACATGTTTTATTAAATAAATATTTTTATATAAAATAATGTTCATAAATTATTTTTATAAACTTAAACCTCCATAACTTTTTCCACTTTTGATTTTTACTTTTAAAAAATCGGCTTCGTGGATAATATGCCACCGTAAAAATCCCACTTTACTAAGGAGATATTACTGGCAATATTTTATCAAGTCCTGTTTCAAATATTTCCTGTTTATTTGCTGTATAGAATCAGAATTAACGATGCCTGATTCGCGAATGAATAAACTCATTTGAGTCGGTTCTCAATTGAAACGTCGACGGATTTGCAAAACAATCATTGGAGCGGTTTATCAATTTGTGAAACACTAGATTTATCGTAAACAGAATAATTTACACAAACAGCGATGGATGAATTTGATAATTGACCAACTGTCCATTGAAACCAAGCTGCAAATAGGCTACATCCTATCTTTTATTGCAGCGACGATCGGGTTTCTACAAGAGCAGCTTGCGAACGACTCTACTTCAGGTAGGCCTAAAGACATTTTCCACGCAAAATTGTCTCAAATCATCAACAGAACTCGAAATCAATCAAAATACCAAAAGTAGGCTAGCCTACCATGGTACCATGCAAATACACACTTGTAAATAAATACCATGGTACAAGAATGTTTATCGTTCAATATAGCGTTCCCTGCTTCACTGCTGACAGCGCGACGGCAAAAGAAGTCAAATTTGACCCGAATAGATTTGGGTTTTTAATCTGAAATTAATGTAATGAGAGAGCCTATAGACTACCCCAGTGAAGAAAAAAGAAAAAAAAAAAGAAAACAACTACGATTACACGATGCACGTGCAAACGACTCTTGTGACTCTTGTTTATAGTCATAGCTATTACTAACTCGCTGAAATGCGAGTTACCTTTACTTTTACCATGTAGGTTACTGAATTCATTAAACTTAAATCCCTGTTTAAACTTAAATCCCTGACTAGTTAAAATACACTGTGCAACAGTTATTATTAAATAAAAGTTAATACAAAAATCAATATATTAGGCTACTGTTATCCCTTAGCCTAAACAGCTTGAAATTAGACAACATTATCACATTTTCTACATTTTGTAATGTTGATTTAAAAAATATTCACCATTTATTTGAATGTTCTTATTGCTGTTTCTTATTATTCTAACTCTGTGTAGTTAAACAAAATTATAATATTTTAACAAAACAGTTTGGTGAATGTGTCTAAATCTACAGCTGCATCTGTTGCTCATCAAACCGTTGGCAGTAATAGAGGAGTGGAGATTCACTTGTTTCCATAACTGCCTGCACTTGTGGGATTGTAGTTTGAGCCATGTATAAATGTGTGGGACATGCTAATAGATGTATGAAGAAAGGATGATACGGAGAGGAAAAAAAACGTGCACGATCTCAGAGTGCATTAAGGGGTCATACCCTTTTATAAATACATTCAATTAGTCCACATTCACCTTTTTTGAATGAAATATTGAGGTCATTCTTCGTAAAATAGGCCATGTAATTCCGAAGGAACAAGATAAGTGCGACAAAGGGAATGTGGGCTTTTTTTAATTAGCACTGACATTTGAATGTATAATTGAGAGATCTGAACCGTCCAACGTGTTTGAATGATTCCTCAGTCACTCAAACACACAAATAACCATGCACATATTAATCTTTGTAGCTAACGGTCGAAACATCTTAAAGATGTTGAATTAATGTAGGAGTCCATGAATGTGCTGCTTTCTGGACTTACTGTGAGCTACATGACTCCATCCACCTCTTCCTCCTCCGCAGAGAAAAATAAGAGAGAGAAAGGGAAAAAAACCTATGAATTATGCACCTGTATACCTCCGTACCACCTGGCAACCTGCATGTAGCATCACATTAAAAAGTGGCATATAAAATATAAATACCATTCTTCCGTTCAACACCATGACATGCAATAAGAGCAGCAAGCATTTTCAGTCAGGCTTGGACTTGATATGAATGTTGAGTACATTTTTTCCAGAGAGGACAATAATGCACTAATTAATTTTGTGTCCTGCTCGGCCATGCAGACAACTTGTCTGTCAAATACTGCCACACTGAGAAAAAAGAGAAAACACTGTTTATTTTTTTGCCCAGGCATATACCCTGGAAATCCAGAGTTCTCACGAGAGCACAAGTTGAATTTGCTCAGCGAGTTACTCTGGCGTCGAGTAATGATGCTCATTAAATATGCCATTGGATCCGAGCTGCACCAATCACATCGGGTTATCTGATATAGGCGGGCCAGAGGCGAGATGAACAGAAGACGACAGCGCTGTGACGTCGAAGTCATTAGTAAACATTGCAAGATGGCTATGGATGAACACCAGTTGTTTGAAACGGCTTTGGCCGCTACAATGAACGAGTTAAAGCTCCAGTATGCGACTTTGGTATTTGACCACAAGAGGGCGCAGTTTCAACAATAACAAAGGCGAAGCTTGATGACGCTATGAAGGAGGTGACGATGGGAGATGTATCTAGCGATATATCTACATGGAATTAATGAATCATGATCACGGATGAGGTAATTTATTCGTTTTTGTATTACCTGTATGTCTGATCGTATTATTTTATTTCATCATAATTAATGAACTACAAGGAACGTGAAATGTTATGCTATATTATCCCGTTACAACTTACAGCTATTTGTCAAATGATTTGTTTGGTTAATGTTGTGCAGTTTTACGTTTTTATGGTTAATGCCGTGTTGTGTAACGTGTTCAAACCAATATCTAAAAGTAAATTTGAACGAACATTTGCAAGTAATGACTAAATATATTTTTTTAACATCATATCCGATTGTATTTAATTGTACTGCCATAAGCTCGGTCACCACACGTGATAAAAACCTTACCAAAGTACAAAGAGCAATATAACTTTGTTTATAAGTGCTATTATTGACAGTTGCATGTCTTACCTGTCTATCAATACACTCGCGAGAGCAGAGTCTCGGTCAAGTCCAAGATTGTCGCGCAGCTCTCTCCATCTCGAAAACGCCTGCCGATATTTATCTGGGTTTTATTCCTCCGTTTGTCACACAGTCTGAGTGTATCCGAGTATGGACGCTTTCGTTTTGTTGGCACTTCAGTACTCGCCAAAGAGTTCGTGATCCATAACAGCTATAACCATACAGTCTATGGCTATAACGCTTTAACCACCACTTCCGCATTTGACCATGCGATTATTGCGATATTCCGGTGTGGTGGGTCATATTTTTTATTTTATTATTTTTTTATTCTTTGTCAGACGTCTTTATTGTTTATTGTGATAAGAAAAAAAAACCTCAATAAAGTTGTTGTAAAAAAAATAAATAAATAAATAAATCCGGTGTGGTGGAATATCCTATCACATGGTCCACACCGGAAAAAAGGGATATTGCGTCACTGAGGCGCGACATTTCTTTTCCGGGACGGCCAGTTTAAAATCGGAATTTCTCTGAAATAAAAAATCTTTGGAGACTTTTCAGATATTGTAAGTACACAACTGGAGGAAATATATCACACTGTGCAAGTTATTTTTGGAAATTTTATTACAAAATTCCTACATATTGGAGCTTTAAGGCCCGTTCACACCAAGGACGATAACTATAAAGATAACGATAAAGATATAATTCTAAAAATCGTTCTCCATATTAAAGAATAACAGAGTTCACACCACAACTATAACGATAAAGATATGAGGAACGATATCATTGGGATCACTTTCAGAACGATTTTTTTCCAGCTGTCGAACGATAAAACACTGACAGCCAATCAGAATCCATTCTAATTTAAAGCTCTCGCGCATTTAAAATGGATCTGGATCATCCGGGCGCGCGCGTGCTTAGAATAAAAAGACCGTTATCGGTCGTTGGTGTGGACGCATATATAGTTATGTTTATCGTTATCTTTATGGTTATCGTGCTTGGTGTGAACGGGCCTTTAGACTTGGCTTTTTATCTAAAAGAGGAACAGAAGACGGCGCTCGAATCGTTCCTTTGCAAGAAGGGCGTTTTTGCTGTTTTGCCGACCGGATACGGTAAGAGTCTAATCTACCAGTTAGCTCCGCTGGTAGCTAAGCGTATGGGGCTTGTTGTGATTGGTCGTAGTGTTGTTCAATTGCGTGCAGTGAGATTTTCAAATGCATGCTTGGTGCCGCCCCTCGAGCTGGCCGATTTTCATTAGTCGATGCCAGACCATTAATCTTTCAGATTTAGGTCTGGATTTCCAGGCTAGGCATTTGGTGTAGTGCAGTGGCAGCTTGTCCATAGGGGGCGCTGGGGCGCCGCCCCCATCAACATTTCAGAAATTAACATGTGTAAAAACATTATATTAAAATGAAATAAAAAAAATAAAATAATAGTTTACTCATGTGCCGGCTGGTAGTAAGAGCCTCAGAATGTAATAAAAACTGTCTTTAATCGATTAACTATTCACTATGTTTTTCAATACGTTTCATGGGCGAGGGACGCCGGACACATGGGTGTCTATGTGAGTACACAAATTCTCGGGCAGCATGTGACCTGAAGCTGGTCTCTGATTGGTTTCTTAAAGATCCTCCTCGGGGCGCAAGTCGTTGCGTCCCTGGCCAATCATAATTGGATACATGTTATTTTATCCAATCTGATTGGTTCTCGTCACCTGTCATTCAACTGTACGCGGCGGAAAATGCTTGCTACTACCCTGATCACTTTTTATTACGCAATGGCAGCAGTTAATCCAAATTCTGTTATTTATTTACAAAAAAAAAACCTTTCTCAATACTTTCGCTTGAAGAAAAAAAAAAGATTAAGGATCTCGGACCGGAACAACCAGATTTACACATCCAGCAGCAGGCAAGTGACAGAGGACGAAGCATGGTAACGTTAAGTGTGTGCGCCATGGTGATGCAGGATTGACTGACAGCAGATGAACTCTGACACGGTGGGCATCGCAGTACAACAGCCACGTTACAACAAACAAATGCTAACTTATGAGACGTTGAAGAGAGACAGGAATATGATGGCAGACATCGCAAACATATGTTTCAATGTGCAGTTTTTTTACATATAACGTACGTCGTCTTTTTGTCTGGTACTAATAATCTTCACTAAGTTAGCTAAACACTAAGTTAGCATGAGTTTTATTTATTTAATATTTATTTGACAGGGACAAATGCATAGAACATTGCTTTATGTAGAATACAAAGTAGATGCCATGCAATTCATAAAGCTTTTCTGCTGAAGGAAGCATGAAGTGCTCTAATGTCCTGGAAGTCCAGAGTCAATGCAGCCGTCTACCAGGACATTTAGAGCACGTCAGGCTTCCTTCAGCAGAAAGGCTTTTTGAAGATGCTTTATGAAGATGAAGATGATTTTCAGCAGGATTTTCACCTGCCCACACTGCCAAAATAACCAAAACCTGGTTCAATGACCATGGGATTACTGTGTAACTACTACAGTGTGATTTCATGTAATATTCTAATTTTCAAAAATTTTGATTTCGTGGGTTCCATAAGCTGTAAGCCATAATCATCAAAATTATAACAAATCAATGCTTATAATATCTCACTTTGCCAGCAATCAGCCTTTTTTATAAAATTAGTTTCACATTGAAGAATTCCTAAAATAATTTAACTTTTCCATGATATTCTAATTTTTGGAAAGGGTCTGTATAAAGGAGAGCAACATTATGTTCAAGTAGGAAACATGCTTTTTGTTAATACTTTGTTGGTCTGAAATGTAAATAAAAAGAGATCAAAATAGCTTTTTAGTTTCTGCTTTGTATTTTGCCCCCCCCCCCCCCCCCCCAAAAAATGCGCCCCCCCCAAAAATAATTATCACCAGCCGCCACTGGTGTAGTGCCTAAACATCTGAGCTGGCCTGCATCCTTTGGTGCCCCAAAGAGGGTTCTTGACTTGCTTAACCAGCAAGATCATGTTGGTTAACTAGCTTCACCAGATCATTTTGCTAGTGTAAAGTTGAAAACGGTTTGTTTTGGTTTTACATGCTGTTTAAGGATCTGGAAACATTAAACATTTCACTTAATTAATCAAAAGTATTGGTCAAACTGTCCATAGATTTTTTTTTTTATGACAAATAAATCTATTTGAAAGTTATCTCACGGACAACTAAAAAATGTAGTTCTCCTCATAAATATATAGCTTACTTAGTAATAAATGCCTCAAATATAAAACATTTTGAAATTGACTTTCTATTATTTATTTTTAAAAAATACATAAAAATGGAATTTACACCGCCTATAACCTTTTATATGTATTATATTTTTTATAGACAATCTTACATCATTGACCCAAATATGACTTTGTTTCCAGATGCTGTTTCACTCCGACTCCTGGAAGTTGCGTAAAGATAGACAATTCAGGATTGAGACATGTTATTTTAGTCAGTGGTTGCCATTTTGTGTGCAATTTGCTTAGACGGTCGGTCAGTGAATGGACTGTGTGGATGTTTTGTGGGTTTACCGTCTGAAACTAGCATTAGACCATAGCCGCCATAATTTACGTTTCCTGGTATTGGGGTCAGATTCACCAAACTCCATCCTTCCATTCTCCTTCCTTCTCATGTGCGCGACCACCTTTATCTGACAAGCACAGCATCAGCAGCACAAGCGATTTGTTCACAACAAATCTCATTCCCACAGAAATCAATATGATGTACTGAGTCTCATAAAGAGGCTGTTTGGAAAGGCAGCCACATCACAGCCTAAATCAAGAAACATGTCAGGCTTCAAATGAAATTGGGGAAAGAGACAGATGGGGATAAAGAGTCAAATATTAGTGATGTATTTAAATGTATCATGATATGGCATTGCGGCATGTACTAAGGCAAAGGATGCTGATTAATGCCTGTTGAAAGCCAAAAGATACATCTCACAATGCCCCAAAACTCATCCATCTCAATAGAACAAAGAGAGTCTTTCATCTCAACAATGTCTTGTCAGTCTCTGAGGATAAACGTTGCAGGTGAACGTTTTTTTTTTTTTTTTTTTTTTGTCTTTATCAGGAATTGTTGGTTCAAGGGTTTTGGCAATGTATAAAACCGCCATATGTCTTCGATAAATGATTAAAGTGCTTCAGTTAGCATGTCACAGTGTTTAATTTGAGACAGTGTGCCTTATTCTGGTGTATTACATTTGAGCATTTAATTTAGCATGAATTAATCATGTCACCCGGCAAATTTTCCCTGAAAGAACCAAAAAGGAAACTTCACTTGAAGTAATGAACAAAATGCCATTTCTGGTTCAGCCTACATGAGCTAAATATACACTTGGCTTGTCTTTGGCTCCTTTACATTTTGCACATCGTGTTCTCTCAATAAAAGAGAGAAAGACAATCTTACCACGGTTGATCTTAAACATTAAGACGTTTCCTTTCATGATGGTGATCTCAAATATCACCTTCATGTATAGCCAAAATGGCTTTTTAATAATCTGACCTGTTCAGTGCTGCTGAGCTGCAGAAATGACGCCAGGATCCATTAATCGAGAAGACTGCGAGGAAATTACAAATTCAACATTAATTTGTTTGTTGAAGCTAAAGCTACACGACGGGACTGTATGACCATAATACGGCCATCACGGTCAATAAAGAAAATTATAAACATACTAACATTAGGAGGCATTAGTCACCATATCCATGATCAAATAAATGAAATATTGATGAGATCTTCTGGTGAGAATATATTACAGTCATACAATAAATCCGTCTCTCAGGATGGGATGAAATGTCCCGTACAGAGATGTTTATGTGAATTGACTGGTGATCTCCCGCTTGATTAAGATTCAGAGGATACATGCATGCATCTCTCTGTCTGAGCCACTACGTTCACCAATCAAAGATGGAAAGTAAATGAAATCGATCCCTTAGGATAAATCCTGAGAGACAGTTGTTCCTCTTGGCTCTAAACAGGAATCGTCAGATCAGTTAAGCTGAGTGAGCAGTTTGGTGTGTGATATTCCAGCCCAGGCGCTTGACTGTGCATTGGACAGATGGAGTGTGAGAGGGTGGCCGGGTCACAGATGCCCCTCGATGCCCTGTCAATGACTGTGACAAAGGTTTCAGGGTCAACCGATCCTCTCAATCAGATTCTGTTGCTCTACAGACTAGAGATACAGTAAAGATAAAATCTTGCATAATTTCTTCTTGAGTCAAAGTGCCCCTATTAGGGCTGCACAATATATCGAATTTATCAAAATATCGCAAATGTATATATCGCGATATATATATCGCAACAGCTTGCAATAATCTGGGTAATGAACAAAAGACAAAGAGAAAATCACTCACTGCTCTTGGCTGAATAACTTTTGAAGCTTTAATAAGAATCAGTATATATTTAATTCATACAATGAAAACTAAGCAGTGTTTTATTTTTACATTTGGTTATTCAGTTTCCTAATGTAGGATAACCTGAAACCCTAAACCCCACTGATGTTAAAATAACACTTCTTATGTTACAGTAAAACACTGCTGTTCACTTTCAGAAGTTGTAGGGATGTTTTCTTGTCAAAAAAAGAATGTGAAACACGTATGTAGGTTATAAAATTTTAAATATATTTTAAAGATAAGTTAATTTTACACACTTTAAGCATTATCGTATCGCATATCGCATTTTTCTTCAATATCTTGCAGCCCTAGCCCCTATTATGCTAGTCTCCTCCTTAGTCTCCTACAATATGTTTACATGCACCTAGTGTAAAAAAAAACCCCATACTTTTCTCATATTATATCAATTGCAGCATCACCTGTTTTCTCACAGTGTTAGAATAGTTCGATAAAAGATTCGGTCTCTCTATTTCCCCCCGAAACCCCTCCTTTCCAAGAGCCTACTCTGCTGTGATTGGTCAGATGGCCCAGTCTGATGTGATTGGTCTAATTTGTTATAAACCTACGTAGGTTCGTACAAGAAGACTGGATTTACTGACAAGACATTTCAGGCAGTTCAGAATCGGATCTTCCTTTTGAGAGACAATAACTCCATTTATCGTCCACTTCGATCTTTAAAGTAATATCCGAAAAAGCATAGTTGGGTCACTTTAAACTTTGCCTATTTTCAACTACCTTTGGATTGTTACAATGTTAGTTGTATAAGTGAATGAACAAAGTGTACTCTTTCTCCGTTGCAAGATAATACCCTATTTATTTGTAAGCAAATGTTGTCCAGCCTTAGCTTAAAATTGGTCTTTGGTCTTGCTGTACATACAATCTCTGTTTTGTTTGGTGGGTTAGTTTAATGTATTTAGAAAAGTTTTCACCATCTCCAATCAACTAAACCAGCAAAACACCAGCTTAGTCAGGCTGAGACACCTGCTTAGCCTGCTTGAAAGCTTTTTCCTCCTGAAGAGCTGCAAAAACAGGTTTTCGGTAGTTGTGACCAAACCTGACCAAAAATCAAGTTGTTTCGAGTAGGCTAGTGGGACATCGCTTTAAACGGAGTCAGCAGTTTTCCGCTTGAGGACGCATTGGACAGATGGAGAGTAAGAAGGTGGCTGTGTCCCTCATGCCTCTCAATGCCATATAAATGACAGTGACAATGAAATATTCAGGGTCAAACAACTGTTTCTTTCAATCAGGTATTACCGGTAAATGGAACGTTGAATGACAAGTTGTTGACTCACTGATTCAGCCCATTGCGAAGTCTGATTAAAACTGATTGAGCGTGTCACATATGTATAAACAATTCAACACATGATAGTATCTTATAAACAGTTTAAACATAGCTTTAGACTACATTGCAAAGTCAATGTTGATTCTTCATTGAAAAAATTAAGCACATGATTATTAATGCCATACATAAATCAAGGATGCTAGACGTGAGTGGCATAAACTTTTGGCATTGAACATTTAATTATGTGTAATTTAAGTACCTACAGGGCAATTTAAAAGAGAAATATTCATCATATGATCTGGTTTGGCTGTTCGTTTTATTATTTGCATTCAGCATTGAATAAATTGCTTATGTGATTTCATAAATGTAGGACATCCTAGAACAACATTCTTATCAACGTTCAGAAAGAAAATCTTCTTCAGGTGTTTTTCTTATCAACTTGCCATGTCTGATTGATTTTAGGAGTGGTTTGGGTTTTGTTTGACAGGAATGCTGTTTGAGGACCAACAAAAGATTGAAGACAAGGACGATTCTGTAAATGCAAAGGCTTTCAATTTATTGATTTTTTTACTCAATATTGGGCTGTAAAAGGCTCAAACTTTGCCCTTTGGTTATTTGTAGAGTTAAACTTTTACATTGCATTGAGCAGACATGCAAACTAAGACTCATTGGAGGAGAAACATATCTTAACCGCTAAGTCCTGTTTTTGTCACACTCTATTATCCATTGTGTTGAGCAGGCCAGAAAAAAAAAACAGGCTGAAAATCACCGGTGCCAGCAGCACCTGGGATTACGCTTTCCTGGCCGGCCAGCCGTGAGTGATAGCACATCTTGCTGAAAGATTCCGTGAGGGATCGCCGCTACTCCCAAAACACGAATGTTTCCATTCATCACCCTTCTCATCTCCCAGTGCTCTACGGCCCCGGCCAGAAGGAGTCAGGGAACACGAGATAAAAAATCAAAGCACCACCACAAGCCAAGCGCCACTTACTCTGTGCCGTACCCTGCCTAGTCAAGAGAGTTTCCTCTCCCCTAAGCCAGACAACGCTGAGCCCCCTGGGATCACTCTTTCAACAGAGCAAGAGAGCAGGCGTTTAGATAGATAGAGACGGGGGGTGCAGGGCTTGGTTCACAGCCAAAACTCTTGGAAAGAGAGATTGTCCATGTGATTATTCCTCTCTGTCCTTATTTTTCTCTTAGAAAAGTCGCTACATTTAAAAATCATTGCATTAGATTATAAAATATCAAACCACGTATAGCATCAAACACAAATAACCAGATTATGCAGTTGTTTTACCTGACAAGGTGATTTATATATATATATATGCATCTTTATTTTCCCCCTCCATCTGAAATGTATATAAATATATATATACAGTATATATAAATATACAAAAGCCTGCTCATGATTGTGATTAAATTCAATTTAAATACTTTTTTAAAATATGTCCTATTTATTTTTGTGACTCCAGCCACTTTATATTTCCTGTCCTTCTGAAATACTATATATATATATATATATATATATATATATATATATATATATATATATATATATATATATATATATATATATATATATATATATATATATATATATAATGTAAGCCCATTTCCACTTCAGAGTAAAAAAATCAAAGGCAGAATTATTATTTTTTTTAAATAACTTCTGAGCATTCAAATGCAAGCTTTTTATGGTTTAGAGATGCTGTATTAAATTGCTTTGGATGCTAAAATTAAAAGTATGATTTTAGGTGTGAACAAAGACCATGATGCACCATGTTTGTGGTAACGTCGGTCAGTTACATGCAGGTCAGTGGAAAAGCAGGATCTGAGAAAGGTGATTTTTTGCGAAATATCTTGCTGTCTTAAAAATAAATGCCACTTGTTTTCTGATGCAAATGACGTTCATCCATTTTTAGGAGTGGGTTAAGTGTCTGAACACTTTATGATGCCATTGCATAAGGACCCATTGAAGAGTTTCACACACACACACAGAGAGAAAGAGATGATATGACTGCATGAGGAGCTCTTGATAGTCCGCCTACTGCTACACCAATGAACTAATCCACCTCCTCTCCTGATTGGTGAGTCAGTTTGACACACAGCAAAGGACATTTGACACTCTTCATCCCTCCCATACACACACACACACATACACACACTCAAGGTGAGCAAGCAAGCCACTTTCACGCTTCATTAAAGCAGTAATGACAGAATAGACACAGTGGTTGAGATGCTTGATTGCTCTGCGAATGAATCGTAAAAAGACACCCATGGTCTCACACTCATGCACGGTCATACACTCGCCCGTAGATCACGACTGTCATGGCAAAAACGGGTAGGAGTTTTTATGCAGCGCTCTATCAGGGTCACCACACACTCAGAATATTAACCAGAGATGGTTAATGTATCCAAACTGTTTTTGAAGTGCGGTAATGCTAGAAAGTGGGCGTCCGTTCCTCTTCTGCATCTAAGACTGCAATGTTCTGCTCTCGGGAGAGGCTATTCATTGGCTCTTAAAACTGGAACACGGCACAGCTGGTAGTCCTGGAACTAGCACGACAAAATAAAGCATCACAAACACGCCGTCCGCCACACTGTTCTTGTGTTACAGTGCTGTCATGTTTCTGTCAATCATCCATTGGTTCTGCCTCATCTTGTCAACTGCAAATATTCTTTCCCACTACAGGAATTTTATTTCTTCACTGCTGCGTTTTTGTTGCTCCAGAGACTTGGAGTTCTCATTTATGTTTCATTTAAGTATTAACTTTGATATTTCTTCCACAATCCTTTGAAATAAAAATAGATAATTACTGGCATGCAATAAAAGTATAGAGCTGCAGTATTAAAGTGAATAGTATAACTCAGATATTTTCTGAAATTTTTGAGTTCGTATTGAGGTCTCAAATGTTTGATTGTGGACTTTGTATCTTGGTAAATCAGAGCACAGTTTGATATGTTGTTGAGATCTTTTCTTAAAGTCTGGGGAGATAAATAAGAAATAATTTGGGGCTTTTTCTTAGTAAAAATGTATGAGATGCTGGACACGATGCTCTCCATTAATCGTATTGCTGTCTAGCAGCATTAATAATATTTTATTGCTTGTTTTTTTTGTATTTGAAAGAAGTCTCTTATGCTCACTTTCATCTCATACTCATACTCATATTCATCTACTCTAGATGAGAACAGATCTTCTTTCAGAGACAGCTTTAACCACGCATTGTACTGCCCTCAGATTTGCCAAGATACAAGTCATAAATATCATTATAACTCAAAGATTTCTTATCAGATTCATCCAAGACTGAAACTGAGCTATGTTCTCCATAATAATGTATCCACATAACATCTATAGTGGTTAAATAAGTAACCTCAGTATAAGCATGTAAATGCTGGACCTGACTGTACCTGAAAAACAACCAGCCGGCCTAAAGACATTACCCCGTCTGAAACCAGCTTTTCTAAAATCTAAATTTAAGCTTGTCCAAGCTAGTTTAAAGGAAATGTCAGATATAACCACAGACCCCTAAGGTAAAGATGTAAGTTCACGTGGAGGGGAGTTGATTGGATATGTGGGGAGGGGACTCTTGGTCCCTTGTTGCCATCCGCTGGCCCGTGCATCGCTGACGGCACGTGACCGCACTAATGGAGAGCCAGGAGCATTTTTTTTGCAGACGGTGGGATGAGGGAGAGTTAAAAATAAATCAGTTGCCGGAGGGGCTGGTTTCAGCGTTCCCTCACTGAGATGCTGTCAGAGAGTGTCGGCTACCTCAAAACTACTTTGCCTCACAGGAGGCTGTATTTTGTTTATGGATCTGCTAATGTGTTTCCAATGATAAATTAAACTTACAGTTTACACAAATCACCATGTAGCATTTAAGTGTGTCATTTCAGGGCGACTTAATGTGAGAATCTTTATGGCAGGTATAAAAATGTACTTCTAATATGGCTAGGTTTACTTAATGCCAGGTTCAGACAACACTATTTTTTCGTCTGTTACAATATTCACTGTGATTTTGACTCATAAATTCTTGTTGTGTCGTGGACAAGAGACATGATGCTCCCCGACCAATCATCGCTTGCCGTCTTTAACGACGTGTGTGATGCCAGAGAGAAGGCAGAACAAGTGACTGACTTCCGGAAACAAGAGTGTAAACAAACTACCGAAGCGGCTTGTTAGCTTAATGCTAATTCTGACATGACAACTCTCGCAGTGTTTGGCATGGTAATGGGTATGACAGTGTTGAAATGTTTGGTCTTGGTAGAATAGATCTGCTACGCTGCTGCTGCTTTTATTGCTGCTGCTGCTGCTAAGCGAGTCCGGGACTTGCTACTGCCATAACATATACAACACGCTGTTGTGAGCAAGTAAGACCCGAGGTATGCATTTAAGAATTAATATTAGCCATTTATCGGTTATTAGCCATAGCAAATTTGAAAAATATTAGACTTGTATCAGACAGATATAAGTATAGATTTAATAATATTAGACAGAATTGTAATATTGGTGCATCCCTAAAGAAACACAGATTGTAAAGTAGAATGAACAGCATTAACCTGTTGACATACATTACTTTATAGATTTATATGTTCACCATATGAGTCAAAGACATTGTTCAGTCATAACCTTCACAGTTTGTCTTTTAGTACACTGTGCTGTCAAAAGCATTTGCATGGCACACCGAAACGTCCTGAGTCATTTCAAACCACGGAGCGTAATTAGAGGGGACTGTGAAAACATCAAGGCCAACATGGTCGGCTGTCACCATAGCAACTCCTCAAGTACAGAATATTCAACAGCTGTAGAGATACGCTGTGATTAAGCATGTGTTTTAGTCATGTTCTTTCTCTCGCTTGGAGAGCAGGTCATCGGCGAGATGCGTGGGGGGTGGTTTTTGTAATGTAAAGGGAGGATGTAATCCCTATGTGAGCTGGAAGAGGGCTTGGATTAGCCGGTCGCACTGCGCAAGCAGGACAACTCCTCCTCCCTTCCTCCCTCCAGCCGTCGAGAGTGACCTTACACTGTCGAGCAAAGTGAACGGGGGTTGATTCAGGGCACATGCACTCCCGGGCACATACAGATATTTTTTTCAGCACGATCACAGCCTCTTCATCTCCACTAGAGCAAAAGGGAGCTGAAAATGGACAGGCCCCATCAAGCCAAGTACTGAGGCTACCTGTACCACTGAGGCCTGGTAGCAAAAAAATAAAATAAAATCACTTTTATCACCCTAGGCACAAAGCCATCAACATGCCTCATTTAATTCAGCTGCAAAGTCATAAAAGTGCAGCTTCCTTTGCAGGCTTTTCTGTTGAACAGTTTCTATGTAAATTGCAACAAACTTTATGGAAAATACATTTTAGGCACATTTGCCGAACTTTTCTGATTTATGAGGATGTTCGATGAGGTCATGCAGGCCGCCCTCGTACTGAGCTTGGAGCAAGCCGGGCCAAAATTCGGTGAGACTACATCAATATGTGAAGCTCTCACTTATGAGTCAGCGCCACACAAGGGCCAACAGATTTCGCCCTCCTTTTGTCCTCATTACCATGGGTCCAACTGGCAAAGCAGGCCAAAGTTTCCTAAGATTTGACCCACTTAACGTTATGCTTTTGAGACAGAGCAAATATAGATGCGGGCAGCATGCTTGTGGGCTGAGTCATGATATGGATTTGGAGCTGATGCAAAAAAGGGGAACAAATAAGACGCGAATCAACAGATCCGACAGTACAAAACACTTCCAGGACAAGCATTGCTAATCAAGGTGATCGATGCATAATGTAAAACAGAAGCCGACAAGCTAGTTTATTTTAGATGTTTTATTTGCAAATTAAAAGGTTTTTAAAATCTGAAGAAAAATATGATCATACAAAATTAAAATGATCACCCTTGTTTCATTCCAAAACTGTTTTACATAAATAAATAATGACTAGAAATTGTGCAGCCTCAAGAGCTTAGACCACATTTTGTAGCTACCAATGTCTTATCCATTTTGTTTAGTTTTTTCACGGTGCAATTCAAGTAATTTAGAGAATAATGTATGATCTCTCGCATTAGATTAATACACATTCCTTACTAACTTTTAATGGATTTCTTAATAATTCAAACTAATCTTTTCAAATATACAGCTAATATATTTAAAAATAGAGCCAATATACAGTATGTACTTTGAAGAACAATAACTAAATGATCATATCTTAAAGGGTTAGTTCATCCTAAATAAATAAATAAAAAACTCATCCTCATGTCGTTCCAAACCTGTAAGACTGTAGTTCAACACAAATGAAGATCTTTTTGATGAAATCTGAAAGATTTCCGTCACACCATTGAAAGTCCATTCAACGCAGATTTTAAAACTAATCCATATGAATTGAGCAGTTTAATAGAAATGTTCAAGCTTGAGCTTCTGATTACAGAGTCTGATGTGTGCATTGATGAATGTTTATATGTGAATAAAAGCCTGAATTAAATCAAAGCACAAAGCTCTTTGATTATTGGATGGGAGGCAATAATGATTGATGTAGGGAAACACCACAGACCTGGCAACGCTAACTTGAACCACAGGGGTTTATAGGGTCAAATAGAGCCTGCTTATTTTTAAACTGTTAATGCGTTATTGTCTCGTTAACATCAACAGCCCTAAATTCAACACATCTTTTTCTCTCCGTTCTGGCCTTCCGTCCACACTGAGATGCCATTTTTATTAATGAAAATTAAGCTTTTTGAAAACGCTCTCCAAAGTGGATAAATTTGGTTAAACGCCATTTTCGCGTTGTAGTGTGGACTGTCAAAATGGAGGTATTTAAAAACAATGACATAAGTCTAGTCATGTGACGCATATTACACTAATAGATATTCATGTTTATACTGGTATTGTGCCTTTTATGTGCTATTCACTTTCACACAGTTGCTAAAATAAGTTACTTTGCACACTCCTCATATCACAGTCCTGCAAAGATGACAGAAATTTACTCACATTTGCTGTCCTGCGGCAATACAAGCAGTTGCGTTTTAGACCAAACATATGTGACTGAGTGCGACCTGGACGCATCAGTGAATGGTGAGATATTTTGCTAAATAAAATTACCCTGCCAGAAGAATTGTGTGATAACTTTGTTTCAGACGAGACCACTTTGGCAAGTTACTTGAGTTTATTGAACACAATTATCTTTGGCGGTATGGTTCCTTATGGGGGTTCTTGCTCCATCATTAATGACATACTGAGCTTTAGAATTAACTCCCCATAGAACCATCAGCTTAAGTGATATACAGATTTAAGACAGTTTAGTAATGTCTTTAAGCAACAGTTTTAACATGGTAGACGTAGCAGTGAAATCCGGGACGTCTACTGTAGCTTGGCTATGGGGATGAGTGTCTCTCGGCGATGATGTCTGTGACGCTAGGACTTGGAAGCCTTGGCAATCTGAAACAAAGAAGACAACAGCCAGAAAGTGCACAGAAGTATGCTTGATACTTATAGTGGGAGGGTTGCGAGCAGTTTAAGCATATTTCCCGGGCAATAGTGCCACGTATATATATCCTCCCGGTCTGATAAGAGAATGGTAGTGGTTGGAGCGATTTGACAGCTGATCGCAGCCTATGCCTACGTGGCCTGTCTAAACTAACTCTGCGCTCGATTATTTATTTTTCCATCTGTATCATCTCAGTGAAGTTTTACACATGCGCAGTAAGGTGTATTTGAAAACACTAGTGTGGACGGAGAGCGCTTTTAAAGGGGTGGTTGAATATGATTTCACTTTTCAAACTGTAGTTAGTGTGTAGTGTTGCTGTTTGAGCATAAACAACATCTGCAAAGTTACAACGCTCAAAGTTCAAAGCAAAGGGAGATATTTGCTTTTAAAGTAATTGCTTTTTAAGGACTACAACAAACGGCTGGTAGGGATTACAAGACATTCCTCCAGGGTTAGTGACATCATGAACCCTAAAATTTACATAAACCTGCCAACGGAATACGATTTATAGATTATCAAGACAGAATATGCTAATCAATGACTAGAAGATAACTACACATAAGCTACCTTAATTAATCAGCTAACCATTTGGAAATGTTGTGTACATGTTGTCACTTCTTCTTGAGTCTCTCCATCATTGTCCGACTTCGGTTTGAACATAAAAGGCTGTAAGTTTTTTAAATTGTCAGTGCATGTCTGTGTGAGGTAAAAGGACACAAGCTGTTGAAGCTCCGCCCCCTGTGCCGGGAGCTGCAGCTCATTTGCATTTAAAGAGACAGACACAAAAACGGTGCGTTTTTGCTCACCCTCAAAAAGGGACAACTTTAACATGCTATATAAAAATATCTGTGGGGTATTTTGAGCTAAAACTTCACATATGCACTCTGGGGACATCAAAGACTTATTTTACATCTTGTGAAAAGGGCATTATACCACCCCTTTAAACGAAACCGCCGTTTTCAAATGTATCCAGATTAATGTAGACGTAGCCTGACACAGCTTTCTGCCCCCTTTTGATTTATGGGATATAATCGGCCCTGATCATCTGCTGGATTTAAACAATCGTGAAAATAATTCCTTTTATCTTCCGATAACGATTATTGGCCGATATATCTGTGCATCTCTACTTTTAACCAATAACGATGTGGTACCATGCGTATATCATGCATTTCTAAGAAGAACCAATGAAATGTGAACAAAAATGACTGAGTTTACCTTTAATGAACTAGATTAGAATAAAAAAATGTAAATCTAGATGAGACGTGCACAGCAAATGTATTATCAGAGTGATGTTCCCTCACAGGCTGCTGATAACCCGGGGCTGTCTATAGAGGAGACTTTCAACCAAGAGCCGAGCATTCTGGGATGGCAGAAACAGTGGGAATGACTGATAACAGATGAAGCGATTACAGGGCCTATCTGACAGACTGAGATAAAGAAAATAGAGAGGGAGGGAGAGAGAACGAGAGAGACAAGGGAAGAGTGTAAAAAACGGTCCTCTCCAGGTGAGCTCCCATTCTAGGGCATCTTCCCAATTAAATCTGCTCGCTCGCTCCACAACCTGAGGGAATCGCTGTACAAATTTGTTTTGAAAAATAATTTGTGGCGCTTCCTTGGCTTGCCCATTTGTCTCTCCACTGTGCTACTTTCCATCTTGGCAAACAGCGCAGAATATATAATAGAAAGAGTTAACAAGCTAGGTCAAAAATTACTTTGTGACTTACCTGCCTAAAGGAGGTGAATTGAGAAAATTTACTGGCCATAAATATTTCTTACTGGCCATGAAAATGTAGTTTGCAGTATCTCATTATAAAACAGTCAAGTCACTGTGACAAAGAAATATTTCCCTTGTATATTTGCGGCAAACAGCACTTATTGTGTCAAACATTATATATTAACCAATCTCTCTGTGTCCTCACATGTGTGATATTGCTTTCATACTGTTGTTCAATAAACAAGAAGCTAATATCGAGTAACTGACATTATAGACAAAATATTGCCAGTTACTTTGTCTGTTTTTGTTCCACTTATACAAAAAGATTTCTAAATGATCACGGCGCATGTTTAACCATTGCTCGACTCGGCACCCAGTTGTGTCGTTACTGAATGAATCAATGTTTTGATTGAATCAGTTGAGTCAATAAATCAATGTCTCATGTTTTCTTCCTAAATGAATCAGTGATTTTTTTAACAATTTGTTTTTGTGAATGATCCAGTGACTCACTCATAATGAATCAGTTTTTTTTAACAAATCGCTTGAGTGAATGATTCTTCTGGTTTATTGATGTAATCTGCAAAAATACACTAATCAATCCAGTTCAATTACCTCATCTTACTAATGGATTTACAATTTTTACATCTCTTTTATTTTATTTTATCATGTTGCTTATGACCGACAAAAAAACAAAACAATGGTAGACTAATTCTTTCTTACGTTTTAAGGCCCATTGAAAAATCGTTCTAAATATAAAAGAATAGTAGCGTTCACACCACAACTATAACAATAATGAATGACACAGAGAAACAATATTGTTATCATCCCTTGGTGTGGATGCTAATATAGTTATCCTTAAACTGTAGTTATCGTTCTTGCTGTGAATGGGGCTTTAAACCATGTATTACATTTAAACTCTTAAAAAACTTAAAAATCCAACAAGTTTTTGATTCTTCTATCAAATCTAAAAGAAGTCTAATCTTGTCCGGTATTTCAGAGGAACTCTTACAGTTGGGATCACAAAACTAGTGATGCAAAATCCATCTTATAGCTAATGCTGAGACAGCTTATGCAAATAATACGCCTCCTCTCCTCATTCGTCCTCCAATGACACGTCCTTCACCCTTTGCAGATGTTTTTCTTTTTTTGATGCTGAAATGAATACAGAATGAAGCTGGGAAATCTGTGGTGGTAAAATCACTTCCCAGAGAGCCCACAATGCAGCTTGAACTGGGAGAAATGTAGAATCATACATCTTCATTTGCAGGTGGCAGAAACCAATGCCTGCTAATTTAAACAACACCAGCCGTTGAACAATACATTAAGCATGCTATGGAAATATCCGTTGTTAGTTGCTAATTTTGTTAATCACAGTCGCCAAGTTTAATTTTAGTCCCATATCCACCAAATCAAACTGTATTAAGCCTATTAGAGTAAACGAACACAATCAAAAAAATTGTGCTGAACAGAGCACTAGTACACTTAATGAATTTGCCTTGAGGGCTACAATTCACAGATTACCATTCTGAAATAATCTAT
Source organism: Scardinius erythrophthalmus (assembly GCF_964197995.2). Lineage (NCBI taxonomy): Eukaryota > Metazoa > Chordata > Actinopteri > Cypriniformes > Leuciscidae > Scardinius > Scardinius erythrophthalmus. The sequence continues at coordinate 4,801,771 of NC_138224.1, read as the reverse complement.
ATAAGGTAGTCTCTGCGTTGCATTGAGAGTCAGGGTTTGTGTCGGCATGCTAAGACATCCAGAAAGTCTGCAGACAAACACGGATATCACCACAGCTAGAACACCTGTACTGACAAAGCTCAACTCTCAGTCATATGGATTATGGAGGCAGAGTTGCCAAGCGTCGTTCTCTTACCGACTGACAGCCTGTTGTTTTGATTGGGATTTTAACATGCTAATTGGCCTCTCAAAGTTGGCGTGTGGGTGATGAACAGGCTAAGGAGTGCTGCGGTTTGGACAGCTGTTGAAGAAGAAGAGGAGGGTGAAGGAAAGAAAGAAGGAGATAAAGGAGTGCATGTGGGCCGAGACAAAAGCGTGTGTCAGACTCTCCGCAGCCTGTTGACTGAGATAAGCGTAGCAGCAACGCGAGGAGGCGTCGATTCTCCGCCTACGGAACCTCAACGACGTCGCCATTTGCGATGGCTTTACTGCAACAGATGTATAATGCACACAAATGGGTGTTTCTTCAATTACGAACATTTTTAACCTTCTAGATGTTGATTTTTATTAGATCAAAATCAACAGATTTTATAATATGAAGGTCACGTCAAGACTTCTTTGAAACTAAAGTTAATTTATTTTTGCTATTTTATTATTTCTCCCAGACCTAGACCGTCAATCTTAAACTATGAAAATCTATGATTAAAAATACTAATTACATTTTTTTTTAAACCATATAAACAGACTAAAATAAACCACTACGATTTTTATTGTATGAAAGCGATATCTATTTTCAAACTAGTTACAATTCAGCCGTGGCGTCATTTTCACAGCAACTTACAATTTAGCCACTAATAACATTTTTTTTTTTTTTTTTTTTTAGTTTCTGTACTTGGTTGCAAAAAGACAGCATGGAGACAGCAGCATCAGTGAAGAGCAAGCTTGAGATGAAATATGAGATATGTATATATGTATATAATATATAAATATGAAATATGATTTGAAAGAAAAATCGAGGTAAAATAACTGGGAATAGAATATATTTATTGTGCGTCATTTGTGATTTAGTTATAATTTGTAAAATTATGCAAAAAATTAAAAAATTATATTAATCAAATATCACATGACTATTATAATTATTATTAGTGTATTTCATGTTCTTTAAATGCAAGCTAGAATTTTATTTAAAAAAAAGAAATGTTTAAAATATAATTTCCCCTACAGGATGCTATTTAACACAAACATAAATTGACATGGTGCAAATGTTAATTTTCAGAAAACAATTACAAAATTCTCCCATGATGCATGTATATCCACTGTAGGACATTGCTAGCTGACAAATTTAAACTTATGAAAGAGTCGAAGAAGCTCTGTTGCCAGTTAATCGTTTAAATTGCCATTGTGACACCAGCAAAGCAGGAAGGTTGGCAGAGGAAGGCAAAAATACAAAATCGAATTACAGTGTAGTGCAGGAAGCTTCACTGTAAGCTCTATTATGCTAACAGCAGGTACTGGTGCTTTTCGGGTCAATTTAGTCCATCATTTTTTTTTTTTTTTTTTTTGACACAAATTCAAACTTTTGAATAGGAATGCTGTTGCTTTTTTGTGTCCAAAAACAATCTGGGGCTTTCACACTAGCTCTTCAAGTGAGAGCAGAGGTTGAATAATTCTCTATGAATACGCAAATGATTTCACAGCTCCTCCTCATTGCACTTTCCATTTGTTGATGTTCGATGAGACTCATTGCACTCGGAAAATGGAAAAGCTCAATTCCCACTGTTTGTTTAGGAAATGTGATCCATACATCCAATTAAAATGAGCAAATTCAATCTGAGCGCTTCCACAGAAATCATCTTCGTAATGATTAACAGTGAAATGTTTGTGTCTTTCCGCCGGTGTGGTTTCATGTTCGCCTGGGCGAGGTGGTGGCGACGTTTGATTTGTGGGTGTTAAGGTGCGGACCACAAACTGGGGAAAAGTCGGTTGTTGTGGGCAGCCTGTCCGCCAGCGGTGGACGTGTGCTTTCTCATCACGAGGGACACTGGAGCAGATTGTGCTGATAAAAGCCAGCGTGGTCTAGTGATCAGACGAGGCCAGAGCAGAGGTGGCCACCCCACTGCCATGCGGCGCAGCCTTTGAAAATGTGATTCAGCTGTTCCCTCCTGTCCGCTCGCGTTAATCTCTCGCGTGGAGAGTAGAGATTCTGCGAAAAGACACGTGAGTACATGGAAAACAAATTTGGAGTGCACAAAAGCTTTCTGAGAAGAGTAATCTCATTCGTAGAGAATTTGTGTCAAAAACCATCAGGGCAGCCAGTTTGCTGCACTTTACGCTATAATCAAGAAAGCATTCAGATGGATTCAATTGTTTCTTCTTGAGTGTGTCCACATTTAGAAATAGGTCAGGGTCCTTTGAAGCCTAAATGACTGCTCAGGATATTTGTTTTCAAAAACAAATGACGTTTAAGACCCGTAAAGCGTATTTACATGGCGAAACCTTCCAGGATCACGGCACCCACGCATGTAGAAGCATTGCCAAGCAAGGTAATGTATCCGATTAAGCCTGTATCTGATGTGAGCTGAGCTCATTACTATCTAAATATGTATCAGATAAAACGACATGACAATTATCGATTTCATAAATTCTCATTTTGATATAATCCTCGAGTCAGATACAGGTAAACGTATGTGGGTTGCTGTGGTGGAACGGATTTAGTAGGATGAAACGTCATGGAAGTGAGGTCAGTACCAATACCATTTAATATTACATGTACAAAAATGCATTGTATATTTCAAATGATTTTTAAGTAACATCACACAAAGTTAATCAAATAAATAATTGACATTTCAGGCACAATGCCCAGTTTTTCTGTTTAATTTGCTGTGGTAATGGAAATTGTACCAAAGAAGCCAAAGCAGCATCAACTGTTTCGCTTTCCATACAAAGAAAGTGAATGGCGACCACAAAAGGCAAAATGTTCAACGAATAACAACTTTTCGGTATGCTTCTGTATGTTCTTTAAACAAAGCTTCGGAAGAATTGAAATACAATACACAAGGTGTATTGGCCTCTCTCATGACTCTGTTATTGTGCTGTTTTATCCCTTTAGGAGCTTGATAGTCTTTGCTCCCTATCCAATATTGTATGGAAAAGAGCAGCATGATCATTCTTGAAAACATCTCATTTTGTGTTCCACAGATGAAAGAAAGTTGTACGAGTTTGAGGGTGAGTATGTCATGACTGAGACTTGGACTGTAACACACACTGGAAAAAATGACGTATTGAAAATTAGCAATAAGTTATAACAACATATGTTTTTCCATTACTTTAACTCATAACAATAATGTAACCAATTTCAACTTCTTTTTTTTACGTTATATAAGATTCAAGGAGGCAATATGTAAAACAAATAGTTTAAATGACTTGTACTGCCAATTATACTTTACATTGTTTTGACCACTTTCATGATTGTTTTATGGTGCTTTTTTTTTTGTCATTTTACGAGCTTAAAACTCTTTGGTTCCCATGCTACTTTAATTGTATGGAAAAAAGCAGCATGATCATTCTTCAAAACTTCTCCTTTTGTGTTCCACAGATTAAAGAAAGGTAAGTCTGTGATGGGAGATTTGTACCCAGTACTTTCTTAGGTAAGCACACTGTTAAGGAAATGTATAAGTGCACATACTGTGAAATAAAGTACAACCGCTATTATTTTAATAGTGGTAATGGTATTGAACATAGGATTACACCCAAGGTTTTGTGATTGACAGGATTAGTGGGGCATGCACTTTTCTTTTATAACTCTTGATGCTTCTTCAAGATTATTTGTAATTTGGGAATGCGATCAAGTCAACTTCTTGGTACTTTTGGATATGGCATATGAGCTCTGCAATGTCACAATAAATCAGCTGTCTTGCACTGAAAGGTTGCGAGGCAGTCAATCAAAAATATGTTTAGAAATTTTATATATAAGAGAGAGAGAGAGAGAGAGAGAGAGAGAGAGAGAGAGAGAGATTGGGCTCTGCAGCAATCTGGCAGTCTTCCAAGGGCACCGTTACATCCAGTGAACAAACAAAATACTGGTCAGCTAAATATAACATTTCCCTTCATGAGCAGGCCTCAGGAAAGAGAGAGAGGGAGACAGATGCGGTACTGCGGTAGCAACATGCCAACGTGAGACTCGTGCTGCAGAAACTCACCTGAGGTGAAGCTCAGCCGTGCTAGCAGAGGTCAGGCTTGTCCTTTTCTCTCCTCTCACAGTGGCATGTTTGTCTCTGAAGACTTTGTGCACCCTTCCAATGTGCATCTCTGACTCTTCTGTCTTAGTGTTTGATTAAATCCCCCCCCCCCCTTTCTCTCTCTCTCTCTCTCTCTCTCTCTCTGGAAATACAAAGCTTTGAAACAAGACTTCGAAAGCTGTGAAAGATTAATAATTCACGTTGTCGCTAAAGCTACAGGGACTTGTAAAATTAAGCATTGTTTTTCAAGCCTGGTTGGGCATTCGTGCATGGAGGGAGAATTTGTTGTAAAAATATTAACTTTTAAAAGAAGCTGATGCATTGTTTAAATCTGAGGAGGAAAAAAAAGCATATGTTTATCATCATTATTCAGGAAGAACCCTTAACTCGCCTGCCGAGGATTTAAAGCAATTTTACTTAATCCGTCTTTTGTCTCGGTGGGAAAATTTAAACAAGCGCCAAAGCACAGAGAGACTTTGGAGAGAGACTGTGTCTTGCTAAGGGCTGTGTTCTCACTCTGTGAAGAATATGGCTGCGGAGAAGGTCATAAGTAGACAGGGAACACTGCCTGACTGGAGTGTGTGTTAGGGGGTGTCTAGGAAAAAATAAATAAAATAACCTTGCACCTAAATCATCAACATGAAATTCAAATTCATTGTGACTGGGTTGGAGGATCTCTAGGGCTTTGGATCCCGAGCTAATGACAGTTCTCTGGGTTTCAAAAGACCCATGGAGTCATCCAAGGCTACCGATGCAGACGCTGTCATCTTTGGTCTGTTTTGTAAATTTGATGTGAATTTTGTTGAAGTGAATGGCTTTACCCACCGAAAATATCTTGCAGAGAGTTTTTACCATTCTTGAAGACCTCTAAATGACCCTGACATTTAAGGCGCACCTATAAAGCTGAATCAAAAACTTACAACGCAATCAGCGTAATCCGATTTCCAAACATGAATCATTCTTGTTAGTGAATCAATCAGCTTACAACCAACAGCTTAAATCCGTGTAGTTACTGACTGATCGTTCATGTGACAACATGTAGTTAAATATTATGAATTTGTCAGTAGTTAATTTTACAAAAGAGGATGAAAGATTTTACCATATATACATATACGGGAACATATTCCTGGGAGTAGCTATATGAAAATGATATGAAATATCAGCAATATAAGTGATCTCAGAGGGAGCAAAGTTCATTCTGGGCATGGCCGCCCATTCATTCCATATTAACCCAATGTCACATTGCCCTTTTGACCCTTTGGTGTTAGAACTCTATCCATGCAGGCAAAGAACTGAAATGCCTCATGCATTGCAATGATGCAGAAAGAGAAAGACCTAGCAATTACAGATATTGAGCTTGAGTTAGCGAGTGACATAATCATGTGATCAGGGTCTGCGGACCCCTTTGGCTGCTACCTGGCTCTCGGCAGGCAATGCTAGCGGGGGCAAACGCAGGCGCTCCAGGGGACGCAGCTGTCATTTGGCAGGGGGTGCTTTCCAACAGCTTTTGGAGTTAATGTGAGAGTCTGTGCTTACAAGCACTACTGTGATTGTAGAACAACAAATAGACACATGAGCTCCCATAGAGACATGTCGAGTGTGTGTCAGTAAGATGTGTGTGTGCATGTGACACAGTCAGGATCACTTATGGCTGGATACAGCAGACATCTGTTATGATATAATATCTGGATATGATTTGATTTTTCTTTTTTTTTCAATCTTACCAATCCTAGTTTGTTATGTTGAGTCAGCCATCCCCTTCATTAAAATCCATCGTATGCTAGTAGATTGGTTGTTGGTGTCTTGCTGGTCTAATGTTGCTCCAGGATGGTCCTAACAGGTAGTAAGCCAACATTTAGCAGGTTTTTGGAACGTGATGTCTAGTCAACCAGCTAATGACCAGTTTAGACCAGAACCAATCGTACCCTGTTTTAAAATCCACTAAGCTGGCAGTTTGGAAAGAACTGTTTGCTGGAAGCAGAGGTGGACAAAGTACACAACTTCCTTACTTGAGTGAAAGTACAGATACTACTGGTCAAATATCACTCCGTTACAAGTAAAAGTTGTAAAGAGCGATTTTTACTTAAGTAAAAGTACAGAAGTACTTGTTTTTAAAAGTACTTAAGTATCAAAAGTAAATTTCAATGCATTGTTTTATTATTGTTGTGTGTAATATTTACAGTACCTTATGCCTCTGAATCTATGCCTGCCCTCATATCAATTTCACATTTATTTCTAGAACACAGTTCCAGTAGTGGGATTGAATGTGAGATTGAATAAGTCACTCAATAACGTCCACAATGGTTTCGGACACATAAATGGCTGTTCCATCAAATACTGCCCTATTTAAAGTTTTTTGGCTTTTAGTATGAATATATTAGCCTTACTGTTATCTATAAGCTAGTGTGCACCAAAACAATGACAAAATTTGCATTTAGAAGACCAAACCCAACGTTGAAAATGAAAATCAGGTTGATGTCAGAATCCAACGCCAGATTGACATTAATCTCCAAGGTTGTACAGACGTTGTATTGTGGTTGAAAACGATAATCGGGTTGATGTCAGAAACCAAAATCAGTCGAGTTCTGATGTCAATCTGACTTTCATTTCCAGCCAAAATGCAACCCCTGCAAAAATGCAACCCCTGCGGGTCCCTGCAACCACAATCATCCCCTGACTGACGTTATTACTTTCTACTCAAGGACCTGACAGAATTGTAGTGGAGTAAAAAGTACGATATTTGTCTTTCAAATGTAGTGAAGTTAAAGTAGAAAGTTTCCAGAAAAAATAATACTCAAGTAAAGTACAGATACTCAAAAAGTGTACTTAAGTACAGTACTCAAGAAAATGTACTTTGTTACTGTCCACCTCTGGCTGGAAGTTGTTGGTTTCAAGCTGACCTAAGCTGGTCTAGCTTGCAAGAAAAAAAAAACAGGTTGTCATAACAGTTTAAGGTGGTCCACCTGGTTTGTGGAACACGTGGCAGATAATGAGTAGTTAGTACTCATTAGATAGATGGATAGATAGCAAAATAAATTTCAAAGAATGTGCATAATAAGGATTCTGTTTAATCAGATTGCATTACAAATCGCATTTTAGCAGTGCAATCCTATGAAAGACCCAGGGCAACAGAAGCTGCCTTAGAATATAAAGTATAATTATGAGTAGCGCAGAACCTCATTAGTTTGAAATATTAGTACCTCGGTAGAGCTGGCCTCCAGTCTTCCCTTCATGGGGGAATAGCGCTCGCTTTGGCAGCCAGTCATTTGTTGATTTTGAAGGAGATCAGTGAAACAGGTGTGCCATGCTGTGTCGACGTCGCTGCCTGCAGGGTGGATCAGCAGCGCTCTTGAACTCCGCTCTGAACGATGGATCTTAGGATGCGCTATGGCTGGCTGGCAAACCGTCCACTCCAGCTGATAAACACCTTTAATCACACAACCTCCCGTGGTGGAGCGTGCAGGGGTTGGCACACATATCAACAAGAAAATGGATAAAATATTACAAATATGCATACGAAATTTGCAATATTTGTACATCAGGGATACAGCTCAACAAATCCTCTCATATTATACTGCTGTGAATGTTTAATATGTCAGAGTGAGTCTGGTGTTGATGATTCCTGCAGAGACTAAAGAGATTTTTCAAATGTTGCTAGATTGTTTCCTAAGTTGAGCCTCCAATAAGCTTGTTTTATTTCAGATTAAGCACTCAAACTATCCTTTATTTTGTTTTACTGTGGATGAAGTATTTTTGTTTTTTTAAAGACAGCATTAAATCAAAATGGACCCAAATTTCTTGGTTTATACATGCTTTTGGTCTTGTGAACTATTCATGAGGTTCGGTCCCGTTAACTTGTTTCACAAATGCCTTCATCCGTCTATGCGAACGAAATACCATAGCAATAGTTTTCTGCACTACTATCCAGCTACTACTCTGCAACACTTTTTCTAAATGTACATTTTGAAACAGAATCCCAAACAGATCGAAACCAATCCCTGAACATGAATCATTCTTGTTAGTGAATCAATCAGCTCACAACTTTAAAACTGCATAATATGGGCACTTTAAAACATTGGCGAGCGAGGTTGTGTAATTACACCTTTTGTGAGATATGTTTTAATATGAATTAGTTTTGAAATAATCTGTGACTTTTCTTCCAAATACGTATTCCATAAAAGTTAAGAAAACAGACCCTTAAGAAAACAGAATTTAAGTAAACATTTTTAATCCTTCACAATCTCCTCCCTCTTGGCTAGTTACCATGGTGCAGTTAGCTGGCCTTTTTTCATAGTTTCAATTTGAAATATCTCACATTACAGTGAAACAGGCTGTTAATGCTAATTCATGGATGTCAAAAACTCAGAGAAGTTGCACACCATATGGAGGATGTGAGTGGAAAATGATCACATTGCAGGGGTGCAAATTATTGAGATGAATAAGATCTTAAAAGGTATTTGAGGATACGGTGACGGTGTTATTTCAGCCGCCCTGTGTGATGCATTCACGCTACCTCTCATTCACACACAATCAGCTCACAGTTCCATTACCTTCTTTCCACCATGAATGGATGCAGATCCTTATAAAATGTCTCTTGTAGGCAGTCTCCTCGTCCTCCACAACACCATATATTCAAAAGTGACTTTGTTTAACTCGGACATCACATATTACCATTTAAGCAGACTGACACTACAAGACATTCACATGCTCAGATATGGAAAATGTGATGAATTATACATGACAGTTTTGACTGGTTTGCTGTCTTCCAACATGTACTTATCTTTTCTTAATAGGAAATGATGCCAGATGAACACATTTGAGATGCAAAATGGACATTTGCATGTGAGTTTTGACATATGCAACAGCTAAAAGCAATCATTTTATGACATTTTAAGGCCTCAAATGCCAATGAGCGTACACACAAGGAGGAAAAATGAACAAATCAATTCATTTTATGTTTTGCCTTTGTTGCCTATGAAATGAACAGTATTGGGAGGCATAAAGAAAACAAGTTAAAAAAGCGCTATATTCTCTGTATTGTAGCAGAGAGATATATTGAAGGCCTTTTGATGCTTTGAAAAATATGTAGAGCTTTTGTCTCATTGCATCAATCATTTTCAAATGTTTCAAAGAATGTTTTTTTTTGTTTTGTTTTTTAAATCCCAGTTCTCTCAAATGGTGCAAAATACCACTTTGTGATTTGAAGTAGAGGAAAATACACATTCGTCATGTTCTCTTGGAACAGTTTTGCACCCACCGGTTCATGGAACTCAGTGTGTTGTTGTGTGTTTTTGTTGGAAATCATTCTAATCAAATGTGATAAAAGCTTGATGCGTTCCTGTTTTAAAACACTGCTGTCTGAGTAAACAATAATATCAAGCCAAAAAAAATTATGGTTGTCAAGAAGTAAACAACATCCAAGCATGTAACGCCCCCAATGTTCCTTGTTTTAGCATGCGCACCAATCGCAAACCACCAACAGTGACTATAATTATACTCTTATGTAAGAAGCTGCAATGTTTTTTTCCATGGCGTGCAAAACAAATAGGTCAGAGGCAGAGATGAAGCTTTTGGCTTGTATATGTATGATGGATATGTTGTGTTTTTATTCCTTCAGACTCTTACGGTTGGTTGTTAAGTGTGTTGAAGGTGTCCCTATTGCGTTCCCGTCCCCCCTTTTAAAAAGCAGTGGTGTGTTCATAAAGATTCATGTCATGTTTGGTTATAAATCGCCAAAGATTCGTCAACAAAGCTTCCTCTGATCAGCGCTGAGAGACTCTCTTTATCAAAACCCTGGCAAAACAAAACGGCTGGCTTACACCGCACAAGCTCCCGGTGCTATTTACAGTTGTGCGCGCCGTGCCAAAAACAGAACATCGTTCTGAATGTACAATTACATGAAACAGAAAGCAGTGAGGCTTTAAACTGTGCATGCAGACTCTTGTGTTTGACCCACGAAAGTACAACAACCACATCCTAGTTAAAAGCACCTTAAATAACACAATGGGCCCTATTTTAACGATCTGAAACACAAGTGTCAAGCGCAAAGCGCAAGTAACTTTGTGGGCGGGTCTTGGGCGCTGTTGCTATTTTCCCGGCGGGATAAATGACTCTTGCGCCCGGCGCAAATCTAAAAGGGGTTGGTCTGAAGTAGCTTCATTATTCATAGGTGTGGTTTGGGCGTAACGTGAAATAAACCAATCAGAGCATCATCTCACATTCCCTTTAAGAGCAGACGCGCTTTTTCCATAGCGGATGCTATTGTAACGGCGGATTTGCCAGGCGCGGTTCACAGCCAAGGAGAGCAACGCTCTCGTCACGGCCGTAAAAGAGAGAAGTTACATTGAAATGGAGAAACCCACCCAAATTAACTTCGGTTAAACAGGCGTATGATAATTTGGGTAAATGTGTAAGCTAGATTATGCTTTTATAATAAATTGTCTGTCTATCTATCTATCTATCGTAATAATGTATGATTTGCAAAAATGTAAACTGCTGCTTCTGTGTAGTTGAGAGAATCAAAGTGTGCATTGTGCACACGCTACATTGATTATGGCCAAGCATGCGCCCTTAAAATAGCATATGAATAACATGCGCAATGCGCCACTGACTTTAAACTATTTTTTCCTGGTTAGTGGCGCAATTGTTTTCTAAACTTGCAAAATAGCATGAAGGAACGTTTGCGCCGGAACACGCCTCCTCTTTGCGCTGAACCGCCCTGGGGAGCGCAAGTGTATTTCCTAACTTACCGACGTGCGTCTGATACATGCGTCGGTGTACAAAGTCAATTGCGCTGGGTGCAAGATAGGGCCCAATGTCTTTTACTTTAGGTTGCAAAATCCCTTGTTGGTTAATTGTGTTTGTTTTCCACCAGAGTGAATTATTTGGATGATTGTTGTTATTACATCACACAAGTCAAAGATATGGAATACAAAAAAATGAATCACTAAAAAAACTAAATTTAATGCAGCAAGTGAATTTAGGCATCACAACATTATAATGTACAGTATGTTTATTTATTTTGAGACTTTTAAAGTGCCCTATTAAGCTTTTTCCAATATGACCATAATGCAGTGTGTAATATAGCTGTTTGTGAATGTAAAAGTTCTGCAAAGTTTTAAAGATCAAAGTACACGACAAATAAAGTTATTGTCTCCCAAAATAAAGAATTTGAGTCATCAGCAATTCCAGTCTCACTTCCTGTTAAATACCTACGTAATAGTGGCAGCCTTTGCATGCTCCTCCAAAGGATGAGGACTCGCGCTAGCATTGATACAGAAAATGCTGATGCCATTGTTCTTGTCACTGTGTATCAATCTCTGAGGAAGATCTGGAGCTGAAATCCAGATATGGTAATGGTTGTTTAGTTTCTGACACGCACTGTAAGCAGACCAATCACAACAGACTGAGCCATCTGACCAATCAGAGCAAAGTAGCCGTTCGGATAGGAGGACTTTAGAGAGACTGAATCTTCGAACGAACCGTTGTCAGGCACAGAAATTAGGTGACGTGCAGTATATATTGTGAAAAAAATGACCTTGGGCACGTGTTAACCTTGTGAAGAAGACCTCCAAAACAAAATTAGGAACATTTTAAACCGCATAATGGAGGTACTCCATCAGAGTGTTATTAAATAATTAGAGGAAAATTTTAATTTTGTTACATCAACAAAGGCATAAAAAAAAAAAAATAGCATCAAATTATCATGCACAATTAAATATCCAAAATGTCAAATATGGACAATAACCAATGTATTGCGTATCCATTGTCAAAGAACATTCGGGTCAAAAGATAATGCCTGGATGGAATTTTCTTGGAAGAAAACTTACACTTACCCCCGGTTTCACAGACAAGGCTTAATCCTTGTCCCAGACTAAAATGCATGTTTGAGATGTTTTAAAGGGGTGGTTGATTGCTATTTCACTTTTTTCATTTTAAATACTGTGTAATGTTGCTGTTGGTGCATGAACAGTATCTGCAAAGTTGCTGCGCTGAAAGTTCAACGTAAGCAGAGATATTGTCTTTTAAAAATCAGGAAGTTTAATGCCTACAAAAACGACTCGAATGGGACTACAACGAGATACTTCCCGGGTTTTATACGTAACTAACCCATACGTTTACATCAACCCTCCCTCCGGAACATGTTCTGCTGTCGAAGAGGAGTTATAGTGGAGAGCTGTAGCTGTCAGGTCTTCTGTGTTCAGGCTTCCTACAGACGCTGTAGTTCGTCAACAATGGTTAAAATTTAAGTTTGATTATGTTCCTGACAATTACAATCGTAGTTTAGCTGTCTGTGCTGCGCATTTTACGGAAGACAGCTTCCAGAATCTACACGAGTTCAATGTCGGATTAAACAAGAAACTATTACTCCAACATGAAGCAGTTACAGCTTTAAAACCAGAGGCCACAACCTGCAAGTAAGATTTAATCATTTTAAATGTATTTGCCTTTATAATTTAAGACGGAATGTTTTAGTTTGATCAAGGATGTAAAAAAATGCCAGCGCTGGCTTTAGATGCGTATAAACATTTTGGACCCGAATTTGTATATGTACAAATTTTGTAAACGTATTTTCCATGTATACTTTATGACGTAATTTTTTTATTTGATCAAGAATGCAAACCAATGCCAAAGCTGTTTGGTTATAAGAGCTAGTTAGTTCGATGTTATTTTGTGTGTAGAAGAAACGTGTACAAACTTCAAAAAATTATCGCAACAGCAAACTTCAGCTGCTGTTATCATATGTACACCTAAAGAAAACGACAAACTGAGTAAACTACCGGTAAGTTTTGTGAATAGTTAAACGGTTGTTCATTCTATCAATAAAACAATTTCTTTAAAAAACGGTATTGCTCAGTCATGTATTCAGTTATATTAAATGTTTAATCAGGGGGAAAGCGTATCTCAAAAGCTAACAAACAGCAGTAGCATTTTCAAGTAACAGCGTGTGGAAATTCTTTGAGAAAATAATAATAATTAAAAAAAATTACCATTCAGAAACGTTTAGTAAGAGCCGTGTTTGCGGAGGTTCTGCTTGACTCTCTTCATCACCGCTCTCTGGGTCTGATTCTGGCTCAAACTGAGGCAATATTGACACCATTACATTTGACCGGGTTCGGAGCATAGCTATATGATGTCTATGGTTCGGAGCACATGCAGCTGTCGCCCGTAAAGGTAATGGGCGTGAAGATTCCGGACGCAGTTTAGCCAATTACAACACACCGGCCGAACTAACCAATCTAAGCCTATTGCCTGTTTCTGAGGGAGTGGTTTCATAGACTCAGGAAGTCAACCGGTCGTTCAAATGACAGAGGAGGAAGCGGCTTACAATAAAGGTGAAATTTATGAAAAATAAGGCGTTTTTTTAACAAACGAAACACGAAGACATGTTATATTGCAGCCCATAAACACAATCAAGCAAAGAAAAAAGGCAGTAAACCACCCCTTTAACTAAAAGTAAGTTGTACTGACATATCTTAAAATATGTCAGTGCTGTTGTTTTGTCTCAAGATGTACACCAGTAATGATTTTTTTTTCTTAGGCACATTTATAAAAACTACTAAAATGTCCTAAATGAACTAACTAATCCTGGCTTAATATAAGCCCTGTCTGTGAAACCAGGCCTATAATCCCCATAAAAAAATATACGTTAATGAGTCTGAAATTTGCATTTTTGTTTAGTTTCTCTCAGCACATCTTGCACATTTAAATACTAAACCATAATTAGTTTTTTGCAATCATTTCCTTATTTTGAGAAAGGTTTAAACATGTGTGCTTAACAGAAGGACGCTTCATCTTAACTAGAAAGCCGCAAAATATTAGTTAACACTCACGGAAAAACAATATTCTAAATTAGCATGTTTCCGTAGTCCAACCTGGATTTTAGCGTAGATGATTAATGCATGTTTTTCTTCTTTCTTAGGTTTCTTTCTCTTTTTTCGCCTCCAGCTCTTGCTGCACAAGTGATAATGAAATACGAGAGAAAAGGAAGGGCGGGTGCTAATGGTGCTCTAATTAGTTCATACAGCGAATGCTTAATATCAGTGTGCAGTGATTTGGGTCGGACGGCCCAGAATCCTTCATCAGCGGAGTCATCTTGTAAAAACAACTGTGTGTGCATTTTTAAGCAGAAGGGACCGCAGCTCCTCGCACGCTGTCAGTTTTAGTCAGTGCGCGGCAGAAAGCGTCGGCTGGCAGTGAGTCAAGAGCTGCTCCTCCTGAACATTGATCGTTGTTCTGTACTTAATTGAATTGGATCCTATAATTTCCACCTCAGTTTATGTGGTCAAAGTAAACAGAGGTAAGGATTAAATGAGGCTGTGTCACATGATCTTTCAGAAATCATTCTAATATGCTGATTTGCTGCTCAAGAAACATTTCTGATTATTATCAATGTTAAAAACAGTGCTGCTTAATATTTTAGTGGAAACCTGATATGTTTTTTTTATGATGAATAGATATAATACAAACAGCATTTACTTGAAATAGAATAATTTAACAATGTAAATCTTTCATTAAATTGTGATTTTCTGCAGATAATGCTCAGATAAAACTCAGAAATGTCCACCTTCCTGTTGGGAAATAATGCAACTGAATGACACTTGAAGACTGCACAAACATGGCAGCACCCGGAGTGATGATAAATTGATGATAAATATTAACTTTCAAGCAAATAAAATGCATCACTGAGTCGAGTTTCCTACATGAATGGGTTTGATAAATGGTCCTGTTGACAATCATGCTAGCATTGCATGTTTCCCTCCACAGTTGATGTATCGCTGTTGATATTCAAACCTGCACAGCTAATGTTAGCAAATCCTTTTTGATTCCTTCCAAAAATTGGGCGATGGAACTTTATGGTCGAAATATGTTGGAATATTTCATATCCAGTTTTAAATGATATTAACCAACCGAATCAAATCCTGTCCATTGAATGTTCAGTTTTACTCAGGAATGTCACATTAAAGAAGTTAAATGTCTTGCAGAATGCCATTTTATGTGTCCTTTAAGGAATTCTGACTGGAAAAATGAAGAAAAAAGGGCCATGCACCCACATCACCAGGCCCACATTTCCAAAACGACACACACCCACATTTCGTTCCTCTGTTGTGATATAATAGAATGTTGTACAACACTGAGTCAATGTTAGGGATGGTCCTGAAGAGGATTAGTTTGGCTCAGCCTGCAAACTGTACATTAACAGATAATAGACTAGAGATCCCTGAGGCTCCCGAAAGCCGCTGTGCTGATGGCTCGGCCCTGTCTACATGGCCTAATTCACTAAGATGTGTATTGATTAAGTGTGCAGTGGAAATTCCTCTAAAGTGAACATTCCCATTCAGTTTGATATTCTGAGCTCATATTTTTGTTTTGAAATAAGTAAAGTTTCTCTTGAGAATTTGAAGAAGAAAGCAGTGACCCATCTGCTTAAGTATCCATTTATCAGTTGGAGGTTTTGGGGTTAGTAGACGGCAAAAAAATGATGGCTATGGGTGTAACCATTTTGTCTCCATTAATTCTCGTTGCTCTTCTTTACACCAAACCCTGCAGGACCTGCGGACACGGGATGCTTATCTGAGACCGAGAGGTTGTTGGCTGCAGGATTTTACTTTCAACTTTATCTTGAGTTGTGGTCCTGGCACAAACATGGTGCTGGAGCATTGGTCCCCAAAGATAAGAGAGACAGAGATGCATGTAGGGACAGAGAGCGGCACCGACACCTGCTTTGACCAAACACAGGTTTCTGACTTGAGAGCCGCCCCTTGAACTATAAAATAGCTTAAGACTTGGCCAAAATCTCATGTGATTAAAGACGAAGTAAACACACGGTCTATTTAAGACTGGCTATGACTCGATGACGAATGCTAGAGCGAGACACTCTTCCAAAGTCCCTTTCAAGGAAAGTCTGTTCACTCTGTGGCAATATTTGCAGCTATTTTCGGGCATTCAAAACCAAGTCCTATCTACTTGAATGGGGGAATACTGAAATCTCTAAAACTGTTACCTGAACTGACAATTAACTTTCCCCGCCAGCAAAAGTTTCATGGCCCCCAGCATATTTTGACGTATGAGTATCTGAATGTGCTATATATCAAAAGAAAGAAAATACCCTCTGCTTTTAAACAAACAATCAAAAAAAAAACTATATATATATATATATATATATTAGCTTCATGCCTTCCTTTTTTTTTATCACCACTTGAATGTGGGTAAGTTTCATAAAAAAAGCAACATTTTGAGCAAAAACCTGAGAAAAGTCAAAGTCTACATCTGGATGGAATGAAGAAAGGTAATCAAAACAGGTGGAGTAGATCGAGTCCTTCAACACCCCTAACTGCACAGTCCTAAAGCTCGTCCTGAGCTTTGTGTGTATATCTTAAGTATTTGACGACTCTCTGCACCTCAGATACGTAAAATATTAGCCTTTATATAGTGTTTCTTGAGTAAAGAAAACGCTGTACGTTTTGAAAGAAGCAGTTCTTTATTTACCCTTGCATAGCAAACAAGCAAAGATGGTCCAAATTGCGTGCAACACTAACATTCACAATAGAGGCGGGTGGAGTTATGAGGTTTAACTGACAGTTTGAAGATCCAATGGAGTTACGAGGTTTAGTCAGTAGTTCTTTTCATCGGTTAAATATTTGCACAGCTCATAGACACACGTAAAGTTGTTACCAATAGTAATGATAATAAATATAAATAAATATAAATATAAACTAGATTAAAAAGTTCGTCGAGACAAACTTTAAGTTGGCTTGAGAAAGCCGGACCAGAAAGTTTAAAGAAGTTTAAAATAGTTTGGAGTTTAAATTAGTTTAAAGTTTAAAGTAGTTTAAAGTTTAAATTAGTTTGAAGTTTAAAGTAGTTTAAAGTTTAAATTAGTTTAAAGTTTAAAGTAGTTTAAAGTTTAAATTAGTTTGAAGTTTAAAGTAGTTTAAAGTTTAAATTAGTTTGAAGTTTAAATTAGCTTAAAGTTTAAATTAGTTTGAAGTTTAAATTAGTTTAAAGTTTAAATTAGTTTGAAGTTTAAAGTAGTTTAAAGTTTAAATTAGGTAGTTTAAAGTTAAAAAGTTGTTGGGGGTTTTCTAGTGGGTTGCTAAGGTGTTCTCGGTGGTTGCTAGGCGGTTGCTAGGGTGTTCTGGGTGGTTGCTATTGTGTTGCTAGATGGTTGCTAAGGTATTTTGGGTGGTTGCTAGGTGGTTGCTAGGGTGTTCTGGGTGGTTGCTATGGTGTTGCTAGGCAGATGCTAAGGTATTTTGGGTGGTTGC
Source organism: Scardinius erythrophthalmus (assembly GCF_964197995.2). Lineage (NCBI taxonomy): Eukaryota > Metazoa > Chordata > Actinopteri > Cypriniformes > Leuciscidae > Scardinius > Scardinius erythrophthalmus. The sequence goes on along the minus strand of NC_138224.1, from coordinate 4,784,286 downwards.
TAGGCGGTTTCTATGGTGTTCTGGGTGGTTGCTAGGGTGTTGCTAAGCGGTTGCTAGGGTATTTTGGGTGGTTGCTAGGGTGTTGCTAGGGTGTTCTGGGTGGTTGCTAAGGTATTTTGGGTGGTTGCTAGGCGGTTGCTAGGGTGTTCTGGGTGGTTGCTATGGTGTTGATAGGCGGTTGCTAAGGTATTTTGGGTGGTTGCTAGGATGTTGCTAGGCGGTTGCTAGGGTGTTCTGGGTGGTTGCTATGGTGTTGCTAGGCGGTTGCTAGGGTATTCTGGGTGGTTGCTAGGCGGTTGCTAGGGTGTTCTGGGTGGTTGCTAGGCGGTTGCTATGGTATTTTGGGTGGTTGCTAGGGTGTTCTGGGTGGTTGCTAGGGTGTTCTGGGTGGTTGCTAGGCGGTTGCTAGGGTGTTTTAGTGGTTGCTATGGTGTTGCTAGGCGGTTGCTAGGGTGTTCTGGGTGGTTTCTAGGGTGTTGCTAGGCGGTTGCTAGGGTATTCTGGGTGGTTGCTAGGCGGTTGCTAGGGTGTTCTGGGTGGTTGCTATGCTGTTGCTAGACGGTTGCTAGGGTATTCTGGGTGGTTGCTAAGTGGTTGCTAGGGTGTTAAGGGTGGTTGCTAGGCGGTTGCTAGGGTGTTCTGGGTGGTTGCTATGCTGTTGCTAGGCGGTTGCTAAGGTATTCTGGGTGGTTGCTAGGCAGTTGCTAGGGTGTTCTGAGTGGTTGCTATGCTGTTGCTAAGGTATTCTGGGTGGTTGCTAGGCGGTTGCTAGGGTGTTCTGGGGGGTTGCTATGGTGTTTCTAGGCGGTTGCTAGGGTATTCTGGGTGGTTGCTAGGCGGTTGCTAGGGTGTTCTGGGTGGTTGCTATGGTGTTGCTAGGCGGTTGCTAGGGTGTTCTGGGTGGTTGCTATGATGTTGCTAGGCGGTTGCTAAGGTATTCTGGGCGGTTGCTAGGCAGTTGCTAGGGTGTTCTGGGCGGTTGCTATGGTGTTGCTAGGTGGTTGGTAGTTGTCACAGATGGTTACTATGGAGTTTTTATAGAGTCCTTAGCATGATCTTGGTATGATTTAGCACTTAACTAAATGATATTAGCATGTAGCTATTCACTGCTAGCATGTGTAGCATGTTGGAAGTGCTGTTTGCTAGCATGAGTCAAAAGAGCCAAACCTCATCTCTATACGATGTTCTGATACTGAGATATAGGTCTTGCAAAACGGTTGCTAGGGTACTCAAGTTTGGTTGCTATGGAGTTGCTTGGGAGCTTGAAGCTTTAAACTTAAGAAGTTTAAAGTGGTTTGAAGTTTAAAGTAGTTTACGAGTTTTGAGTTTACAAGTTTAAATGAGTTTAGAGTTTAAGTTTAAATGAGTTTAGTGTGTGTGTGTGTGTGTGTGTGTGTGTGTGTGTGTGTTCACACACACACACACACACACACTCAGAGCTTATGAGTTTAGAGTTTATAAGTGTATAAATTGATGAGTTTATAAGTGTTAGAGTTTTTGAGTTTAGAGTTTATAAGTTTTAAATGAGTTTAGAGTTTATAAGTTTTAATGAGTTTAGAGTTTATAAGTTTAAATGAGTTTAAGAGTTCAGAGTTTATTAATTTATGAGTTAAAGAGTTAATAAGTCTATGAATTCATGAGTTTATAAGTTAATTAGTTTATAAGTGTATGAGTTTAGAGTTTATTAGTTTAAATTAGTCTCATTGGCTAATATAGTATATAGAACGGCAGTTTGGTTTAGTCTTCAAGGTGTTTAGATTTGAATTTTCGTCGGTTGGTGAGTTTGAATGTAAATTTGAATTTTTTAGAACTCCCCAATGTAAGTCAATGGGAGTTTTTCCGAGTTTTGATCGGCATTTTTAGGAAAACCGTAAGTCCGATCAGTCTAAAAAGATATAGCAACTAACTTCAGATCAGTTTGAGTGTCTGAGCCGAGTTTGGAGTATGTAGTGTTAAAGCTCTAGGACGAGTTTGAGTCAACAGTTTTTAACAGAAGAATAATAATAATAACTAGAATGTACATTTCCTGAAGAAAATGTAAAGTGGTGCTTGCAGTGGCAAAACTCGCCACTCGGTTGCTAGAGTGTGGTACATGATTGCATACAAGCCAACAAACATGTCTGTACGATGTTCTGGTGCTGAAATATGGCTTATTCATGTTGTTCAGGTGGTTGCTAGGGTGTTCTGTGTGGTTGCTAGGGCTTTGCTAGGTGGTTGCTATGGTGTTCTGGGTGGTTGCTATGGTGTTGCTAGGCGGTTGCTAGGGTATTCTGGGTGGTTGCTAGGGCGTTGCTAGGCAGTTGCTAGGGTATTCTGGGTGGTTGCTAGGGCGTTGCTAGGCAGTTGCTATGGTATTCTGGGTGGTTGCTATGGTGTTCCTAGGTGGTTGCTAGGGTATTTTGGGTGGTTCCTAGGGAGTTGCTAGGCAGTTGCTAGGGTGTTCAGGGCGGTTGCTAGGGTGTTGCTAGGGTGTTCTGGGTGGTTGCTATGGAGTTGCTAGGGTATTCTGGGTGGTTGCTATGGTGTTGCTAGGCGGTTGCTAGGGTATTCTGGGTGGTTGCTAGGGCATTGCTAGGGTGTTCTGGGTGGTTGCTATGGAATTGCTAGGATATTCTGGGTGGTTGCTAGGGCGTTGTTAGGCAGTTGCTAGGGTATTCTGGGTGGTTGCTAGGGCGTTGCTAGGCGGTTGCTAGGGTATTCTGTGTGGTTGCTAGGGCATTGCTAGGCAGTTGCTAGGGTATTCTGGGTGGTTGCTAGGGCGTTGCTAGGCTGTTGCTAGGGTATTCTGGGTGGTTGCTAGGGCGTTGCTAGGCAGTTGCTATGGTATTCTGGGTGGTTGCTATGGTGTTCCTAGGTGGTTGCTAGGGTATTTTGGGTGGTTCCTAGGGAGTTGCTAGGCAGTTGCTAGGGTGTTCAGGGCGGTTGCTAGGGTGTTGCTAGGGTGTTCTGGGTGGTTGCTATGGAGTTGCTAGGGTATTCTGGGTGGTTGCTATGGTGTTGCTAGGCGGTTGCTAGGGTATTCTGGGTGGTTGCTAGGGCATTGCTAGGGTGTTCTGGGTGGTTGCTATGGAATTGCTAGGGTATTCTGGGTGGTTGCTAGGGCGTTGCTAGGCGGTTGCTAGGGTATTCTGTGTGGTTGCTAGGGCGTTGCTAGGCAGTTGCTAGTGTATTCTGGGTGGTTGCTAGGGCATTGCTAGGCAGTTGCTAGGGTATTCTGGGTGGTTGCTATGGAGTTGCTAAGGTATTCTGGGTGGTTGCTATGGTGTTGCTAGGCGGTTGCTAGGGTATTCTGGGTGGTTGCTAGGGCATTGCTAGGGTGTTCTGGGTGGTTGCTATGGAATTGCTAGGGTATTCTGGGTGGTTGCTAGGGCGTTGCTAGGCGGTTGCTAGGGTATTCTGTGTGGTTGCTAGGGCGTTGCTAGGCAGTTGCTAGTGTATTCTGGGTGGTTGCTAGGGCATTGCTAGGCAGTTGCTAGGGTATTCTGGGTGGTTGCTATGGTGTTGCTAGGCGGTTGCTAGGGCGTTGCTAGGCGGTTGCTAGGGTGTGGTACATGATTGCATACAAGCCAACAAACATGTCTGTACGATGTTCTGGTGCTGAAATATGGCTTATTCATGTTGTTCAGGTGGTTGCTAGGGTGTTCTGTGTGGTTGCTAGGGCTTTGCTAGGTGGTTGCTATGGTGTTCTGGGTGGTTGCTATGGTGTTGCTAGGCGGTTGCTAGGGTATTCTGGGTGGTTGCTAGGGCGTTGCTAGGCGGTTGCTAGGGTATTCTGGGTGGTTGCTATGGTGTTGCTAGGCAGTTGCTAGGGTATTCTGGGTGGTTGCTATGGTGTTCCTAGGTGGTTGCTAGGGTGTTCTGGGTGGTTGTTATGGTGTTGCTAGGCGGTTGCTAGGGTGTTGCTAGGCAGTTGCTAGGGTATTCTGGGTGGTTGCTATGGTGTTGCTAGGCGGTTGCTAGGGTATTCTGGGTGGTTGCTAGGCGGTTGCTAGGGTATTCTTGGTGGTTGCTAGGGCGTTGCTAGGAAGTTGCTAGGGTATTCTGGGTGGTTGCTAGGGCGTTGCTAGGCAGTTGCTAGGGTGTTCTGGGTGGTTGCTATGGTGTTGCTAGATGGTTGGTAGGGTATTTTAGGTGGTTGCTAGGGAGTTGCTATGCAGTTGCTAGGGTGTTCAGGGTGGTTGCTAGGCGGTTGCTAGGGTATTCTTGGTGGTTGCTAGGGCGTTGCTAGGAAGTTGCTAGGGTATTCTGGGTGGTTGCTAGGGCGTTGCTAGGCAGTTGCTAGGGTGTTCTGGGTGGTTGCTATGGTGTTACTAAGTGGTTGGTAGTTGTCACAGATGATTACTATTGGAGTTCTTATCATTTTCTTGGCATGATTAGCACTTACCTAATTGCTATTAGCATGTAGCTATTCACAGCTAGCATGTGTAGCATGTTGGAATTCCTCTTTGCTAGCATGAGTCAAAAGAGCCAAGCCCCATCTCTATACGATGTTCTGATGCAGAGAAATAGGTCTTGCAAAATGGTTGCTAAGGTACTTTGTTTGGTTGCTAGGGAGTGGCTTGGCAGCTGCCAATCATGAAACTCTAAAGGCTGCTTGTCAGTATGAATGATATAAACCAACTTCCATTCCTCTGTGACATTCAGAATGAAAGATATCCCTCTATGGATTTTGGTTGCTAAGGTGCTTGACAATGGTTGCTAGGACGGGGCTAGCAAGTGTTGTGGTGTCTCATGAATGGCTGTTTGCTGCCCTGAGTCAAACTTGTCTTAACCCCATCTCTTTATGATGTTCTGATGCAGAGATAAAGGTCTTGTAAAATGGTTGCTAGGGTACTCTGTTTGGTTGCTATGGAGTTGCTTGGCAGCTGCCAATGATGAAACTGCAAAGGCTGCTTGTCACTATGAATTATATAAACCAACTCCCATGCCTCTGTGACATTCAGAATGGAAGATATCCCTCTTTGGATTTTGGTTGCTAAGGTGCTCGACAATGGTTGCTAGGGAGGGGCTAGGAAGTGTTGAGGTGATTCATGATTGGCTGTTTGCTGCCCCGAGTCAACTGAGACCACCCCCATGTTTCTATGACAATTCAGTCCAGAGATATCCCTTTGATCTCTTTCAATGTAAGTCTATGGGACTTGTTGCTAAGGGGCTCTAAATGGTTGCTAGGGCGTGGCTTGATAGCTTCACAATGATCCTTAGAGACTGATTGGTCGTCTGAGTAAAATGAGCCCGCCCCCTTGTCTCTCTGACACTGTGATCCAGAGCTACGTTCAATACAAAATCCCTATGCAATTTACCATAGTAGGAAAAGCATGTGTGTTTCACAGGACATTCCTTCCCCATAGTAAGTCAATGGGGCAACTTTGGGACGCTCCTGCCCCCCAGGGGTGCAACTTTTACCCCATTGTGAGGTATGTTCTTACAGAGCCTGTCAGCCTCTTCAAATGTGGCAAATCACACGTTTCTGCGAAATCCTCGCTCAGAGCTACGTGTGGTCAAAGTTCGTCGCAATGTTAAGTCAATGGGACTTTTTTGGCCGCTTTTTCGCCCCTGGGGCGAACACCGCACCCCCGATCGCTTATAAAAGTCATAGCACACCTCTCCTTAATGAGCCGGTCGATTTGACACCTCACTCAGGGGTCTGAGACAAACGGTGCGGGGCGAGTTTCGCGCCAAACTTTGTCCAGAATAATAATAAGAAGAACTAGAATGTACATTTCCTGAAGAAAATGTGAAGTGGTGCTTGCAGTGGCAAAACTCTCCACTTGGTTGCTAGGGTGTTGTACATGATTGCATTCGAGCCAACAACCATGTCTGTACAATGTTGTGGAGCTGAAATATGGCTTCTATATGTTGCAATATGGTTGCTAGGTGGCTCTAAACGGTTGCTAGGGTGTGAAATCAGTTACCATGGTGATAGTTACAGACAGTTTCCCAACCAAAACAAAAGAGCCAACCCCCATCTCTATGTGATGTTCTGATGCAGAGACATGGGTCATGATAAACGGTTGCTAGGGTCCTCTGTTTGGTTGCCAGGGAGTGACTTGGCAGGTGCCAATGATGAAACTCCAAAGGCTGATTGTCAGTATAAATGATTTAAACCAACTCCCATGCCTCTGTGACATTCAGAATGGAAGATATCCCTCTTTGGAATTTGGTTGCTAGGGTCCTCTGTTTGGTTGCAAGGGAGTGACTTGGCAGGTGCCAATCATAAAACTCCAAAGGCTGCTTGTCATAATGAATGATATAAACCAACTCCCATGCCTGTGTGACTTTCAGAATGGAAGATATCCCTCTTTGGATTTTGGTTACTAGGGTACTCTGTTTGGTTGCTATGGAGTTACTTGGCAGCTGCCAATGATGAAATTCCAAAGGTTTCTTGTCAGTATGAATGATATAAACCAACTCCCATGCCTCTGTGACATTCAGAATGGAAGAGATCCCTGTTTGGATTTTGGTTGCTAGGGTACTCTGTTTGGTTGTTATGGAGTTGCTTGGCAGCTGCCAATCATGAAACACCAAAGGCTTCTTGTCAGTATGAATGACATAAACCAACTCCCATGCCTCTGTGACATTCAGAATGGAAGATATCCCTCTTTGAATTTTGGTTGCTAGGGTAATCTGTTTGGTTGCTATGGAGTTGCTTGACAGCTGCCATTGATGAAACTGCAACGGCTTTTTGTTACTATGAAGGATATAAACCAACTCCCATGCCTCTGTGACATTCAGACTGGAAGATATCCCTCTTTGGATTTTGGTTGCTAGGGTACTATGATTGGTTGCTAGGGAGTGGCTTGGCAGCTGCCAATCATGAAACTCCAAAGGCTTCTTGTCAATATTGAATTATATAAACCTTCCCCCATCTCTATACGATGCTCTGATACAGAGATATAGGCCTTGCTAAATAGTTGCTAGGGTACTCTGTTTGGTTGCTATGGAGTGGCTTGGCAGCTGCTAATGATGAACTCCAAAGGCTGCTTTTCAGTATGAATGACATAAACAAACTCCCATGCCTCTGTGACATTCAGAATGGAAGATATCCCTCTTTGAATTTTGGTTGCTAGGGTAATCTGTTTGGTTGCTATGGAGTTGCTTGACAGCTGCCATTGATGAAACTGCAAAGGCTTTTTGTTACTATGAATGATATAAACCAACTTCCATGCCTCTGTGACATTCAGAATAGAAGATATCCCTCTAGGATTTTGGTTGCTAAGGTGCTCGACAATGGTTGCTAGGGAGGGGCTAGGAAGTGTTGAGGTGATTCATGATTGGCCATTTGATGCCCTGAGTGAAACGAGACCACCTTGGTGTTTCTATGATCTACTAGAGCGTTTCTAGACGTTGCTAGGGTGTTCAGGATGGTTGCTAAGGTATTTTTGGTAGTTGCTATTTTGTTACTAGGTGGTTGGTAGTTGTCAAAGATGGTTACTATGGAGTTTTTATAGAGTTATTAAAATCTTTAATAACGAGTGCCTTCAGTACGGCACTCGGCCTGCGGCCTCGTGCCTATGGCTGAATAGGCACAAGCATGGAGCAATATCGCAAGGCCACGAGTGTAATATTGCGTTAAAAAATACAAAAAAATGTAAAAAAAAATTTTTTTTGGTTTAGGGTGGTTGCTAGGGAGCTCTTAGTGGTTGCTAGGGTGCTAAAACTGGTTGCTAGGGTGTGGCTATGAAGATTTTAGGCCATTACTTATTGGCTGCTTGATAATATAAATCCTCTGAGGGAGAGAGAGAGGGAGAGACGCAGGGCTGTCAGGCCCTTTGGAGTGGTGTGTGTGTGAAAACGTCGGTTGGGATTCAAATATTTTTAGAATGCCCAATGTAAAGTCAATGGGGACTTTTTTGGCCGCTTTTTCGTCCGCTGTGCGAACATCGTACACCCGATCGCTTAGAAAAGTCATAGCACACCTCTCCTCAATGAGCCGGTCGATTTGACACTTTACTCAGGGGTCTGTGACAAACGGTGCGGGGCGCATTACGCGCCAAACTTTGTCCAGAATAATAATAATAATAATAATAATAATAAGAATAATAAGTATGAGCAATAACAATAGTGATGCCTTGCTTTCAGCAAGCACCACTAACTAGAATGTACATTTCCTGAAGAAAATGTGAAGTGGTGCTTGCAGTGGCAAAACTCTCCACTTGGTTGCTAGGGTGTTGTACATGATTGCATTCGAGCCAACAACCATGTCTGTACAATGTTGTGGAGCTGAAATATGGCTTCTATATGTTGCAATATGGTTGCTAGGTGGCTCTAAACGGTTGCTAGGGTGTGAAATCAGTTACCATGGTGATAGTTACAGACAGTTTCCCAACCAAAACAAAAGAGCCAACCCCCATCTCTATGTGATGTTCTGATGCAGAGACATGGGTCATGATAAACGGTTGCTAGGGTCCTCTGTTTGGTTGCCAGGGAGTGACTTGGCAGGTGCCAATGATGAAACTCCAAAGGCTGATTGTCAGTATAAATGATTTAAACCAACTCCCATGCCTCTGTGACATTCAGAATGGAAGATATCCCTCTTTGGAATTTGGTTGCTAGGGTCCTCTGTTTGGTTGCAAGGGAGTGACTTGGCAGGTGCCAATCATAAAACTCCAAAGGCTGCTTGTCATAATGAATGATATAAACCAACTCCCATGCCTGTGTGACTTTCAGAATGGAAGATATCCCTCTTTGGATTTTGGTTACTAGGGTACTCTGTTTGGTTGCTATGGAGTTACTTGGCAGCTGCCAATGATGAAATTCCAAAGGTTTCTTGTCAGTATGAATGATATAAACCAACTCCCATGCCTCTGTGACATTCAGAATGGAAGAGATCCCTGTTTGGATTTTGGTTGCTAGGGTACTCTGTTTGGTTGTTATGGAGTTGCTTGGCAGCTGCCAATCATGAAACACCAAAGGCTTCTTGTCAGTATGAATGACATAAACCAACTCCCATGCCTCTGTGACATTCAGAATGGAAGATATCCCTCTTTGAATTTTGGTTGCTAGGGTAATCTGTTTGGTTGCTATGGAGTTGCTTGACAGCTGCCATTGATGAAACTGCAACGGCTTTTTGTTACTATGAAGGATATAAACCAACTCCCATGCCTCTGTGACATTCAGACTGGAAGATATCCCTCTTTGGATTTTGGTTGCTAGGGTACTATGATTGGTTGCTAGGGAGTGGCTTGGCAGCTGCCAATCATGAAACTCCAAAGGCTTCTTGTCAATATTGAATTATATAAACCTTCCCCCATCTCTATACGATGCTCTGATACAGAGATATAGGCCTTGCTAAATAGTTGCTAGGGTACTCTGTTTGGTTGCTATGGAGTGGCTTGGCAGCTGCTAATGATGAACTCCAAAGGCTGCTTTTCAGTATGAATGACATAAACAAACTCCCATGCCTCTGTGACATTCAGAATGGAAGATATCCCTCTTTGAATTTTGGTTGCTAGGGTAATCTGTTTGGTTGCTATGGAGTTGCTTGACAGCTGCCATTGATGAAACTGCAAAGGCTTTTTGTTACTATGAATGATATAAACCAACTTCCATGCCTCTGTGACATTCAGAATAGAAGATATCCCTCTAGGATTTTGGTTGCTAAGGTGCTCGACAATGGTTGCTAGGGAGGGGCTAGGAAGTGTTGAGGTGATTCATGATTGGCCATTTGATGCCCTGAGTGAAACGAGACCACCTTGGTGTTTCTATGATCTACTAGAGCGTTTCTAGACGTTGCTAGGGTGTTCAGGATGGTTGCTAAGGTATTTTTGGTAGTTGCTATTTTGTTACTAGGTGGTTGGTAGTTGTCAAAGATGGTTACTATGGAGTTTTTATAGAGTTATTAAAATCTTTAATAACGAGTGCCTTCAGTACGGCACTCGGCCTGCGGCCTCGTGCCTATGGCTGAATAGGCACAAGCATGGAGCAATATCGCAAGGCCACGAGTGTAATATTGCGTTAAAAAATACAAAAAAATGTAAAAAAAAAATTTTTTTGGTTTAGGGTGGTTGCTAGGGAGCTCTTAGTGGTTGCTAGGGTGCTAAAACTGGTTGCTAGGGTGTGGCTATGAAGATTTTAGGCCATTACTTATTGGCTGCTTGATAATATAAATCCTCTGAGGGAGAGAGAGAGGGAGAGACGCAGGGCTGTCAGGCCCTTTGGAGTGGTGTGTGTGTGAAAACGTCGGTTGGGATTCAAATATTTTTAGAATGCCCAATGTAAAGTCAATGGGGACTTTTTTGGCCGCTTTTTCGTCCGCTGTGCGAACATCGTACACCCGATCGCTTAGAAAAGTCATAGCACACCTCTCCTCAATGAGCCGGTCGATTTGACACTTTACTCAGGGGTCTGTGACAAACGGTGCGGGGCGCATTACGCGCCAAACTTTGTCCAGAATAATAATAATAATAATAATAATAATAATAATAATAAGAATAATAAGTATGAGCAATAACAATAGTGATGCCTTGCTTTCAGCAAGCACCACTAATAATAAGTATGCAAGAGAACACTAATGATGCCTTGCTTTCAGCAAGCACCATTAATAAGTTTAAGTACAATATCAGTAAGTTGGCTCTCTCAAGCCAACTTAATAAATATAAAAAAATGATGAAATATGGAGATTTCTGGGTTTTCGCTCGACAACGATGTTATGTTCAAAGAATGTTTGGCTATCATTTCCATTAAGTTCCCATTAAACATTCTCTTAATCTTCAAAACGTTTTCAAATGCTTTTTCCTGGTTACAGTTTTTCTCCATTGGTTTGGCACATTTCTTGAAACAGAAATGACATTCTCAAAACAACATGGACAAACCTCCAAACCACTTGGCAATTTCTCATTCATTTCATAAAATTGCAAATGTCTAAGTACATGTCTCAATGTCTCAGTACATCTTTGCAAATTATTAAGTACAGGTAGCCTACATTTAGCACAATTTCCAAGTGAATAGGTCTTGTTGATCTAAACTGATTGTTGATTCTCAGTCTAATGGTTGTTCGCTCCAAAACGTGTCAGCGTCATTTCATTGTATAAGTCATCACATGCACAATAGTCTGTTCAATTGTCAAAATTAGTCAAGAACATAATACCATGAATACCATATATATATATATATATATATAATATATATATATATACCATATAATATTATTGGCCACCGGGCCACGGTGGATGTCCCAGGCCAGCGAGGGGGCAATATAGCTATGTGTGCTGCTATATCTGAGAATGGTGTGGCCACTCACATCCCCAGTCTTGGCTCATACAATACACAGAAACTCCTCATCTTCTTGGACCGCCTTCATTTTGATTTGATCCCTGAAAATGAGAGAGGCCTCGTAGGGCCTCACCTACCACAATATGTCATTGTATGGGACAATGTGAATTTCCACCGTGGCCTGCTCATCAGGGCCTGGTTCACTACTCATCCAAGGATGGTCATGGTGTTCCTACCACCTTACTATCCTTTCCTCAATTCTATTGAGGAGTATTTCTCCGCTTGGAGGTGGAGAGTGTATGAGCATCGGGCTCAAGATCAGAGGTCCCTGCTCCTTGCAATGGACGCTGCGTGTGAGGATATTACAGGAGATCAGTGTAGGGGATGGTTGCGACATGCACGCCGTTTCTTCCCTCGTTGCATCGCAAGGGAGAATATACGCTGTGATGTGGACGAGAATCTGTGGCCAGACAGCAGCGTGTGGATGGCCAGGAGGGTGAGAACGGTGGCCAGAATTTTCATTGTTTTTTGTTTGTGTGTTTATATTACAGTATATTATGCTGTATACATTTTCTTTTTACTCTGATGTATGGAAGTTACTTTATGTGTGTGAATGATAATGGTTACAATTTCCTTGGCAGTATGAGTGCAATGTGTGATGTCAAACCTTGGAGGCTACTCTTACCCTAAAATCCTATTTCTTTTTTTTCAGTTTTATACACAGTTGTATTCTGTTAGCTAGACAAAAAACAGTACAGTAACCATTGTCAATGAAGGACTGGGCTAAGACTGAAAGGTGGACATGAGGGATATTTCAGTGGTCCTCTGCCATAGTGACAAAACATCTAAACATTTTGACTTGCAGTGCTTACACAATGCCAAAGGGACGAAGCATTTTGGGGGCACTGACTGTTTAAATGAGAAGGAAATTTAGTTTTGACACATGAGTGAACTGTTTTGGGAGAGGTATGAACTTTTGCAGGTGAACCATGGTGTTGTGCCGAACCATCCACGTTATTTTGGCAAAAGCACCAAGAGTGTTGAGAACATTCGTTCTGTTTCAAGAAATGGGCCAAAGCAATTGAGAAGGATCTTTGCCATTTTCGTGGCACTGACTCTTTATATGGGAAACAAATTTAGTTTTGAAGCTTGAGTGAACAGTTTTGGGAGAGATATGAGCTTTTGCAAGTGAGCTATAGTGTTGTGCTAAACTGTAAGACTGTTTTGCCAAATGATCTTAGAGTTTTGAGGATGTAATTTCTGTTTCAAGAAATGAGCCAAACCAATGGAGAAAAACTGTAATGCGAACATTACGGAAGCATTCCATTTTATCATTCTTCAAACATTATGGGAATGTTACTTCTGAATGTTCTTAATACATTCTGAAACAAGTAGGCCTAGTAACATTTTGTGGTAATATTTTACTGTAAGAACATTATTAAAGATAGCTTTGAACAAATATTCTATAAATGTTACTGGAAGATTGTTTGTTCATAATTTTCAGAGAACCTTGCCAGAACATTAGCCAAAGTTCTGAGAACAATCCCTGTTAGCTGGGCATGTGCTTAGATAGATAGATAGATAGATAGATAGATAGATAGATAGATAGATAGATAGATAGATAGATAGATAGATAGATAGATAGATAGATAGATAGATAGATAGATAGATAGATAGATAGGTCAAACAAGGCTGCTTCACCTGACAAGACCCTGCACCATCTAATGAACACTCATTTTATTTTTGAATGTGTTGTTTCTTTTGAAATATGCAAGTGATCGTCTTACACACAGTAAGACAAACACTAGCAAATCAACTGGCTATGGAAAAACAATGTTTGGTCATATTAAATTATTTATTAATTAAAATAGCAGAAATGTTTTCTCTGCTAGGGAAAGTGGTGCACTGGAGAAAAATAAAAATGCAAACAATAAAACAAAAGAAAAAAAAAACAGCAAAAGCACAAATCCTTTCTTTCAAGAAAAAGAATATTTTTTGTCATTTCTTTCTCCTGCTCCCATTTTGCCTAAACCTTTGAAATAAGTTGCTTCTTTTTATCCTTTGTGTCTGTTTTCTCGCTCTTCTTAGCTCTCACATTCTCTTTCTGACAGCTGAATATGATGTAGCGGAGGCACAACCTAACCTGACATTTCTCTCTAGCTATCCAATAAATACACAAGTCCAAGCTAATGATCAAGAAGCTCTTTCAGCAAACTTTTCACTTACCGAGAATCATCATCTGCCTCTTTAGGCTGACTTTCTGAAATGTCAGATAGGCTTTTGATTGCTGGAGAAATACCAAGAGTAGATGACTAGACAGAGTATTAACATTTAACTTCTGTTTCATTGCATCAGTTTTGGGGAAGCTACGTTCAAACTAATTTGTGATAGTCTCGCGGACGTTTTTTAACTTGTACTTAAAATTTTCCTTTCATTTCCTTTTCTTGTGTTGTTTTCTTGCATTTTAAGATGCATGGAAAAGAAGCAAGGATGAGATGCGATAACCAAAGCAAGACGTATTTGTAAAAATGAATATCCTGCTCACTCAAGCGTCCCTTCAAAGCAACGTCTCTGTTCTTATGGAAACTGCTGTTATGTTCTTAGACCTTGATTAATCCAGACATCCTTAATAAATCTTAATAAATCAATATGAGCTGTTGAAATATGTGAAACGTATGTTATTCCTTAAACAACAAAGGTAAAACGTGACTTTAAACTGTTGTGACAGATGTGAAGGTGGAGGAGAATGTATGCATGTTGACTTTTGTGTTTTCTCTTCTGGAAGCTTCTTTCCTTGAATCTCCTCAAAGTGCATTCAAAGAACTGACATGTCCTTCTAGCCTAGAAATCTAAACGCACCCTAGCGGCGGCAAATGTAATTTGCAGCCAGTGCCGTCTAGCAACTCTCCGTTGGCTTGCGAGCTGGAAAAACCAAACTCTAGTCAGGCCAATCACATCGTGTATAGAGTCGGTGGGCGGGCTTAACATAATGACGGCAGAGTTGCGACGGTTCCGTGTTAATGTTAAAACATATGTAACAATACAACTAACATACCTCGGTGATGCTGTGTCAAATATCAGTTCTTCCAGGACTTGCAGGGCTATGGCAGACTCTTTTTCAAGGCCCTGGGTGTCTTCAACGGAGTAGGCTCACGGTCTCGTTTATCTGAACGACCTGTCATGGTTTCTATTGCGGAGGCTTCCTCGTTCTTTTCATCCTCCACCCATCTCCAGTACACCGGCAAGTCACGTTCAAGTCTCGATAAAAGGGTGAGACACCACTGACAAATTCTGTTTGACTTTGCTGGTGTTACTCCAACATGCAGTAGTCTCTCTGCAATACTTTGGGGTTTCTTCTGTTTTTCGAAGATGCTTGATGAATGTACAAGCATGCCCGCAATTCTCATATTCTTTGTGCAAAAATGGCAACAGTCATTGGGCTTCATTTGATGGAATCTCTCCATCAAACTTTTCCACAACACACCATACGCGGAACATTCCCCTATGGACTCATTTCCGTCGCTCTGACTACATCACCTTCTTCGTTGCTCTGGTTGGTTGTAGCGCTATCCTATTACGTGCAGAGGGAATTTGAAAGACAACCGTTTATCCCACCCCTCAGATTGAGCCCTGCCAATGGTGCGTTCCCAGACCCAACATCTTGATGTGGGTCTGGCTTGTCAGGCTAATGTCCTTCATGACTTTGATTGATTTCCAAGTCACTGGCTGGAGGACGAAAGAGCAAAGAAACGAGTAAGCAGCAATTAGAGTATTGAGAATCATTCACTGAGCTGTCTTATCTCCCCACTACATAAAATGTGATTAAAAGCCATATATACCGGTATATATATGTGTGTATGTATGTGTATTTATGTATAAACACTGGACCACCCTAATCTATTGAAAGCCCTAACATATATATATATATATATATATATATATATATATATACAATTTATTATCTTAGCCAGCCAGTCACTTGTTTTTGTTCCTGAATTAATCAGTTTTTTAATAAATTGGTTGAGTGAATGATTCAAATGACTCATTAAGTTGAACAGTTATTTGTTTAGTTTCTGAATCAATGCTTTTGAGTGAATCCGATGGATGAATGATTCAATGACTCTCTCATAACGATAATCATGTTTTTTTCCATGAATAAATCAGTCTTTTCAGCAAATCATTGAATGAATAATTAAAATGGCTCACTCATGAAGACAATCAGGCCCTGTCCCAAATGAAACCCTAAGCCCTCGCGATCTTCCTCCGAGTACACTTTCATGACATAATGCCGATTTGACTTTTGGGTTGAAGTTTGCTGCGGAGCTCACAGGCTTGGCAAAAGTGTGCATTGAGGGCGCATATCAGCTGGAAAGGGGGCGCTCGCGAACACTCTTCTGACTAATGTTAATGGGACATACGGTCTTGGTGACTTAATGGACATGCCCACGTGGCAGCCATTAAGTCCACAAATTCACATACAGTGTGCTATTTGGGACAGGACCTCACATGTTTCCTTTTTTAATGAATCACTGTTTTTGAACAAATCATGATGCAATTACTCACTCATACAGACAGTTGCTCGTTTCATTCCTGAATGAATCAAAGTTTCTGAACAAAGTTAATGATTTAAATGATTCTCTGATAAACTTGTCAATACCTACTGGTTTGACAATGTAACTGCAGAAAGAGCCAATAAAATATTCACAGACAGACAGCCTTTCTTAAATGCACAAACACAAACAAGTGGAACATAACAGTGAAATAAAATGTAAATATGAATATACAGTGTATAAACTACATTGTATAAAATGAATAAAGACCCTAAAAAAACACTGCTGTGTTGGCAAAAACAGCTTGATAGATTGCTATGCTATTAAAAGCAGCCGAGTTATTGTTGTGCGACTGAAAATTTTAACTCTCACCAACAATGCATTTTATGTTATGTCACAAGAAACACTAGTAAACTGCTTATCAATCAATGTCTGACATGTAAAAACAGAAGAATATCTCCACTAGCATTGATTTCCCAGTGTCAACACAATACAGCAGACTGTCATTTCAGGTGACAGGAAACATACATCCACATCTGTCAACAAACAGATCACACCTTATTCTTCTCCAAGCACCATCGCTGTGTTTATTTCACACATATGTAACTGCAATCATCTGATAGATGAATAGCGCAGTCCTTGCTACCAATGCTTCATGGCTGTAATTGTGGAAAGTCCCATTTGTGATCTAATTGGAGCACAAAGAGCACTTGACCTCTGTGATCTGACGGGGCTCATTTGGTTTAAGTGATTGCTCTGTTAAAGCGAGGTGGAATCAGCGGCCAAGTCTCACAGCGGTATCTCACAGTGTTGTAATTTCCAGGCCCCACGGCCCAACAGGCCTCTCTGGCCATGATAAGCCATGGCGGCGTGACAACACTGAAGGCCATGTGCGTGTGCAGTATACCTATTGCTTGCTTTTTTAATTGCATGCTGTGTAAGATTTGCTGCTCGAAGACGTGTTGAAGGGAGAGAGGAAGGGTTATTTTTCTCATCTAGCTCCCTTCCCTCCCACTTTGCATTGTGTCGACACTGATTATGCAAACCGCCCCCGCTGCAGGAGACTGTTTATTTAAGCGCAGAACCTTTAGTGAACTTTACTCACTCTGGGTAATCTTTTCAGGTTTATCTGATCCTAATGGTGCCTCTGTAATCAGGAAATATACAAGCAGATGGATGTATGCAGACACAATCCCTACGAAATCCCATCCGAGATTCTTCTTTGCGTGAATGCGTTCATGTAAATAACATGCATTGATGAAATGGCAGCAGCGGCTCTTAAAATTCTCATAGATGGATCTGACCCTTTATAATCCTCAATGTTTTCAAAGGCCACGCTTGTAAAACAAGTCAAAGTGTTTGACACGTTAATAAATCATCATTTGTGGAGCTCAAGAGGGGTAAAATCAAAGCAACAAGGACTCAAGCACTGGATATATTTTAGAGTTTTAAAGCTGTATATTTGCAACCCATTTTAAACCCATATACATATATATATATATATACATAGACACACTGCCGTTCAAAAGTTTTGGATCAGAAAGATTTTTTATGTTTTTAAAAGAAGTCTCTTATACTCACCAAGGCTGCAATTTCTTTGATTAAAAAAAAAACAAAACAAAAAAACAGTAATATTGTTAAATATTCTGACAATTTAAAATAACTGCTTTCTATATTAATACATTTTTAAATGTAATGTATCCCTGTGATGCTAAGCTGTATTTTCAGCATCATTACTCCAGTCTTCAGTGTCACATGATCCTTCAGAAATCATTCTAAAGTAAAATATAGATATTAGATGAAACGATTCAACTTAAAACAACCAAAAAAATTAATGTTTCCTTTTAACTACCTGAAATAAATAACTTTAAGTTGGAAATAGTACACAAATGAAAAAAAATGGTGGTTTTAGTAACAAGTGGTTACTGGTGGATTAAAGTTTAAAGACACTTGAGGCTGTGCTTTACTGAGAGGGAAATGCAGCAAGTCCAGAATTGGTTTGCTGCAGACATCTAATGCTAAGATTTGGGATATTTATATTCAATATCTCTGTCTTGTGACCAGAAAGGCATTCCATTATTAGGAAGGAAAGCAAAAGCAAACTACTTTTTGGGTTATTTGATAAAATAGCAAGTCCCCTATAATCACTCCTTGCAGTCTGATGCTGTTGAATGCTTGCATTTGTTGTGCAGGTGTATTTCCATGTTTTTCACTTGGCTGTCTCTGCAAATGTTTGCTAAACTGATTTTATCATCATTGCCCCTATATTATGCTTTTTCGACCTTTCAGGCAGCGTGTAATATAGCTTTTTGTGAATGTCAAAGTTCCTCAAAGTTTTAAAGATCAAAGTGCACGACAAATAAAGTTATTGTCTCCTAAAAGAAAGAACTGATTCGGAACTCCCTAAAATGAGTTGCCAGCAATTCCAGTCACACTTCCTGCACAAACCTATATAACAATGTAACAAATTTGCATAATGCCAGCGCAGCGCCTCCTTTGCCCCGCCCGCAAACACTGTAGTTGTAGCTGAGGCCTGGAAGTGTTTGGATCGTGTTGTCGACATGTCGAGAAGCAAATCCACTGTGCATGCACTTCAAAAGGATGAGGACACTGACTTGAATTGATACGGTAAAACCGAAGCCATCATTATACTGTTCGAATCGCTGTGTATCAAGAGCTGGGGAAAATCAGAAGCTGAAATTTAGATACGGTTATGGGCAATCATATCAATAATAACAGACTGGGCCGTTTTACCAACCAGAGCAGAGTAGGCTCTTGGAAAGGAAGGGTTTAGAGAGACTGAATCTTCGAACTAACCGTTTTCAGACTCTTTGAGAAATTAGGTGATGTGCAGTGTATATTATTTTTGGACCTTTGATGCATGTGAATCTTTAAAACAGCATTATAGGGGCACTTTAATGTGTGGACTCATTTATGCATTTGATTTGCTCAAAACTGAATTTTTGTTATTAAGTGCATACATGTATCTTATGTTATGGATTTCCACATCAATTTCCAATTTAAAAAAAATTCTGTTGCACTTTTCTAAGAATTAAGTTGCAAATTCAGATGGTCTGAGTTGTTGTAGATTTAAACTGAACCATTGTGCCCTTGATCAGTAAACCAGAGAGACTGTCCTCACCACATAAGGGACAGAAGATGTTTTCCTCATTTAAACAAAGAGGGGGGAATGATATGTGTATTTTCTCCCTGATGTTTTCCAGCTTACAGTAACATGAGAGACTCTTATACAACTCTATAGTGCTGCATTATTCACACAGCTGATTTGGTTGCCTTGGAAACCATCGAGAGACACACACACACACACACACACACACACACAGTTTGGCTTCAAAAACCACAACCTCTCTGCATCATCAGCGTGGCTGACAAACACAATCAGACCAATAAGAGCTCCAAAACACAATCATTTGGGATGACAAAAGGGTAGCGCTCTAATTATAGCGAGGTTTATAAGGTGACGCAGTGATAATTGGTTGATCTGTGTCAGCTGAGGAATGCCATCATCGCTGATCTAGTTTCTCAGGCAGCCAGAGCGACTCTTCTTGAGACACTTTTTTTAATCTGAGTGAGACGATGAAGAATAAATGAGTCTTCATAAATATAGTGTTTGTGTACAGTGCTAGTACAGAGAAAAATTTAAATTTTGAAATTGCTTGAGGCTTTTTTGGGTTGAATTAGGTTGGGGCACTAATGGTAGGCATTAATGGCCGTACATAAAGGACAAACATGCTTAATATAAGCCATAGGGTTGGATTAGCACTGTGCACTTCACAAGTATTAGTATAAAAGGAGTTTTTGGTAACACTTTATTTTGATGGTCCCTTTTGAATATTCTGTTGACTATAAGTAACTTGGTCCCACTTTATATTAAGTGGCGTTAAGTACAATGTACTTATTGTGTTCATGTTGTATTGTAAAACACTTTTGCTGCTATTGAGGTGTGATATGGGTAAGGTTAGGGACAGGTGTGGTGGATTGGGTAGGTTTAAGGGTGAGTTAAGGTGTAAGGGAAGGGTCAACTGTGTAATTACAAATGTAATTACATAAATTAATTACAGCTGTAATTACATGCAGGAATTTTTTAAATGTAAGTACAATGTAAAAACATGCAGTTACACAATAAGTACATTGTATCAAATTATTAATTTCAATGTAAGTACATAGTACTTAAAGCCACTTAATATAAAGTGGGACCAGTAACTTTGCAACTACATGTCAACTAACTCCCATTAGAGTATTAGTAAACTGTGTGCTTAATATCTGCTAAGTATGTATTGTGATGGTCCTCGAACAGACTTTCTACTGACTATAAGTAACTTTGCAACTACATGTCAACTTATTCTAACCCTAACCCTACCAGTCTACTAATACTCGACTAACACTCTATGAGAGTTAGTAGACATGTAGGTGCAACATTACTTACAGTCAACACAATGTGTTAAATGGACCATCAAAATAAAGTGAAACCGAGTTTTTCAAGGAATAACCATTTACAAAATGCATGCTTAAGAAGAGTGTGTAATTACGGGTTTTGAGTATATGATGACCATCAACAATTACTGGTAATTCTACCATAAAATATCTATAATTATTACATGGCTCGGCTGAATTCCAATGTAGAATGCGGTCTGTTATTTCTTGATAACAGACCGCTGCGAAGTATAACAGACCGCTGCGAAGTATAACAGACCGTTGCCATGAAAAACAGCGCGTTGCTATGGACGCGGAACGGACTATTTTCTTTGGCGGAAGCAATACAATCGTTTTTAAATCAATAAACTCCTTTTTAAATCAATAATTCGTGTCAAATTATTTATTTATTTTTTAGGTAGCCATGTAATAAGTGGGATAATGTATAGAGAGGCGGTCGTTATAGCGAATAACAACCCCTTCAGGCTGATTCAAGACCCCTCCGCTTCGCGTCGGGGTCCTGTTCAGCCTGTCGGGGTTGTTATTCGCTATAACGACCGCCTCTCTATACATTATCCCTTACATATGTCCTTTCATATAAAATTTATATCCTAAAAGAGTCAATGAAATACTTTTTTGCTCATTTTTGTGACACTAGTGTCACCAAATGGTTTTTCAGCTGCCCCTTAAACCCTTCCCCCCTCTCCCATTGGCCAGTCAAACAAGTAGCCCCGCCCCAAACTCATGCCAGGGGTTGAGCCATAAGTTAACATGTTGAACAACTCAGATGTTATGTTTACAATGGAATACCAGTGTACTGCATGATGCCTACAATTTTCAAGCATTATACATTATTTAGCATTATACAGAGCATAAAAAAACAATATGCAGCATTAGAAAACCCTAAAATAAACATGATAAAAATAGAACACACAAAAAGCTGCATCCTGCAGAAAATGCAAGTACTGTATGGAGCATTAAAACTTGTATTGGAAAGCACTGATAAAATTACACTTCACACTACACTTTAAACAGATCAAACATTATGACTCTATGATTATTAAGCTTCCTCAGACGTTATTAAATGTAGGGCAGTAAACATGGCAAACACACACCAGAAAATGTAGTAAAATCTTGTCTAGTATATAAAGGAAGAGAAATAAAAAGGGTACTAAAATGTATTCCTGGAAAAAGTTCATCCTCCTCTAAGTGGCTTTTAAATATTTCATAAAACAAATGGGAAATGTTTGTGGTGGCTAATCCCGCTAGCGTTTATATTGCCGGCAAAACCAACTAAGGCCAGCATGTGGTAGTTAAAGAAGAGCTGCTGGTTTCCCACAATCAAAGCTTCCCATTCAGTTTTCTCATGACCTTAATATTCATCTTCAGTTCTGCTTTCCGTTTCGCTCCCATCTGCCAGGCACGGGTCCTAAGATTATAATCTACTCGGTCAGAATCACCACGGAAACCCCTTGATTCCCAGTTGGGTCCAAAGGGAGCGGGATATCCTCACTTTCAATGGTGATGATGGTGTGTGTGCAGATGGAGATTGAGTCCTGCTTCAGGATAAGTGTGGTAGAATCACAGAGCTCTTTCATTGAGAATGAGAGATGGTAATTAATCCAAACTTTGATTATATCATCCCAGTGTCCCATTACAGCCACTCAAAACATGTTCCCTCAATCCATTATGCTCAAAATAGCCTTCACATCCTGGTGTCTTGCCATAAACAAATTTGACAATGCATTTAGAGCGTTCTTTGAGGCCAAGCACACGCTACAAGTCAAAGTCATCACCTTACATTTCACTAAAAATTCACTAAATAGTCACTTTAGCCACAGTATTTCAGTGCTAAATGCTAAATGCAAAAAAAAAAAAAAAAAAATGGGCAAAATTAATAAAAAGACCCCCTGTGGTTTAAATCAAGTTTTTAACTCTTTCCCCACCAGTGTTGGTTTTTCTTTCTTTTTTTTAAGTTGCCAAGCCAGTGCCAGCATTTTTTTTTTTTTTTCCATTTTCACAAAACTTCCATTGCCCCAGAATCTTCTGTTGTATGAATATCTGAACATACAATACATCAAAAGATAGAACAGAACATCTTATTCTAGCTTCATGCATTCGTTTTTATCAACACTTGAATGTGGTTAAGTTTAATAAAAAAATACATTTTTAACAATAGGCTGAGAACATCATGTTTTTGTCAAGTCTGGATCGGATTCAGAACAATGATCAAAACATGGAGTAGTTTGAGTCCATCAACACCCCCAAAAGCTTCACAGTTCTGTAGCTCTTCCTGGGTCAACATTTCATTCTGCCAGTTTTGATTTATATGCTGCTGAATGTTTGATGATGTGCATGAGAACAGCTTCTGTCACTTGTTTCTGCTTCTTCTTCGCTTGTTTTTAGATCTGGAGATTCGGTACAATTTCAGAAGTTGTGTAATAGTGCCCCCTACTGTATAACAGTGAAAACATGGATTGCCGGAAAATTCTGGAAAGCGTTGTGTCATAAATTATGGAAAATTCCGTCAATGGCAGGGGAAGAATTAATGCTGTTTATATGTATGTATTTAAATGTATGAAAACTAGTAGTGGTATATATCTTTCCTGTAGCTCAAACAGTAGAGCGTTTGTGCTTGCAACGCCAAGGTCATGGGTTCAGTTCCCTAGGAAAGCAAGAATTTATAAGAATGTAAATGTGTACCTTGAAATGCACTGTAAGTTGCTTTAGATAAAAGCGTCTACCCAATGCATATGCAAATGCATAAATGTAAATATGACAAGCGCTGTGCGTGTCCGTCTCTGGCTCAGCACCATTTAAAGTGTGAAAAAAGCATATTTGAATCTGGCAGTATATGTGACGAGACTGTACTCCCAGAGGCACAGAAATAAAGATCCCACATGTGAGGCCGTATCGCTCAAATGGTTAAAAATGTGGTCCGAATCAGCCCCTGTTTCCCACTGTCACACTCATGTAGCCAATCCCATCAACATGTGGGCGGGGCTTTTCTCCACTGACTTTCTATGATATTCAAAGCGTTTTTTAATGATGCTGATTTTTAGAAGGCTGCTGTTTGACTCAGAGATGGCGAACGGGAACATGGTTTGTGTAACATTAGCAACACATTATTAGCTGTTTAATAACGTAGTCAAGCCAAAGGCTAATTATATCATTTACCATTATGTGTCCAACGTTGTAGAGAGCGATACATAAAACGCATTAACATTCTGATACATTGACTTGTAGATGACCCTGTATAATTCACTCTCCCTCTTCTTCTTCTGAATCATTTTCTGGTTCAAACATATGGCTGAATTAAACCAATGTTTTCACTTGACATTGTGTTGCGTTTACTACATTTGACCAATTGGATCAAGTAGTCCGAGCTGCTATGATTGAGTGGAGGCGGGGACCAATTTGCATATTCATATTCCACCTATATTAAATGAAGCAAGGGTGTAGAGTTATACAGAGTTATATTTTATTTTATTTCAGAAATGTTTTGATAGTTTTAGTTAATAATAATAACCCTGGTGAAAATTAAATTATAAAATAAGAAGAATTTTTCTTGTGGTCTGTACTGTATGTCCCATTTACACTGACGCTCCCTGTCATTGTAACTGAAAGAGCTGATATGCAAATGACAACCAGTCCTCGCATTTCAAACACATCAGCTTGTTGTACCACTACATGAGGCTGGAAATGAGATGACAGATAAACATGTAATACATTCGCCGCAGGAATCCTCATTCATGCTTAGATGCTCTAAAAGCATTGGTGGTCGACTGGGCAGATACGGCAACACAAAAATGAGTCTGTTCTGGTTGTGGAAAACAGAAAAAGAAGCACCCATTTAATATAGATAATTTAAGAGAGGTAAAAAATTTCACTTATGTGACCCTGGACCACAAAACCAGTTACATGGGTAAATTTTTGTAAATTGAGATTTATACCTCATATGAGAGCTGAATAAATATGCTTTCCATTGATGTATGGTTTGTTAGGATAGGACAATATTTGGCCGAGATACAACTATCTGAAAATCCGGAATATGAGGGTGCAAAAAAATCTAAACATAGGAAAATCAATTTTTGTTGGCGATTGTGCTGCATTCACTCACAAAAATAAATGTTTTATATATTTACAGTAGGAAATTTACAAAATATCTTCATGGAACATGATCTTTACTTAATAGCCTAATGATTTTTGGCATAAAAGAAAAATCGATAATTTTGACCCATACAATGTATTGTTGGCTATTGCCACAAATATACCCGTGCGATCTGTGAGTGGTTTTGTGATGCAAGGTCACATATAATGTTATTGTCTAGTCCAATCAAATTTTGCGGTATTTTGACAGATTCATCTGTCACTTGGTGGAAGCTCACAAAATTAGACTGATGTCAACATGGACAGGTTGTGTGACATATCTTTATCGTCAAAAAACCCTGAATAAAACCACATAAGGTAAAAGAAAATGCAACCCAAACTATAGGGTTCGCTTATAATAAAGATAAATATGGTTTGTGTCGACCACAATGTGAGATGAATTATTGGCTGCCAAGAGCATGGGACCATTGAAATTCAATTTTGGTACTTGATGTACAATGTAAAATCTGGGTCTTTGAAGCAAAACCAGTTCAGAAACATTGATCTTATGTTGGTAAACTGTTGTAATGCACATACAATATATAAGTAACCCGAACCCTTACACCTAAACAAACATTAATGAGTTATTTTGACATGTTGTTGCAAAGTTACTTATAATTAGTAGAAAGTGTAAAGTGAAACTGAATAATTTGCATATTAAAGAACATTCAATCATAACAATATACCAATCATCATAACGATTTGCCTTTGAAATAAACTGACTAATTTTTTTATTAAATAACATGTAGTGCCATTAGCTCTCTCCGAGATCTGTGAGGCATTTCGAGCCGTGTGTTCATTCAGTTACTAGTCACCCTAAAGGGGTTTTTAGGGGATATGTCAGTAGTTGAATACAAAAGCAAACATTTAGATTTTAATCAAGGTTTCCACCCAGCTATAGGAAAGATCTTTGATCTCCAGCGGATAATCGCTGTTTATGCTGCACCGACATGACGGAAATGATAGAGAATGATTGAATAATGTCCTCTGTCAGCTTGATGTGAGGAAAATAAGCAGCCGTCACGTCATCCATAACGGAGTATGGCACTGATGATCTGACAATGTCTGAATTCCTCTGGGATGGTATAATGAAACTACATTTTAATCCTTCTTTCAGAGGAGAAGAGACAAAGAAATGTATTTAAAGAGCTACAAGTAAACGTTCTGTCATTGTTTATTCTCATGCCCTTTCAAATTTGTACGCAGATATTTTTTGTGTAACACAAGTTTCTTAACATGTATACAGTGTTTTATGGTTAAACTAAATTAAAAATATTAGAAAACATTTTCGTTAGTTGAAACTAAGGTAAAATAAAAAATTAATGTTAAATGAAAAATGTAAAAAACTTAAATGAAAGTTAGAAATGTTGCTAAGGAACTAAAATGAAATAAATATAAATTAAAGCTAAGTAGAATATTTGCAATAAACTATACAGTAGCCTATATTATATATATTGCAAGTGTGATATTGCTTCTACAATGGTTCAATAAAAATAAGATTGGGTGACTTTCATTTTAGACATAATGTTGCCAGTTAATTTGTTTAGTTTTGCTTCAAACTAAGTTACTGAAAATTCAAATGGGCAATGTGCATCTCTGAGCAACACACAATCGAGTGTTATTTCTATAAGTGTTTTTAAACAAATCGGTTGAGTGAATGATTCAGTAAGTCACTGACTATGACAGTCAGTTGTTTCGTTTGTGAATGAATCTGTGTTTTGAACGAATTGGTTGATTAAATGAATCAGTGACTCACTCATGATGACATGACAGATGCTGCATCGAAAATCAAATCCTTCCCCACTATACAGTATGCGGAAAAAAAGGTACAAGAGCAGTATGTCCTAGTATAGTATTCGAAAAACAGTAGTCGAAAAGTCCCCGGATGACCTACTACTTTCGCGGAGATTCTGGAGAGCGCATTCCATGGAGACTTTACTATCCCATGAGGCCATGCGAGACGATTTATGAATGGCAGTGAAGTGATGAAACTGACGCTGGTTTGTCACATGACACTGACAACATGTCGGATGTAGTACGTCTGAATTTCATTCATACTACACACATTCATACTATATAGAACATACTTTCTTAATTTCGGCAAAATAAATTCAAATTCAGATGTTGCACCTCCTCAGTATGTGATTTCAGATGCAGTTAGTAACTTGTCGCCACCTACTGGCATCACTATTTTTGATACTTTTCTCTTTGTTTGTTCCACAGAAAATATTCCAACATGAGAGTGATAATAAATGCTGACAGATTTTCATTAGTTCTATCCCTTTAAATAAGCTGCAGGCACCCTTTGAAGCTTCTTCTATTCATATCCTGCTATTTAATCAGTTATTATTTAAAGCAGGGATATTTTTTACAAAGCCAGCAGCATGTCAGGCAGATAAAACTAAGTATGCAGACTTTTCGAGACAAGGATCTAGTTTTACACACATACTTCTGGTCTGGTCTACCCGATCATTTGTATTCAAAGGCCCCAATGGGCTGTTACAGGAATGAGAATGATGATAAATACAGCAACGCAGCAGGTCCCAAGGGAACGGCCATCATCATCTTGATTTTTATTGGCCTTTCATTCAAGCACCTCCATCTTGCACTCCGCCATGCATTTTTTTTCTTCCAGATAAAGGGCATTCAACCAATGGAGTTCCTTTGTGTCTTTTTTATTCAATCAAACATATGGGTTTGAGAGTAAAACTAATTATTTTGTAATTAAAAAAATAAAAGATTTCAAAAAAGTCTTCTTAAGGCTCAAAAATAAAGAAGTTGATAACAAAATGATTTGCAGTGCGTGTAATTCTTTGAAAACCTTTATTTTTCTATGTGCATTTCAAACACTTTTTCATCAAAAACACACTAATTTTGCTCTCTTTTTTGCGGGTCTAAATATTTTGCTTATAAGTTGAAAAGTTTTGCTTGCTAATGAAGCTGTGTCTCAGTGGGCGGTCTCTACCAACCAGGATGAAAGGTCCTTTCCTATTGGTTACCCTGGATCGAAGTGACAGGTTGACCACGCCCACTACGTTTTCCCGCTGCTGTCTGTGAGAGAGGAGCGAGCGAACTTGTAACATGGCCAGCAACAGGTCGTTTACTGAGTTAGATAAATGATTTAACATCATAAACTTAGTAACAAGTGAACTGAATTATTCTCTTCTTATGCTCCCCCAGTTAAATACTTAACGTTTTATTTATTTTTATTACTAAATAATTTGTTTTACTCTCAAGCAGAGTATGTTTGACTGAATAAAAAAGACACAAGGGAAACTCCATATCAACCCATCCATACATCTTCAGACTAAAGCAGTCAAGAAACAGATTTGTTTGTGATGCAGCTGTTTTTGTGTAGTTAAACATGTTCTGATTTCTGCTAAAAGTGAAGTGTCTCATGCAAACAGAATAGCAAAAGATCAGAAATCACTGGAAAAAAATAAAGTTCAGTTCTGCGCTGGCAAATATTAATGGTGATTTTTGAGGTTTAATACCACACAATGTGGATTGCTTGAAGCGACTCTGCTGTAGTTAGCATAGAGTCAATTTTGTTTGTAGGGCACAAATTCAACAACGAACACAATGACTTATCCATTATTGTTCACTTTAGGTATCGATCCACAAGCGCTACATTAGAGGAGTTCTGTGCCCTATCGAAAGCTTGAATAAACCTCCGCTGTTCCAGCTCTGCCTCGACAGCACCAGGCGTCTCCTGAAACATTGATAACTGTTAGCCATCTCTGTGCTATTTCACCAGGGATGCTGAGAGAAGTAAGGACCTAGTGGCCCCAATCGTGCTTTACAGCTCACGCCAACAGTGCGGTAATGAACTTCCCCCATCACCCCTTCCCCATCCACCTTCCTCACTCACGCCAAGTAATGAACTAAACATACATGCATAAAGCCATCACAGTACATCAGCATGCTAAAGCTCTGACCTTTGCATGCATTAAAACGGCCTGGCTGGTCAGCATGTTATGGACTGCATTGACTCTCACAAGTCTATGTGAGGTTTATTGCACGCTAAAGGCAGCAACAGAACAAAGCCTAAAAGCCTTTGTCAAAGACGATCATTGGCATTTATTCTGCTGTGGTTACATTGAAAGCTGCAAAAATACCATCCACTGTAACTATAGGTCTATATTACTATACCCCCCATTTCCCCATTATTGAACACGTTTGGTGGCAGGATTAATCAATCTTGTGTGACGAATATGCCTGTGGATAACATATTTCTACAATGGTATTGGTCACTGAATTTTGGTGAATCTTTTGGACTGTTGCATAGGTCAACAACACAAAAGTAAAGGATAATCAATGATTACAAATGATGATGACTCAAACATGTCTTCTCTGTAAAGTCAAGTTAAAGAATTCACGTTCATTGTGGATTATTAGTGAATGAGAGGTTTGCTATGCACACATGCAACAAACTGTGAACCGAAAAGAACATATGTTGTATATTAATGTCAAAATTGTGTAATTTAATTGGCATAATCAAACTACATTAAGTAGAGGCATGACTTTAAGCTCAGAGACATGAATCATAGAGACAGGAAAAGCCCCAAATGACTTTTAATCTTACTTGACACACTTGATTATATAATTTTGACATAAGGTCATAAGACAGCGCTGACCTTTACAGAGGAAACTACTGCTAAAAATGCACCAGGCCTTGCTCCATTATTAATTTAGATACGCAGCGTCCCACATATGTCAAAATTTCTATGGGTGTTTACATAAAATCCAAAGCTTTAAATTGAGGCTGTTGAAATATTTGGCAGGATCTATTCTAACCGGCGTCCTATTACTTAAGCCCTAATGGACTCAAATGAAAGCATCCCTGGTCGCCTACAAAACCTAAATGGATTTTGACGAAGGCTGCAGTTAAATGAATAACTTCTCTGCCATATTAATGACACTCCTCACATCATAATAGTGGGCGCTTTTGCTGCAAATGCATGCCTACTTGAAGCATTTTTCAGGTCAGTTTGAAATACGCATTGAAAATGTAACATTTAACAGAGGAAAAACTCTGTTGTTGTATCGTATTGCAGAATGCAGAGATAATTCATCACTTTCAACAGCGCTCACAAGGGAAAAGCGGCATCCAAACAAACTCCACACAGTCTGAAATTAGCCAGAAATGAAACAGAGAAGATGAAGAGGTAAAGTGACAAAGCAAAAAGCACATAATGGCTAAAGTGAGCCTAGTAATATCAGAGAGGAGACAAGAGGACATTTTTACAGTAATTAAACAGGAACACAAACAGGGCACAGAAACATATTAGCGAGAGACTAATCATGACAGTTCAATGCGAAGCGATCATTAATAGCAAAGATAAGCTTGTTAGCCTGCCTCGGTCAATATTTATACATGTT
Source organism: Scardinius erythrophthalmus (assembly GCF_964197995.2). Classification (NCBI taxonomy): domain Eukaryota; kingdom Metazoa; phylum Chordata; class Actinopteri; order Cypriniformes; family Leuciscidae; genus Scardinius; species Scardinius erythrophthalmus. The sequence goes on along the minus strand of NC_138224.1, from coordinate 4,754,560 downwards.
TCCCCTGCTAATTGAGCTTTCATTTTGCTTTGGGCCTGCTTAACCAAGCGTACTTTTTTGGAGTAAATAGCAAGAACAGGTTTTGCAAAATGTAAAATTTTATTTTCAAAAATGTAAGCAACAGATTACACAGTTAACTTTCAGCAATTGCAGTCCTAACTTAAACAGTACTCACATTCGGGACTTCAAAATGAAAGACTCACAAACTTACACACTATCTACCTATAATATACAAAAAGAATACAGAATAAATATTAAAATGGCCACAAGAGAAAAAGTAAGTTAATCAAAACAATTAGTAGAGAGCAAATGTTGGGAAAGTAGAAACAAGACTCTGTGCCTTAAATACAATGTTTTTTGTTTTTCCTATTACATTTTTTACAAATTGTGCAAGATTTCAGACTAAGGCTCTGGTCTTGACATGACAGCTGTTCGTCTAGCACTCTCGCACACACGCGCACACTCACGCACAGACATCCACACACACATGCTCCCTGTGCTCTGCGCACTCGGTGGGGTGTAGCAAACGTTACAGGGTAAGAAATGGGCTGTGCATGTGATGGTGTTGGTGGTGGACACTGTTTTTCAAATGAAAATGCACTTCACCCTCATGTGAAAAGACATTTCAGAGGAGCGGATTTAGAAAACAACCCTCACCTTGCAAATGAAAACATGAACAAAACACCAGAACCATTAAGGCAAGAACAGCTGGAGTGGTATCTGTAACAAAATTTGCGTGTTCGGGTACATGGATATGCCGTACTCAACTTAGCTTAACTGGTTCTCCACTGTCAGTTTAAGTACAAGGTTCTCAAGAGCAATGTTTTAAAATTCAAACATTTGTTTTTAGACTTAGAAAAATGAGATAAGAAAATAACATTGCCAGACAACAGAGACATACCATATGGATCATAAAACTACAGGAAATAATTTAAGTTGCAAATCGAAAACCACACGACAGGACCCGCCCCCTTAAGACCCGCCCACCAGCCCGCCCCGCCCCAACCCATCCCTAAAAGGAAAAAAGATATCACTTACATTTAAACCAATTTATCCTCTCGTGAAGGTGTATTCCAACAGTTAGTCACCCCACATGTTTTGTTTACTTACAGTGAAAGAGAAGTCTGTTGCAGATTAAAGCATTCGTATTTCAGTTTGGGAAAAACAAGACATCCTTGCAATGCAACTGAGCGAAAAAAGCATCTTCTGGTCTTCTCGTTAGTGCAACTTTTTAGACACAAATTCCAGTGATTCCTTAAGGTAACAGTTTGATTTCTTTTACACCTGTTCCAGAGTCTTCCAGATATCCAAAGTCCCTTTTTGATGTATCCATTTTTTCTTTTCTTTTAAATTTTTTTTTTCACATTTTTTTTTTTCATTTTCATTTTTTTTTTTTGCGTATTGGGTTTCAAATGGCCTTTCGCGTTGGTTGTTTACTAGAACATAAACGTGAGACGTGTCCTCTGTCCGTTCATCATCTTATTCCATTCGGACGGTTCAACTACAGGCCTCGAAAAGGGAGCGAGAGGAAGAGGAGAAGGAGAGAGCTGTACAATTGAACACATCCCTGATCAACCAGGGCATCCAAACAAAAACCACATCAGAAAAACAAAAAATGCCACTGAACCTTCATATAACACAGTAGGGTTCCCTCGGTAACCTGGATTTTCTGCAGTAGAGGAGCGTGGTGCTGAAGCATCGCCGGAGCTCCCGGTTGGAGAAGATGCAGATGAAGGGGTTGACTCCTGCTTGGGCGAAGCTCATCCACACGGCCGCTGTCAGGTAGCCTCCCGGGATCACTGGGCCTCGGGCGAACACCCTCCAGTAGCAGGCCACCAGGTAGGGTCCCCACAGGCTCAGGAAGAAGAAGGTAATGATGTAGAACATCCTGCTTATCCGCTTTTCAGTCTTAAACTCGTCCAGCACCAGCAGACGCCTGCGGCCCGCCGCATTGCTGTTCTGCCGGATTCCCAGCAGGGTCGGAGGCGTGGGACCCCGGCCGAAGCCGGCCAGCCAGTTGGCCGCGGCCTGGCCGCTCGCTCCCGGGCCGTGGAAGGTCCAGTTCTGGCTGACGGCGGGCACGAACTGGACCGGCTTCATCTTTCGGCGGTCATGGACGAAAAAGATGAGCTTGAGGTAGACAAGCTGGGTGGCCAGGAGGATGAGTGCAAGGAGCAGCATGAAGCCCAACGAGTCATTGGCACGGAAGGAGCGGTGCTGGAAGGTGCACTGGTCCTCCTCGCGGATGAAGGAGTACGTGCCAACGTCCAGCACCGGAGGGAACGCCATGGCTACCGACAGGGTCCACACCATGCATATGACGGCCAGGCATGTCCAGAAGGTCAGCCGCTTAGTGTAAAAACGGTGGTGGGCAATGGCCAGGTACCGCGTCACGCTAACGCAGAACAGCATGAAGGCAGTGTGGAAACAGGAGAGCACGCCCAAGAAGGCGATCACTTTGCAAGTCAGGGTGCCGTACGTCCAGGCTGAGCCATTCTTGACGGAGGTGAACACGAAGGGGAAGCAGATGGCCGAGCGCAGGATGTCCGAAGCGCAGAGGTCCAGCAGGAAATAGTAGGGCGCTCGATGAAGGCTCTTGTCTTTGACCAGCAGGATGGAGATCAGGAGGTTTCCGACCACGCCGACGCCGATGATGAAACCCAAGGAGGTCAGTTTAAGGAAAGTGGCGAGCGGAGAGACATTCTGCAAGATGTTGTGGTCCCCTGCATGGCTGTAGTTCGCCATAGATGGAGAAGGGATCATAGAGAACGCTTAAAGCTTTAGCCAAGTATCATGATCTAGATGGAGAGTGGAGCGATAGATCCATCTGGTGTGCTTTGAAGCAGGTTCCAGCCTTGTTCTTCGCTGCCTCTCTTCTAAGGCATCCTTTGTTCCTTTGTCTCATCACACCTAAAAGGATGCCTGAAAAACACGATCCACCCATTAGGATTCGCTCACACAAAACAAACTGGGGGGCTTTGCATTGCATCGCTCATTTCTTTTGTCATTGAGGCTCTTTTTTCTAATTGCATACAAAATTGCGGCTGCAACGGTATGCCGTCTATGTCGAGCTCACACAGTTGCTTAATTCAGCATAAGGATTCGCCGTTGGACACCAACATAAATCCTGGTTAAAATAACAGACCCCCACCCCCAACATCTCCCCTTTTCCAAGGCAAATTAAATAAATAATAGCAAAGAAAGAGAGTGCAGTCGACAAGATGCTCATCACCACGACCAGACATCCGTCTAGAGGCGTATTCATCTGTGGTATAATGGAAAAAGACGTGGAATCTAATGATTGTTATCAGCTACACCCGAAAGGAACATTTGTCTAAATGCAGCAAGAAAAGCTGTTGATCACACCCAAAGATCCTGCAGAATCTAACCGTGTTCATTCTCTCTTGTTTATCATGATACTGTGGAAAACCAATCATGAATCCTTATTTGACTGACTGTGTAAAGGAATATGAAGAAATGCATCATGTTATATTTTAGATATAAAAATAGAGATTATTTGTGGCTTCCATACAGACGTTCAGTGCAACAACACAATATAATGCAAGTCATTTGGGGAAAAGCACATGCTTTAGAATTACATCTCTATTTTTTCTCTCTCTCTAACCTAGATTTATTTGTTTATAAACAATTAGTATTAATATGACGACGAATTCGAGTAAAAAAGCAAAAACAAACAATGGATTGCATCTATTAACCGACTCTATACAATAGCCGTCGTTTGTTTCATAGCTATAATGCACGAAGAGCCTTTCCCTATATAATAAATAATAAACCTTTGTATACAGTTGCATTTTTACAAAATCATCCACCATTGAAGACGTTTTAGTGCGTTGTATCAAAATAAGCAACAGATACAGGATCATTTGGGTGACTGCGTGTGAATTTAGCACGCAAGCGGTCAATTTTTCCCTTTGCTTTTTAAAACGGAATGATTTCTGGATGGCTGAGCGTCCATTATAGGCACAGCAATTCCTTCAAATACATGCATGCAAATATCGAGTGCAACAGAGACAACGCTATAAAATATCAATTAAAAACATACCTGTTGATATTCCCCCTTTGTTTCCCTGGCGGTTATTTACATGGCAGCAGTCACTTTGCCGTAAAAAAAGGTTTAGTTTTGTTGCCTGCTCTTTTTCCCCCACTGTGATTATACAGTAAACGGTGCGGACGGCGCATGCGCACTGGCGCTATTTGTGATCCCAGCAGCAGCAGCATCATCTGCACTGATGGGTGCAGCAGCATCACGGATCCCTTTTGCCCTTTTGTATAATATACATCGTCGCATGTGTTATAATAAATGTTTACTGTGTATACTGTATCTGTCAATAGCCTATATGTCACTATCTATCTATCTATCTGTCTGTCTGTCTATGGGAGAGAGAAAATAATGGTGGGCTTTATTTATAATAAAGCCACCTTATATTTAACAAAACTTCTTTCTTGTTTATACTGTATAATGTGTCACACATTTCACCTATTTTGTATCACCGTGTATCGTACTGTATTTGACAAATGAAACCTTGAACTTAAACTTATCTAATCTGGGGTATTACTTTCATTGTGTATTTGAATATGTTAGAAGGAGTGGCTAGCCTATGTTACATATGGTTCAGCACAGGATACACTTACTCAGCATCAATAATTGACACTGCCTATTGTGTGTGATACACCTCATTGCCCTGAATAAGAACCAACATGGGTGTCTAGTTCTATTGCATACTTGGCACTGGACATGCAGTGACCCCAAAGGTTGTTTTTGAACACTTAATAACTTGATCATGTAGAATGGTTGCAACAACCTTTTACAAGCTGGACCGGCATCTAGTGGCTAAATTTCCTTTAGCTCAAACAGGAAAATAAGGTGCTAGGTTCAAATCAGTCTGCATGAACTGAAAAATGTACACCTTGTGTGCAATGTTAGTGGTAAAAGAGTTGTAAAAATGCATAAATAAATAGTGTCCAAATCCTATATAAATGTAATACCCTTTTGTGAAATGTTTTGCTTGAGAAATATGACTGCCATCATTTTTTGAAAATGTAACTTGGTTTATTATATGTATTTCAATGACTTAGAAGGAATGACTTTTTGCAACCACTGTATATGCAGTTTATTTTAGTGTGCATTTTACAAAGAATTAAAAATTAATGAAAATGAAAGAGTTATTCAATTTTCAGTCTATTAATTTGCAACAGATACAAAGTCTCATACTTGGACCATAGGCACAGTTAATAACATGTACAAAACATGTTTAAACAGACAAAGCAAACAGCATCACCCTCCCTCTCTAAAGCACATTGGCAAAGACAATAAATGCTTTATGAAGACAGAGAAAGCATTCAACAATTTTAGGAGTGAAATTGAAAGCAGATTGTCTTGCAGTGATTGTAACATGGCAGGAGACCATCACAAGCCCGCCAGGATGTCCAAGTCCAAAGAAATGTGTCAGAGAATGTCTGCATGATCTCGTTCTCATGCAGTGCTAATCTAATGGACTTTTCAACGCTGATAATGTAGACGTTTCTCACGTGGTACACAGGGGCAGGAAGGATAGTGTCATTGAAATGGATAATACGTCAAGAATAAAATCAACAGCTTATATTATCCATATAGGTCCTTTCCTCTGCGTGCATTTCCAATTCTCTTGAGTAGAAATGCATGACAGTCCTTCTGCACTCAGTCACATTTCCGGATGAGGCCTTGATCAGCAGGTTGGTCATCAAAACTGGCCGTTCCGTGTGCGCGCGTACCAGCCCAAGCACGCGCAGATTCCTACGAGCGTCACGGTCGCGCCCAAGAGTAAAGCCAGAGCATCTCCTCCGTCAAACGCCTCGGCGGTCTGGACAAGCGCCAGGAGGAAAAGCCAGAGCATCATGTGTGTGTGTTGGTCTTTGGGAGCCATGTTGTTGTTGGTCTGCTGCGAGGAGGGAAGCGCGACTGCAATGACGACGCGTCAGGTGATCTCGCTGCATTTCCTGATTTTGTGAACCCTACCCTACTATGGGAAAGGTTTGGTTATTAATATTGATAAGCCACGACGAGCCGCTGGAAAGTAACGACGCAACGTCAGCGTCACTTAAATAATATGTTTTTACAGTTGGATGGCAACGTTTGCATCGCGTAATTAATATTCATGAGCCTGCTACATGTTCCCATAGTAGGATTCATAATGTCGCCCCTCATTATGCGTTTCACATGCGAAATTGTTCACTGTAGGGATAATACTCAAAAGTAAAGTATTTTAAAATGTTTATTTGGAGGCTAAATTCTTGCTTGAAATATTGATGTTTTTTGGAACAACCAGTTAATACCCAGCTAAACCAGCTACCAACTAGCTTGCACTGAATTGAGTTGGCTTTAAAAAATAGTTTAGTTTGAAGTCAAAAACGAAAGAAGAGTATTTGCAGTATTTGGAGAAATTCGGGTTTTAAAAGAGCGGTTTTCAATTTATGAGAAAAATTGGGTCTGTGGTTAGTCCCCATGAAATCAAAAATAATTTTTTTTTTTAGCTTTTATTGTGAATATGATAGCCTTACTGTTATCTATAAGCTAGTGTGCTTCAAAACAACAACATAATTCACATTAAAGTCCAACTGAAATCAAAATTGACCCTATTTACTTTGTTAGCGCATATTACTAGTCGTGAACAATTAATCAATTTTAAACAATTAACAAAGTTACTTCCGGTCTGGAATGGCGTCCCAATTCTCTGATGACGTAGGTTTGAGGACTTGGGTTGGGAAACGCTTAACCACTCCCTTCAAATCGTTAGTCTGTAATGAGCGAGAGATGGAGAGGAGGAGCGCTAGAGTAAAACCCTGCCCTCTGTTCAATATTCTGTTTCACTGGGAAATACGTCACAGCACTGGAGAAAAGTCGTTTGCAACTTCCGGTTCACGCGGACTTTAAGAAGATATAAGCATTAAAAACTTAGAGTCTCTAACTTCCATCGATGACGCCACTGCTGTTCAGCTTCTCATCAGATTTTCTGTCCCATCAAATGCTCTCTAGAATCTAAATGCATAACAGGAACGATTCAGACAGTGTAAATATGCTTTCCATTGTGGCGAATGAAGTCTGGTTTGACGTTAGCGTCACATGAACGGCCGCAGCTCCGGTCCAGAGACACGATAGCACAGAGCAGATCATAAGTGCAAGTCGGCGCAGACCAGAACCCATTTCGATTCTGTACAGAAAGATATTTTTAAAGCAATATGGGGAGATTAGTACGGTTAGAGATTAGGAGGAAACTGCGGCTTTACCGAGCTCAACGGCTCTGGCCGAGCTGTGATACAGTATAAACTAAACGCTATTGGCTATGGAAGTCAATGGGGCCCATTAACTGTCTGGTTACCGACATTCTTCAAAATATATTCTTTTGTGTTCCACAGAATTCATATGGGTTTGGAACAACTTGAGGGTGAGTAAATGATGACAAAATGTTCATGTTTGGGTGAACTATTCCTTTAACCATGGACCTTATTTTGCGCATAAAGGAAAAAGGCCATTCTAAATATCGATAAGAAAATCTCAAGGGAATCAATAGCAAGTTATAGCTCTGAGTTTGCCTATATATTGATGCCATGACTGAACAGCTCTATAGGTTTACAAGAAGTATTGGAGGGTGGGGTTTGGGGGGTGAGTGCGCGTGCACGTGAAGGGGGTGTGTGGAGGAGAGAGAACAGAGAAGCATGAAGAGGGAAGTTTGAATTATGGCCGACACACGACCAAAGAGACGACGTTCCGATGAACAAATTGCAAAGAAGAGGGACAAGGATAAGGAACGCACAAAGTCCCGAATTTACATCGGAAAAATCTTTTAAAGGTGGCGAGAACTCCGCCGGCAGAAGGGCTTCCAATCCGACATTCAGTTGCTCTGTTTTTGCAGAACAGGTAAATCCATTTTTCTTTCTAAACTGACGTTCATGTTCGCCAAACCAACACAAGGATGTAATTAGCTAGATCTATGCAGTCAGCGTTAACTTTGGTGAATACAACGTGTATGTTTCTAGCAGCGATCAATCTCTATTGTAAATGATCAAGCAAATTTACAGTAGGGCGACAATTTGTGTGAATGATTGTTTTCATTCACTGTTTGTTATGAATTTGAATGTTCATTTATAGGCTATTGACAACTTTGACTAAATTTGTTTACGCCGCCGCCGTTGTTTATGCTCACTGGGAAACGCGAACGTTATCATGCTATTATTGCGTCCTTATATGGGAGCTATTTATAACCTCTGGTGGCGAGACGATTTTAAGATAATGTTTCTCTTTTTCTGCATTCTGTTCTGCAATATATAAAAGCATTTATATAACTTGGCGACATTACTCATTGAATGAAGTCAGTAAAACTTAACTTTGTTTGTAGAGACTATTTGGACTTTCCTTTATGTCGGAAGGGAGGGGAGGAGGGAGGAGACGGGATGAGGAGGAGGGAGGGTCTAGCTAGCCTCCGTGTTGTTTGACAACAATTTGAATGTCAACAAGAAGTAACGTCTCCCGGGATCGCTTACAGCACCTTTAACCAAAAGAAAAGACATTAGTCTTTCATAGCTTAATTAACTAACACGGGCCAAGAAAATAATTTTTGCAGTCTTGGTTATGTAATAAGGTAATTAGCTTTTGAATTGAATACTGAGCTTCTTTGGAAATGGACATTGGATATAAAGGGTTCCTATAAGGAGGGCCTTGAAAATAATAATTGGTATATGAAATTCAGATAAAAGAATCACTGATTATACATAACTGCTTAATGTGACGGCATTAATGCAAACCCAGAAGAACCAAAGATAAATTGCCCATGGTTGCATTTTAAGCTGGCTAGATCTGTTAGAACTGTTAACCTCATGGCAGTTAACAAAATACATATGTGATTATGCAACCCAATTAAACTACTCACCTATATGTTTATATTCACATAGTTTATAAAATCAAATAATATTTTAACTGAAAGGCAAAGGGGACTGAGAATAACATTTCCAGCAAGAAAATCTTGAACAGTGATGGCTTAAAGGGATACTCCACTTTAAAATGAAAATTCTGTCATCATATACTCACCCTCATGTTGTTTCAAACCTGTATGCATTTCTTTCTTCTGCTGAACACAAAGGAAGATATTTAGAAGAATGTCAGTAACCAGACAGTTTCTGGGTCCCATTGACCTCCATAGTATATTTTTTTCCTACTATGGAAGTCAATGGGACCCAGAAACTGTCTGGTTACTGACATTTTTCTAAATATCTTCCTTTCTGTTCAGCAGAAGAAAAATTCATACAGGTTTGAAACAACATGAGGGTGAGTATATGATGACAGCATTTTCATTTTAAAGTGGAGTATCCCTTTAACAAAAATGATTAAAGAATAAATTAAGAAGTCACATTTCTGAACTTTATTAAACTAAACAAAAGAAATCAGATCTAAATAACACCAGACATTTTTTTCATAACAGCGGAGCTAGAATTTATAAAAATTTCGTGCTAGTGCATGAAAGCATTTCCATCAAAGATTTCACACTGTGCTGATTAAAATAAAATGAAACTGAGTTTTTTTGTTGTTTGCTCAGAGACTGGTTTAGGTTCTGTGATTTCTGAAAAGGTTTCAGCTTAGAGATGATGCCTCTTAGTTTGATGGTTTCACATTACATGTAGTTTTCGGTTGATTTTAAGGACCCTTCTATTAGTAGGTAATAACATGTCAGCGGATGTAACCAGAACAATAATATCTCATTACAGAAAGTTTGTCTTTATTGTTCTTATTGAGTTAAAGGTATAGCGGAGGATCTTTCCGAATTTTAGATAAGAACCGCCCTCTCCACTTTTTGAAAAAATGCACATGCGCAACACTCTACCTGCTCCCGAGAGGGAACGCCTATTAAACGTGTGCGAGGTTCTCCTCGTGCACGCTCTGTTTACAAGTTGCTGTCGGCATCACTCATACAAGATTACTTTCCAAAAGAAGATTTGCACTTTTTCACCAAATAGCATGCCAAACTTTACCTGTCGAGTAGAAACTTCGCGACTGAGGCATCAGTGGGAAGCCCAACCTGTGTTTTCAGCGCACACCATCGTGTGAAACAATCTCCCAAAAACACTCTGATCTTGTTTCTCTCTTCTGAGGCCTTTCTCTTCTTCTCATACAGTTCGTACAAACTTTTTCTCTTGCGACCCTCAGACATTTTCAAAAGACCCGGTGAAACGGCGAGCTTCAATGAATGGCTTAAACCGTAACTCTAGCTCACCACCACACATAAACACCTGAAAGTGCGCATGCACAGAAAGCGAAAACTAAGGGACGAGCACGTACGACGGCCTTACGTTACATATCACCAGAATGATTGACACTTAGGTGGACCAATAGTTTACACTACCCACCCGGAAAAAGAAAATCCTCCGCTATACCTTTAATTTGGTGTTTTTGTTGTTTCTGACTGCCCTTGTTGTAGGTGAATGTGTGTGTGTGTGCTTGTGGTTTTTAGAAACCTCTTGAGAACCTCATTCTTTATCACACTGACAGCAGGTGAGAGACTGAAGAGTAAAAATTAAGATAAATTATCAAGCCATCAAATGTCCTCAGTAATGATTCATTTTGATTGGTAGGTCTCCCTTGACAATTTATAGTCGTAGATAAAAAGAGCGTCACTCCATGTCAAATTACTGTCTACCTTTGTGTACTTAATGCCATGAATGATAGCTTATGTTTTTCATTCCAAATATGTCTGAAAATGACTTCTCTCAGGGATCCTGCCAGCTCTGACTGCAGCGCTGTCCAAAAAAACAAATCTGCTCCAGTCTTCTGTGTTTCCACTACTGATGTTTCTTTTTAGCCCATGCCACAGATTAATTGGCGTATGTCATGGTGGGGTCTTAGCACTTTTGCATCTCGCTATCTGCGTGCCGCGCAGATCTATGTCATTTAATTAGAGCACACCTGCCAAACTAAAAAGTATTGACCTTGTAAGCCTGCCATGGTGCTTGTACGACCTTGTCTTCCTCCCACCGACTCGCTTCCCTTCCCTCCCACATGCTGGCTCAGAGATTATCACCTGGTTTGAAATGCAAGCTCTTTGCTAAAGCATTCATTTAGATGCAGGACACATACGGCAGGAGATGAATGGCACTGTCCTGACCTGCTTGAAAATTTATTTTCGTATTTCTTCGACATTTGCCGATTTGAGCACTGATCGATGACTAGGGCCTCTACATGGCGCTCAAAGCCGGGTGGGATGGTAGGGTTATGGAGAACTGGATGATAAACACACGTGGGTGGTATATAAGAAGATGGAGTACAGCATCCAAAAAACAACTTGTATATGTTGGCGACTAGCAATACTGGTCTTTTTTTTTTAGCTGACTTAGTAGGAGTTGACAGTATTATCTGTACAAGATCATTTTTGTTTTTCATATATATTGCAATATATTTATATTAGAAAAAAACATTTGTTATAAAAATGTATATAAAAAATCTAATTCTCAGACTGTGATATAAGGGCATTTATATTTAGATATTTTTTTTTTATTGATGTTTACAGTAGTGGCCAAAACCACTATTTTAATGACCCTACAAGTTTGATTAAACCAGCAAAATATGAGGGAAAATGTTTCATATATATATATATATATATATACTTCTATATATACAAAAAATGTAACTAAATAAATGAGTGTATATATATATATATACATACACTCATTTATTTAGTTCAATATATATAATTTAGTTCATTTATTTCAGTAATTCTTAAAAAACTTACAAGGTGAAACTAATATATTATATAGACTCATTACATGCAAAGTGAGATATTTCAAGTCTTTATTTATTATCATTTTGATGATTATGGCTTACAGTTTATGAACATTTAAAAACTTTCTGAGATTTTGAATTTGGGGGTTTCATAAGCTATAAGCCATAATCATCAAAACTATAACAAATGAAGGCTTGAAATATCTCACTTTGCATGTAATGAGTCTATATAATATATTAGTTCCACCTTTTAAGTTGAAATAAATGAACTTTTGCACGATATTCTAATTTTTCAAGTTTCATATATATGTGTATATATATATGTATATATATATAAATATATATATACTGTATATGAAACTTGAAAAATTAGAATATCATGCAAAAGTTCATTTATTTCAACTTTTAAAATTTATATATATATATATATATATATATATATATATATATATATATATATATATATATATATATATATATATATATATATATATAAATTATATTTACACGACAATGATGTACTAAAAACGGAAAAGTTTTTCCTTCGCATTTGTTGCGTACAGACACCAATGTTGTCAAAAAGATCCCTGTTCACACAGATCTGCGAAAAAGACAAAGAAAATGCTGTATTATGCATGCCAGGCCAGTAGATGGCAATGTCACTTGAAACACTACACGCCTATAAATTGAACACGTATTAAAGTATGTGCATGATGTCACCACAAATTCACATTTTGTAGTTTACGTGGAGATGATAATGGTATCGTTTTCAAAAGGTGTCCAAACCGCCGTTGTCGTGTAAATGAACGCCAAAAAATGCATAAGAAGTTTACTTTTTTTAGTTCGAAAATGGTGTCGTGTAAACACAGCCCCTTAGTAAACTTGCGGTCGTCCATTACACAACAGACCAAAGCATCTGTACTGGAATAGAACAAAACACTCTTGATTAATTGTGCACTGAAATAGGTTTCTTAGTAGAGATAAGACTTGGAAAAGATGGGAGTCTTTGTACAAAGACTTTGGTACATCCATAATGAATTCCTTTGAGGAGACATGACAAATGGATTGTCCTGTGGCTTTTGTGCTAATGTTCTGGATGTTAAATACTTAACAGAGCTCAGATGCTGGCAGAGACGAAGGGCGAATGGTCTCATGACTCATGGCCGGACAACTGAAAGAGGGACACTGAAATGACTTCAAGGTAAGTGTCTCCCACAAAGCATCTGGATGTGTTTTCCATGTTTATCTCCTCCGTTTTATGGGGAATATGCTAAGCAGATAGTGTTTGCACTCAAAATCTGAGAGTTGTGGGACAAAAATCAAGAAATCAATTAAGTCGTTTGATTGCCTTTTAATCCAATTATACCTCTGAGTTTCTTTTTTTCTCTCCATATTGCTCCATCTCAAAGTGAAGGAAGCTCACTGCCCTAGTTTCAATCTGGTGCGCTGTCAAATCTTAATGGATTTTATGATCAATGGTTTTGAGACCAAACCGCTTTATTTTCTTGTTTTGTTTGTGTTCTGTCTGGTGTTTTTTTTTCTCTCTCTTTCTTTTACAAAGATAAATTGCACAGAAGTGATTGCGCTCCTTTTCTTCCACCGCTTCTGAATTCACCCCTCGAGTGCAGGCCTGCATCTGAGAAACCAAAATCCAAAACCATTTCATGGGCCAGTGCCTGGGTGGTTACAGCGGGACCTTTTTGCCTCTCAAAGGCTAACCTGTGTGGTCACTCAAGCAAAACATCTTACATCTTCATTTTCTATGTATACATATGCATTGTATTGTACTGTGCATGCATGCAAATTTAATGTTGTGTCATTTCTAAGAATCCTACAGTAAGTATCCTAAGTATATCAAAAATAATTCAAATGTATTGGCATCGATGGTCCCGTAAATAACTTTAAACATCCATAAAATCTTTCCAGCTTCTTTACAGTGGAAAAAGGTTCTCAAGAAAAATGGTTCTTTTAAGAGCTGTTCACTGAAAGGTTCTTTGGCAAACCAAAAATGGTTCTTCTTTGGCATTCCCTGTGAAAACCCACTTTTGGAGCCTACACCACATTTTTTGCAGAAGCCATGGCTTTCTCCTTATTTGGAAACTTAATCTATCTGTCAGAATGGTTTTTGCAGATTATCCAGATTATGTCTGAATACCATATTTCTAGAAGCACTAGAAAACGGTTTGTTTTCTTCTTGAGTGTTTTTCATTTGGTTGGCGAGTAGGATGAAACAAAATGCTTTTTTATGTCATGAAATTACTTTTCTTCTCAAACATATGGAGATCATTGGGAATTTTTATTATATTTTTTATTATACATTATTTTCACATTATTTACAATTATTCATTATTACAGATTTATTTTAGCATACATCATTTTTTGGTCATATTTTAGCACTATTTTTGAATAAACTTTTACACAAAGATCCTAGGCCCTTGGATGTCGGGGGTACAGAGTGCGGCGCGGGACGAGTTTTGAATTTCTGCAATTTGAATTACTGATATGTGCGCGGGAAGCGGGAGAAAGAAATGACTCATTGGCTCCCGCAAAATATAATTATCTAAAAATAACAGCACTCAAAGTCTGTAACTGGAGATCTGAAGCGTCATGTGTGTGGAAATTTGAAAAAATAGCCTAAAGACTGGAATTAGACAGAATCTAACTGGACCGGGACTAAAACAAATCCACGTAAACCTCTTCCCACAGGCTTTTGCAGGTGGGAAAGGGACAAAATGTGAAAGTTTCAGGCGGAAGCGGGATAAAATATAGCATATTTTTGGCGAGAGCGGTAGAGAATCTTGCAGGAGCGTGCGGGAGGAGTATTGAAAAATCCATCCCACGCAGACCTCTAGTCCAAAAGTCTGAAACCACTAGTTAAAATTGTGTTTTTTCCATTGAAATTAAAAATAAACAATTTCAGAATGTCTCAGTAAGCGTTTTGTCCCTCTTTGGCATTAATGACTCACATAATTTCTTTCTTTCTTTTTTTAACCTTTTCTGAACCTTTCAGTTTATGTCCAGGTTTAAATGCGAAACAATGTGGACTCAGTCCTTTGCACCCTTATATAAATACTTCCGAACTGCTTTTTGGCTCTCTACTAATGCCCACAAACAAAATATAGTGCTATGTCGAGTCAAGTCAAGTCACATTTATTTATATAGCGCTTTTTAGAATTGATTCAAAGCAGCTTTACAGAGATAACAGGAAAATAATGCAAAAAAGTTTTTTTCCAGAAGAAAAAAGCATCACAGTCCAGCTTAAGTAAGTTCAGTGATGTTTCATTTTTGTTTTAAAAAAGTTATTAATTTAGTTCATGTTTATATACATATAGCCATTCTGGAGAAAACCGTGAAGTCATCGTCCAGCTCAGTTCAGTTTTTGTATAATAGTGTGTCACAATGCAGGCAAATCAATATAATTGTTGAATATTAAATTAAATGTTAGCATTAATGTTTTCCTCATGGAGTGATTGCATGGAGTGTATTTCTGCTAAGAGGAGTTTTTTCAGGGTAGAGAGACGGCAACATTTCAGTGGTTTCACTGTTTCCATGGTGATGCAGACTTCAGCCTCGCTTTCGCTGTTGTCATGAAGCTCTCTGCCCTCGCTCGGGGTTCACAGTCCACATGAAAGCATCAGGAGAGGATTCTTGGCTGTTTCCAAGAGGGATGTCAACAGACTAATAATTGGGCCATCAAGCCCTCGGTGAACGTGCGCGCTGACTGTTTCCTCAAAGCGGATTTCATCAGCAATTCTCTTTGTCAGAGGTTTTTTCCACAGTGTCAGTTGTACACTGTCAAAAAAAATCGTTAGATGCCGACACCTCTTGTGGTCCCTTCTGATGGTAGTATCACTGATTTTCATTTGGCCAATCTGTTTAATCATTTTAGCTTTATTTAGCCTTTTTTGTGCAAATAATTTAGTCAGTCTTTCAGATTTCTGGCATGTAGAAGGTATAAATGCTGAGCTACGCTTGCTTTCTGTCCGCTGTGCATGTGAATAAACAATCGCTGTTCGATGTGAGATGTTGTTTTCCATGATTTCCTGTTTGTGTATGCTGTCTCTGCGTGTTAACGCACCATATACATGGTGCCTAGATGTGTTCCTGTTGCTAAAATAGTAGAGAATAATAGCTCTAGCAACAGCAGGTTATGGGTTTGACTCCCAGGGAACCCATGAACTGATAGAAAACATGCCTTGAATGCAATTTGTCCTCTATCCCTGCTATCTTAAACCAGTCTGGTTTGATGGTCTGTTGACAGGTTTTAGACAGATTTTTGGCATTTTGTAGCTCGTAAAATAGCTAAACCTGCCCAAAAATCACCTTTTTAACAAGCTAAAACTAGCACATTTCTATCTTAAACCAGTCTGTTTGCTGGTCTTCCAGGCTTGTCTGTTGACTGGTTTTAGAGAAATGTTGCCACTTTGTAGCTCCTAAACCAACTAAAACAGATGAAAAGCAGCTTGACCAGGCTGAAAGAGACCATCTTTTTTCACTGGTATACTGTAGAAACCAATCAAGATTAATGCATATTTAACCATAATTGACTGCTGCATGCCCGTCTCAGTGCTTAAACAAGTATGCATTTCCATGCTGGTTTAGGCTAATAATGTTAGTTAGACCAGCCTTCACCAGAAGATGAAGTTGATCGATCATTGCTGTTCTGGTTTGAACAAGATATTCGGTTCATTTAGCAGTCCAGCAGGGAGCAATGCATGCTGGGGATGCAACATATGCTGGTGATTTTTCACTGGTCTTTTCTGTAGGGGTTGTGCAGGCTCTGTCGAAAGTGGCAGCAAGCCCACAATTACAAATGCGTTGTCCATCATAATCGTAGCGCCATCCCAGAATTCCCTCCGCGGCCCTGTCCACAGGACCTCTGCTGCTTTCCCTCCATGAATCATGTCCAAGTGCGTGGTAAACAACCTATTAAGTGACCTATTTGTCCGTGGCCAGTTCTGCTAGCTCACTCACGGCAATTACTTTGGCTGAACGTCTGCGGTGGAGCACTTCAGAATGCTTCGCTTTCAAATCGATGAACGCCCCCCTCCCCCCTCTCTCTTCGAGAAAAGCACAGGCACTCTACTGTAATATTAAGATTACGTGGAGTGGTCCAAGACTGTACTGTGAATGTATAGCAGATTCATTGGCTTTGGTTCAAATAGCAAAATCCATTTCACTCGGCTACATGCAGTTTTGATCAGGAAACTCTGTAACTCTGGAGTCTGTAGCAGGTGTTATTTTAGATGAAGTTTGATGGATACTGATGCTTGGCGGTCAGGTGTCACACGGTCGAAGTATCTCACGAATGCAGCGAGAGCTGCGCAACTGCATACATGCCAGTTCCATTTAGTTATGAAGATCGTAGTTGTACATTTCCAACAATTGAGCCGTCAGCGCCTGCCAATCAGGGGAAATGAACGACACTGCTGATTGCACTGCTGGTAATTACCGAGTGCGGCGAAAGCTCTGCTGTGTCAGAGAGGTGGGTTATTTTTAACCATGCATTTCTCCTGTATTCCAGGAAGGACTTACAGGTAAAGATGGCTCAGAGTACTGAGGAAATCATTATCCTTCATTGGGGGAACTTTTAAAAAATGACATAAATATGGTCAAAAGTACACTGTTTGTTTTTGTCGGCCGGAATAGTTTCAAAGCAAATTACTCCATTCCTGCTTCTGTGTGTGAAACTGGTGCTCATTGTGTCCATATCTATCGGTTTGCAATGCTTTTAGAGACCTTGTGAAATCAAGGTTATTGAGTTTACTGGGTTTTAGTTCATGTCTGTTAGCTTTAAATCCATTAAGATGCTAGTATACTGCTAAAGTTGACTAAATTTGCTGTCTTTGTCTTCCAGAAAAATAAAAATGTACTGATGGACAGAAAGAAAACAAAAAATATAGGGAGATGATGGGGTGAAGAAATGACACATCAGAGAGACTCATTTTGAAATACCAGGTGAATGTCTTTGGATGGTAATTTGTAGTCATTTACTTTAATAACCACATTCTTCTGGTGGGAAGATGAGAGGTGAAAAAGAAACCGAAAAATCATTTTGATAAAAACAAGATTTGGAGGAAGAGACTTTTCTGTGCCAGACAGAATTGCAAAAAGTATTGCTTTCAAACAGGTTTCCTGCTCGAATATAGGGGAAAATATTTTAACATTGAAGAAATTAACCATCTCTTGGGCCTGAATGTCCGGAGCAATGGGCGTGCTGAAAGTCAGGTTGTGAAAGCTGCGTGTTAGGGTGTAGGGTCGACTTAGGGTTTAGTATTCGATGTAGCATTGTGTACCTTTCGCCATGCCCTCTACCTTTTGGTACGTCGATTTCTCCGACCGGCACTATCCCTGTCTCGTTTTTGAGTGTTGAACTGTTCAAACATGTTTACCACTAGACAACTGTTGATTTTCTCAGTAAATAATAAAAAAAAAATCAATTTTTTTGGCAGATATGTATAAAGTGGTGAGTCAGTTATAGCACCACATGGGTTGCTGATTAATCGATGACTCAGGCCGATCTCCATAGCTCTCAGTCCAAAGAAATATGGTCCATTGTGTGCCACTTCATTTATACGACAGCAAGATTCATTCTCATCAGTTAGTCACTTTTAATAGTGCTTGAAGTATGTATTTCTCTTTGTAGTCATCAGAACATGTGAATGCACTAAGTTTTAGTCAATGTTTAAACAACCACCGCATGTGTTGCAGTGACTAGAAAGTCAACATGAAATCAAAATTTACAATATTAACTTTCTTAATTGTGCATGGTTCGTATGGAATGCCCACTTTTCAATATTCAATAGACTTGCAAGGGAATATTTTGAATATTCTATTTCACTCATAAGTAGAATTGCATTGTGAATGTCACTTCATGTTGACTTTAATAAAGTTAAAAGACATGCACACACTGTCATAGATGCTGCAAGCCTTTATTTTCCCTCTGGAGAGACATTCAGTTTTATTGGAGTGAACATTTTAGACGATAATTAATCTCTTTGCTTTTCATACCATAACACCTTTCAGCGTGTTGTAACTCTTGGTGTCATCCGCACAGCAAGAAATTGTGGTTACAAGTCACTCTAATGCAATTAGCACATCTTTTTTTAGCCGTAATTTGATGTTTGGATGCCCTGTGAATGCAAAGTTCCCTGACTTGGCTTCTACTTGAGTGTAGAAAAGGCTGTTTCCATTGGCTTTCTTCCCAAGGTTTTTAGACTTTTTTTAATGCCTCTGCCCTTTGCACAACACATTTTTAACATCACATCGCAATTAAAATATATCTCTCAGAGTCTGCATATCACACGCACATGTCTAAAGAAGACAGCTTTCGAGAACTATGTGCCATTTAGTTTGGGATCTTCTAAATTCCTCTTAGAATCCCTCTCCAGTCATGCGCTATAAGTGAGGTACTTCTTAAATGCATAAAACATCTCTGCCCATTAAAACTGTGATTCTTCCACTAGCAATTTTGTCTAAGAGGTCTAAATACAATTTGAATGAAATGATGGTACCATCTAGAGCTCATTTACATGCTAAAAGTGCTTTATAGAAACTTCAGTGGAGATTTTTCATGATAATCTCAAAGTTTATAACATCTGCCCCTAAAAATAACTTTTCCTATGTGAATTATGGTGGTTTAATGGTTCTGCTTTAACTTTATTTCTTTTGGCAGACTTTTTTTTTTTTTCAAATCCCATTTTTTTTTTTTTTTATACATCAAAAGCTCCATTAAGAAATCATTTCAAATGAGACCAATTAAATATATAAAAAAAAAAAATTAATCATCTTTTAAAAGTTTTTTTTTTTTTACAGGCTAGGGCATTACCGGATGGTTGTTAGGGTGTGGCTAGGTAGTTGCTAAGTGACTGCTATTGTGTTCTGGGTAGTTGATGATTGCTCTGTTGTTCTGGATGGTTGTTTATTCATTGATCAGGTGTTCTGGGTGGTTGTTTGGTCATTGATCAGGTGGTCTGTGTGGTTGCTAGGGAGTTGCTTGGGTGGTTTCTAAGTGGTTTCTTACTGGCCCAAGTGACAAAAGTCCATGCTTTATTTTGTATGACATTCTGTTGTCTAGAGAGATAGTGTAAATCATTTAGATATGTAAATGTATGGGATTTTCCCCCACCAGTTTTATCATCTGCCAGGTGAAAGTGGCAAGTTTGAAGGCTAACTTATCACATGATGAGTTTCCCAGCTTTGTAATTATCCACATACATATGTGGGACTCTGCCATTGCATAATGACACACCGTATGTATGTGGAAACACATCTGGTTGTGTTTGATTTTGCTATGTCACATCAGGACATGGAAGGGGGAGTAATCCCCATGGATTTAATCATTTAATTTTGGCCACCTCATGAGGAGATGTCTTTAGTGTCTAATTTATGCGAGTGAAGAAGAAAAACCTCTCCTCTAATTGATTTTTATGACGTGCCCCGATTTGTATATCTACAGAGCTGGTGCCCAGCAGATATGTTTGCAATGCTGAGAATTATCAGACTGGTACGGATGAATTACAGCAGTGGCCTGTTTGTCATTCCCTGGCTTAATCTATAAAAACATGATTATGTACACAAGGCTTACATAGATTTACCCCAACGTTGTCATTGATTACACTTCAACTCCAAAGCTTTCTCCTGTAGGTCATTTTGTGTACACATATTGCAAATGTTAATTCTGAATGTAATGCTAGCATGTTTGAGCCAGTAGACACTTTGCAGAGAGTAGGCAGAAGCACAAATTTTAAGTTTTTAAATAAATTTTGTCAAAGAGACAAAGACCAGATGCACCACAGCTGTGGTAAGTGCTAAGATGACACAACCTTGAGTCATGTGTCAAAACTCATGTGCCCTCTCTTTTTGTCACAATGATAGAAGAGGACTACAGTACATAACAGCGGAGTACACCAAAAGAACATTTGATGTGTGAAGTGGAAGGAAGCAATCTCAGGATTACATAAGGTTGTTGAGGTACCGAGAATAATCCCCCATTGTCCTCTTTCGCCAAGGACGTGAAATGACATTTTCATTCACAATCAATAGAGGTAAAACTTGATTCTAGAAAGATGTCACTGAGGACAAACATCTCACAGTTTCCTAAGATGCGCTACTGATTTTTACATAGTATCCTCTTAATGTGCAGCAGGACCAAAGGCCTGTTTTACGTAGGGCTAGAGCAAATAAAACCATTGTTTTCTGATCCTAAAGGAGTGTGTTTTTGTCAAGTTCAAGTTGAGATATGCTTCGTGTATGTTTCAACCGTGTGTCCTAAAATTGTATTTCTTTCAAATGAACCAATTGTTGACATACAGTCCTTCTGATAAAACTACATAAACATAAACCAACTTAAGATGGTTTGGGGGTCTTAGCAGGTTTAAGTTGGGCTGACCAAAATCTCTTCTAAAACCAGCCAACGGTCCAGCTTGACTGGGCTCAGAGACCACCAAACCAGCTGTTTACTTGATTACTTTTGGAAGACTTTCTGATTACTTTTGGAAGACTTTGATGTGAAATATTTCAGTTCATATTGAGATCTAGAGACATTTTGATTGGAAATGTCTCACTGCTACAGTATCTAGGAGAAACATTTGAGATATTAAAAAGATGTCCTTTTTGGTTTGTCTCCCCTAAAAGTTCAAACTAGCTATTTTCCATTCAGTTTTTAACCAACATTTGTAAGAAATCAGCTGACTGTGCCATAATTCCATGGGGTTGATATCTGATGCTGTTTGTTCTTTCTGCTGGTAAGAGATGCAGATCGTTTGCATTTATTATCACTGCTCCATAACAGACCAGTACCCCACTGGGCCAAAGAGTCAGATTAATGAAGCAAACGCCCACCAAACGGCGAAGCGATGCACTCACACACTGGAGTCTCTAAACAAAAGGACTATTAGTGTTGACTCGGTAAGAATGATTTTGTCTGTTTGTGTGACGCTCTTTCAATTCAAACATTTTCTGGAGAAAATGTATGGCATTTTCCTGTGCAAAACCCACCGCCACAATGCCCTACATAGGGTGTTGCCAATTTGTTTCTTTGAGGTTGCTAAGGTGTTTTGAGTGGTTGCTAGGTGGTCGCGTACTAGCCCAAGTCTCTAAATATGGTTCAGGTCCCTCATTCATTGTATGAAAATTGCAAGTTGATAAGCCTTACAATTTGATGTTCGTGCTCCCTAGGTTTTACAAAGGGATATTCATGTATTTTCAATGAAGATAATGCACCTTGGTAATTTATAAGCATTTATATTATTACTGTTGCTATTTCAAATTTCTATTTCAAAAACCCATCCTCACCAATACAAAATGGTTTTACTAAATTTGCCTCTCATTTTAACAAGCCAAAGGCACATGGCTGAGATCTTCCGTACGCATGGATTATCTCCACATTTCCAAAGGGAACAGAGATTATCCCTCTCAAGAACTACATTTACTCAATAGCTTTGACCAAAAGGCGCCTTTTAGGGTATTTGTAGCTTTTTATTAGTGGTGCTTGCCAAGGCAAACATCACGATTGCTATTGCTCATATTTAGGGTTAGAGCTTAGCCCAACTCTGCATCTGAATATTTATACTTCTCTACTATATAGTGGGTGAAAAAGAAATGTATGTCTGAATTCACAGTATAACAGGCACAAAGTACCTAACCTCTTACTTCATTAAAGATTCTGAAGTGCGCATCTGATGCGCATCTTAACTATCCCATAAGTTCATGCGAAAGAATTTGTGAGTGGCAGTTTAACAACAAAACGTTCTCAAGCCATTTCTTGGTTGTCTTTGCAATTTGGGCAGGAACATTGTCTTGTTAAAAAATAACATCTGATTATTCCTCTTTAGGTTACAACTTTTCATTTGTGGGAAGCATACCATTCTGCAATATTCTCCTGTACTCTAAAGATTTAAATGATTTTTCACAGTGAAGAAGCTCACCAATACCAGACCAATGACACGTCTTCCTCCATGCTTCACTGTGGTAGAGATACATTTATTATTATATTTCTCACCAGATATTCTAAGACATCGCTCTGAAGCATCACCATGCAACTCGTGTTTCATTGTGATTCATCACTCCACACACAACTTCCCATTTTCTGCCAAAAACGTAATTCTGTCTTTGATTATTTTCTGAGACATCAATGGCCTTTTGAGTGCATTTGCTTAAATTCTTCTAGTTTCCTGAGCAAACTACAATAATTTGTGGTTAGGACAATTAAAAGCTTAGTGCTTTGCCATTTTGAGCTTGGTCCATTTTCCCCCCCAGGAGTGTATAAATCATACTTTTTAGCGCAATTTTCCACCAGACAAAATTGTGATTAACTCATGATTTCTGTTCTGTCTGTGCGCACCAATCTTGCACTTCTATCTACTCCTCAACCAGACCACATAGAGACTTCGGGTTTTCGGCATTATGTTAAGGAAGGTCTAATCTCGGGAACGCACAAAAAAAATCCAGGAAAAGATTTACTATCTCTTAGTGTTGTGATCCCATGACGTCAGAAAATTGCGCTAAAACACTCACTGAGTTTTTATTACTTGTTTAACAGTCAATTCAAAAAAAGTACCTATTTAGAGAGTATGCGATTTTGGATGCAACCTAAGTATCAAAGTTTGCTAAATATGATAGATTAAAAAAATGGCTTGTAGTTACTCTTTATTTTCAGTTGTCACACCATAAGCTGGTGTGTGGTGGGCGTTCTGGCGCAATATGGCTGCCGTCGCATCATCCAGGTGGATGCTGCACATTGGTGGTGGTTGAGGAGATTCCCCCCTTCTATGTAAAGCGCTTTGAGTGTCGAGAAAAGCG
Source organism: Scardinius erythrophthalmus (assembly GCF_964197995.2). Taxonomy (NCBI): domain Eukaryota; kingdom Metazoa; phylum Chordata; class Actinopteri; order Cypriniformes; family Leuciscidae; genus Scardinius; species Scardinius erythrophthalmus. The sequence continues at coordinate 4,730,994 of NC_138224.1, read as the reverse complement.
CTATATAAATGTAATGAATTATTATTATTATTATTATAAAACTGGCAAAAACTTTTCTAGTGATAAGATTCACTTTGAAGGAGCACAATTTCACAGTGAATTAGATATGGCCACTTTAGACCACCCAGAACACACTAGCAACCATATATAAACCACCTAGCAATGAGGAAAGCACCTTTCACATTTTCTTCAGAGGATTAGAGGAAACAGTTTCGGTCAGATCTTCACTTGAACTTCATTTGCTGTAGATCTTATATGAAGGCACACAGAGGGTTATGAGCTGATGGAGCTGTTCCAGTCACGTTTATTAGCTGTTTGACATTCAGACAGAGGGGACGGAGACGAGGGAGAAGGGGTAGCCTTGGAAACCCTTCGTATCGCCACACGTGTGAGCTTCTATTGGTGGAGTCCTGTCCTGATGTGTTCGGGTGTCTCTGAGCGCCTGGTGACTGTTCCTTGTGTCTGTACATGAAGAAGGACATCCCTCTCTCTCTCTCTCTCTCTCTCTCTCTCTCTCTCTCTCTCTCTCTCTCTCTCTCTCTCTCTCTCTCTCTCTCTCTCTCTCTCTCTCTCTCTCTCTCTCTCTCTCTCTCTCTCTCTCTCTCTCTCTCTCTCTCTCTCTCTCTCTCTCTCTCTCTCTCTCTCTCTCTCTCTCTCTCTTTCTCTTTCTCTTTCTCTTTCTCTTTCTCTTTCTCTCTCCCTCTCTCTTGCTCCCAGAAGACACTTTGTGCCTGTTTAAGCAGGAATCCTTTCCCTTGCTGTGAAATGAGGCCAGGTCCATTTCTGACATCTCAGACGAATACAGAGCGAATTAAATTTCACACACATCAAACACAAACCAATCTGTCTTTATGGCAAATCGGGTCATGTGTTTATTTTGGTAATGACTGGTTGGTAACGTCGACACCAACCTGATTTTGCCAAGTTAGATGCGCACCTGGGTCAATGTATTTTGTTGATCCTGGAACAATATTCCTGTCCAAAAATGTTGTGCTATCCCTACCCCTAAACCTAATCCTACCCATAAATTATCCCTAAAATCAGAGGGAAAAGATAGGTGAATAATGCTGATGAAGCAGCACCCTGTTTGTAAGCCTAAACTTGACATAAACTGTAAACTTGATTGGATCGTTGTTCCAGGATCCAGGAACATGTTGTACCTGGTGAAATCAGGTTCACCTGTATACGTGTAGCATGCACATTTTGTGTGCGTCAATGTAAAACACTGTAATGCTACAGAGAGCTGAAGACTTAATTGATTTTGTTGTTTGGCAGTACTCGGCCAACCTCTACAGGCGGCACAGAGCCAAAAAAACCCTGTTTTGTCCTCCCAAACACAAGCAGACCAAATCAAATGGGAATTATTCAAATGCAAACAGTATCCATATTTACAAATCAAGCTGAATTTGTCTTGGGCAGGCTGGAATGTTTTATCTGTTTTGTTTTGTTTTTTTCATCTTTTTTCTGGGCTACAGCTGAAATGCAAGGCTTTTTTTAGATGGCTATATCGATTCAATGCAAAGACAGTCGCTATGGCAACCTATCAGGTCTGGAAGGGAGCTTTTCCGCCCCCTCATACTTTTATGCCAGGCATAGGCCATGGAGTCGTGATGTGTGATGGCTCCTATAGCTCTCTGACAGCTGTGAAAACCATCAGATTGGACAACTTCCATTTCTGCCATCATTACCTGCCCATATGGAGTCTAGTGACCCATTTCACTTAAGAAAAGCACACATGGCCTGAGGTGCACTTGTGTTGGCATGTGTGACTGAGTGTAAGTAAGTGTTTCTATGCAGAAAGAGACCTGTCCAACCACACGCTGTAGCTCTGTTCCAAAGCTTGCCGTACATCAAGGAATCACAGGTGCGCACCTGATGGAAATGCGTTTCAAAATGGTATAGGTAGCAAAGTTGTCTTGCCTTAAGGTGTGGTCATATCATTTTTCAGCAAAAAAAATATCCTTTGTTGATATAGTGTAGCGATGTATGAAGCACAGCTCACACAGAAGTCACTTTCAAACCATGCAGCTTTCTGTTGGTCAACGTGGGGAATTTGCACGACCAATCTGTGTGAGGAAATTCTTTATTGTGTGGATTCCTATTGAAATTACTTCATTTAACCCAAGAAAATTCGCTGAACAATGGTAAATGTGATGGCACCTTTATGCTGTAATACTTGATTTTGATTGGTCAATGATGCAGTTTACCGTTAAATGTATGTGCGTATGTTTGTTTGTACCGAAAACTGTATAATTGACTATTGTTTTGGGTATTTTTATGTCCTTTTTTTTTTTTTTTTTTTTAAACAAATGGTCCTGATCACCCTCTCTTTTTTGTGCACTTTATGTCTATCAAAAACAGAGTTGCAGCCCTTGAAGAACATCTTAATTCTTAAAGCAGCCATTTTTGAGATTTTAATTAGCATGCTCCATTACACGTGTAGTTTTCTATGTATTGAATACACAGTTAGACAGCTTAAGGTTTAGAATAAAGATTTTCCCGCACTTATCCTGCTAAAAACAATAAAATAGCAGCCTAAACTGGGTTGATAACTTCCAAACCTGATCAGGCTGACATGTTGGCTGGTTTTAAACAGCTAGCCAACTAGCTAAACATCAGCTTAGACCAGCAAACCACCTTAGACTGGTATAATACTTTTTTTAAGCAGACATACACACATACATAAGCCTCATGAGCTAAAGGCAGTAATTCTCATGAGCTGACAGCTGCAGGCCGAGGTGCTGTTTGTCTGGCATGCCGCTCAAGGTAAAATCAATCTCTGTGAAAAGCCATGCAAGGAAGTGTACGTTTTTCCTCCTCATGCATAGCAAGCATAAAACCTCTACCAGAGCAATAAAAACAAGCCCACTGGTTTTAGTAATCAAGGCCAGTTTTTTTTTAGTGTGAGTCAGGTGTAATTTGTGACTACAGTGGAAGCTGCTTTCCAGTGTGTGTGTGAGCACCTCAGAGGAGGAGGAGTGTGAGCTGCCAGCGTTTGCAGAGGTGAAAGTCAGGGCTGTCGACTTTGTTTCACATCCTCTGCAGGCTGTGTGCCTTGTTTCCTCACCTCCCAGCTTCCATTAAACGACTTGCTGGGTGAAAAGAGTGGTGTTATTTTTTTAATTTTTTTTACTCATTCACACAATTTTATTTGTGCTTCTGCTCTGTGAGGTTTGAATCAATCACCCTCACAAAAAAGTACTGAAGTGGTACCATGTCTTATACCGCGTTATGCTTACCCTATGTGTGTGCATCGGGAGTATCGCAATAATATCGTATCGTGAGTTCAGTTTTGTGATATGTATCGAATCGTGACATGAGGGCAGTGTTGGGGAAAGTTACTTTTAAAAGTAATGCATTACAACACTGCGTTACTCCCAAAAAAAAGTAATTTTGCATTACTTAGTTACTTTTTATGAAAAGTAATGTGTTACGTTACTTTTACGTTACTTTTTCTCACCTGGGATGGGCTGGGCTTGCTTGTTTGTTTTTTAATAACAAGAACAACTAAAAAGTTATATTTTTGGAAATGTTAAGGCCCTTTCACACCAAAAGTGAACTGAATAAGCCTCAGGCTGAAGGAAATGCATATTTACACTTGTACAGTAGAGGGCGCCGCTCAAACTAACCTTTCAGCTGCGCTGCTGTTCTGGATTAAAGGGGGGGTGAAATGCTATTTCATGCATGCTGAGTTTTTTACACTGTTAAAGAGTTGGATTCCCATGCTAAACATGGACAAAGTTTAAAAAATTAAGTTGTACGTTTGATGGAGTATTTTTGTTCCAAAAATACTCCTTCCGGTTTGTCACAAGTTTCGGAAAGTTTTTTCTGAGTATGGGCCTGTGTGACGTCAGATGCAGGGCAAGACAACCCTGCACAGATTCCCAAAGAACCCGGCGTTAAGGGACTAGTGGATGGAGTTGTGCAAGACTGTTTGTTCCCTGCATTTCGACGATGATTGTTTTATAAACAAAGCCCAGATCGACGGATTTGCAGATCGTCTAATGCTTAAGGATCGAGCAGTCACAATGATAAAGGTTCGCGGTCGTGCGTTGGAACCGGGCGGTGAGTAAAACTGCTTCAAATGTCTCTGTGTGTTGTTAGCTCGGCGCGTTAGCACAGCTTTAGCTTCGCCCACATGGCCCGCCCCCAGCCGCTCGTTTTTTTCTGGAAAGACTCGGTACAGCCTATCTTTCTTTTATAAATATAATAAAACTAAAGACTTTTTGGAGATATGAAGGATGCAATACTACTCTATAGGTACTCAAGATTAACAGGAGATTGAGTGAAAATGAGCATTTCACCCCCCCTTTAAAGAACAATAATATACAGGAGAAGGAAGTTAAACACTCTTATTTCTAAATCTTATCTAAAGTAATTTTTGCTTAGTATGGTTAAATTAGATCATTGAAGGTCAGCAGCAAAGACATTAATTAATAAAGTGAGATTAAATAATAAAAGTTGAGTAAAATTCTGAGATTGCATTTTACTGTTTTTATTCATTTTGAGGAATACTGAATGCTTTCGTGGCAGTGAGATGAGTAAATGCAAGTTCACATTTAGTCTAGAACTACAATAACCATCATGTTTACACAGCGCACACACCACCACCTCACTTTATTTCTCTCAACATGGGGACAGGAGAGCTGCCAGTCAATAAATGTGAAAAAGTAACTAGCGTAACTTATTTGGAAAAGTAACTTAGATCTTTTATTGCAAATTGAAAAAATAATGCATTACTTTACTAGTTACTTGAAAAAGTAATCTGATTACGTAACTCACTTGTAATGAGTTACCCCCAACACTGCATGAGGGTATTGTTACACCCCTAATATATATATACATATATATATATATATATATATATATATATATATATATATATATATATATATATATATATAAAATACCATGACGGTTCTAAGGTGGCACTTAGTACTTTTTTGTTGAAATAATTTTCAGTACCATAGTATACATCAAAGTAACACAGTGATACTATCACTATACCACGGTACTTTTTTGTAGGGTAATTCTGGTGTAAATTCACTATCAAGCAAGCTAATGTATATAGTGACTTAGGAAACCTCTGTAGAGACTAAATAAAGACAATCAACCAGCAACATTTATTGGTTGGAGGACTTACACTTGATTTAAACCGACATGTTTTGGCAGCCTAGTCAGAAAAGAGGAAATGTTGTAAATGTTGTCATCAAAATTAATTACCATTGCTGATGTAACCGTCAGCAATATCCGCTTGTTTACGAGACAGCACAGAGCAGGACAAACCTCAGTGTTACACATCGGTCATCGGTGGAACAGAAATGTTGTCCTGAAGTTTTTAGTATTCCACCGTTAAATGTTGAACTGAAATACCCTCACGGTCTGATCTCTCTATTGCGTGTGGCGGAAACACATGCAGCTGCAGAACCCTGTGATGTGACCCCATGTGAATCACTGGCGACGCTCTCTACGCTGTATGGGACGGATGATGTGTGCGCATCAAAAGAGGAAGCCAGGCGCTTTGAGTGAACAGACAGTCGTTGGCGGCTGTGGGGACAAAACGCACAAGAATAATATGTCAGACATAGCATCTCTGCACTTCATCATTATACCGTGTGTATGTGTGGCTTTTTTAGCCTGAATAAATATGACTTTTCGCAGTCAACACTCCCATGCTGAATGCTACCTAAATATTCTTTATTCCTGTAGGTATTGGTATTTTAATAGAATCTCCCCAGACGTCTCTTCAAAACATGCCTCAGTTTATTTGCACGCCAGGTTCTGTGTTTCCACCTACACTCCACACCGAATATACCCATCACGAACTAGCCATCATTATCCAACACACCTCCTCTTCATCTCCACACACAAGCATCTCCCTGGTCCCTTCATTTCAGACTGGACTCGGAGCCAAGCATCTGTGCCATCGTTTTTGCCTTCAGCAATGGAGCTGATGGCAGAGGTTGTGTTTACGCCTAGTCTGAGCACTTGTCAGGCAGTGAACACTGCAGTGGAGGAGATGGATGTCATGTTGAGGCTCATGTGTTGGACAGGGAGCGATAATAAAGCGCAGTTCGATGGCTGTGGAGCCGAGCTTTAGTTGGACCAGGAGCAGGTGATTGAAAGCTCTGAGGCTCGTGTACACAATCCAGTGGACGGAGGAGACACTTCCTCAATCCATTTGCCGTCTAGATCCTTCTGCTGTGTTAGGATTTGTGTGTGTTTGTGTGTGTGTGTGTGTGTGTGTGTAGAAGTGTGACCCTATGCCGTATATCACTGCAGAACTCCTCTGCTTTCACTAACAATAAAAGTGCCAAAAGGTACTATGGTATTACCATGGCATTTTTATCATTGTTGCTATGATAATACCATGTTTGTTTTTTGTTTGTTTTGTGGATATAGTACCATGGTAATATTCTTTGAAGCACCATGGAGTACCATGTAAACAATGTTATCACCATAGGATTTTTTTGTAAGGGTACCAATAACCAACAATAATTTTTTGCCATACCCATAAAATAACGATAATGTATTATTTTTGATAGAGTTTAATGAAAACAATGTACCATGCTATCACCATAGTACTTTTTTGTAAGGGTACTAGTAACCACCAATTACTTTTTGTCCAATAATAATAATAATAATGTTGTTGTTCTGGTGTTATTACAAAATAACAAAAGAAATGTCTAACTAAATAAATATTTAATATAATAATTAATAGTAAATAAACTGTGTCCTTGTACCAAGACATTGCTGTGTTTTGGTATACTATGGTAATACCCTAGTATTATTCTTTGTAGCAAACATCAAAGTACCATATTACAATGTGCTTTTTTTTTTTCTTTGACATGGTGTTCCATGGTACCTTGGTATTTGATTATGGTAATTAATACTATATAACAAAGTACCATACCATCACTGTACCATGGTACCATTACAGTTCTCCTTGTTAGAGTTTCGCATTGATTATGTATTCCAATCTTGTGTAATCATGTGGCATTGAGTCTACTGTATATAGAATAAAACATTGTTATTGAGGAACAGGAAGAAAGTGAGAGAGTGAGCGTGTAACAGAAAGAGTTTGGGAATAAAAGAGCATGACACACAGAGACGTACTCATCTGACATTCACAATCTCACAGTGTATGTGTGTGTGTGAAGGAGAGAAAGTGAATGAGACAGAACATTCAGAGTAGCGGGGGAGTGAAACTCTCTCTTTTCAGAACAGTTGGGATGAATCATCTAGTTTTCACAGTCTTGCAGTTCTTATGCTTAAAAAAAACACACTGCATGGTAACATTCTCACATGTTCGAACCAGGCGTGATGCATCAAGGTTTCAGTGACAAGTCATTTGTCTGTTTACATTAAGAACATATCTGGTCTGATGTTAATATAACCATTTTATCATTTTTGTTTCTTGGAAATAAGCTAGTTATTTAATTTCTGATAATAATAATAATAATAACAACAACAATTACATTAACAAAAACAATAATTATTATTAACATTATTGCTATTATTATTAATCACAAATAACTTTGTCCTACCAATGCCTAATAATAATGGACATTATGGGTAGGACAGAAACTTACGGAAAAAGAAATTACATGAAATGTTGGGGAGTGGGATTGAGGAAATGTCGGATTTTAAATGGCATTGCCTGTATGAGCACCACAGATCAATAATTTTCCTTATAAAAAAAGTACTTTTTAGAATACCATGGTAAATGTAAAAAACAACATGCTATGCTGCCCTCTCGTGCTATCGGAAACTTCCTACTTCCCACTTCTGAATTTGTGGTTACGAGCTTGTTGCATTCAAGTGCTTTGTTGTCAGAAAGAGCAGGAATCATGGAGGACACCAGGTTTATTCTTGCCTTTATTTGTTGAGAAAATCTTATTAAATTCTCGTAATTTACTCACGCTCAAGTTGTTCCAAACCTGTATGAATTTCTGTCTTCTGTTGAACACAAAAAGAAGATATTTTAAAGAATGTTGTAAACCATACAGTTGACCGTAGCCATTGAAATAAAATATTCTGGAAGTCAGTGGTTACCGTCAACTGTCTGGTTACAAACATATCTTCTTTTCGTGTTCAACAGAAGAAAGAAACTCATACAGGTTTGAAACAACTTTAGGGTGAGTAAATGATATTTTTGGGTGAACTATCCCTTTAAAGTCAAAATGATATTTAGCGTCCCATTCATTGACAACCATTTAAACATTCACCTTGCTATCCAGGAATTTGGGTAAAATGCAGGCTATTTATAAAACATCAAATATGCTTCAAATGATTATTCAAGTATGTAAATATGCACTACTTTAAAGACGAAATGATGCGATATCACGGTTGTGGGAAAAAACGAATAAAGACTAGCAGTCACAGCAGCAGTCGTTCTCCTCTCAGCCATGTTTGAAGTTCACTGCCCGTCCAACTCGGAAACTCAGCTATCAAAATTATCCCCGAGCCTTCCAGTGGTAAATATGACTATAGAGGCCGGTTAACTATAAAACTCGTATTTACAATAATTCTGATAGCACGTAAAGGCAGCATTATTGATACATGTCCAAAAGAACCCTATGCATCAACTGCTATTCCACAGCTCATACACTATGGTAGCATTTCATTTGTCTTGGCACTTATCAATATAGCCTCTGTTGTAATGACTAATTACCGCAAAAACAAACTGAAGTGATTGGCTCAGGCCGAGTGGCTGTCCGAACTGGCCCTGTGACAAACTGCGGCACAAAAGCGTGAGTGTGTGTGTGTGTGTGTGTGTGTGTGTGTGTGTGTGTGTGTGTGTGTGTGTGTGAGAGAGAGAGAGAGAGAGCAACCTATTTCCTGTGGGACGTTGTCTCAAGAGCAACCTGTCTTCTTGCATTGAGGGCCCGAGCTGTAGCACAAGCCGACACCTCATTGTGATTCATCCAGTGGAGACATCGCCACCAGGGCACCACAGAGGCCCCTAGGGGTCCACGGGCACACTTCCAAACACCTACAACACTTCTCCTTCACAATCTCTTTTTTCGTCCTCTATTCATTCCCAGCTCTGACCTCGAAGACATGGCTTTGGATCCACATGAGGTGATTGATAACCTTCAGTTGACTGACTGATAGCACAGATAGAATAGTGACTTCATGGATAATACACATTATGAGAGGAATTTAAATGTGTTTGTATATATGTAATCAGTCTAATAAGTCTAATGCAGATTGCAAATCTATTATTTTATAACTTTATGTTATAATGACAATGTACGTTTTGATTTGGGTCATGTGTATTCTGAACAAAATGCATGCCCATGCAAAAAGTGACATTTATAGGTAAGGCTCACTTAAATAGTACTACCGTGCCGATACTCAAATGTGACGTGTAAACACTGCAGATCACTGATTAGCCAGAGAGAATCGTCACTACCAGCGTCATTGGATTTGTGACACTAGACATCAAACTCGAACAAACAAACGTCTTCATCTTGAAGTGAAAAACATCCACATGCCGAGAGTCAAAAACACCATGCCATCGATATGCTCCTTTGCTCCTGTGTTGAGCATTTGTTGTGTCCCATTTACGATGATGTCACGGCAGTAGAGGTGGCACAACTATAACGATCAGTCTATAATCCCACACACTTTGAAGCGGTACTAAACTGCAGTGGAAAAGCTAACCGAGCCATGCCGTGGAAAAGCACCTTTAAGGTGATGATACACAGGGCAACTTTTTGAGCAATGTTGTTGGGCAATCTTGTCGAGCGATTGTTGCTTGGGCACTTTCCCATTGAAAATGGGCAATACATTTCTATCTGGATAATTTAGATTGTTCATGGGCCCTGTGTCTCATCTGGTTGCCCGTTGACGGCAACATTGCCCAGCAGCATTGCTCAAAAAGTTGCCCTGTGTATCATCACCTTTAGAGTCAACATTATGGATGCAGCGTTTAGCTGGCTGAAAATGCCATGTTAAACCAGCCTAAGATGTTCTTCTGGTCTTTAATGTTTTATGATAGTTTTAACTGGTCATCAATCTGGTTTTCCCAGTCTGACAATCTGAAAAGTGCTGCAAACCTCTCTAAAACCTGCCTACAGATGGGTATGACCAGGCTAGAAGAACAGCCAAGACCAGCAATTGGTTAAGGCTGGTTTTCCCCAGGCTATGTTAAGATCTGCAACATCTCTGTCAATTTAATCCAGCTGCAATTCATAATCTAGAGATGCTAAGATATATTTTAAGATCTATCAGGTCCTGCTAAAAAAATTATCTTAAAACCAGCCTAAGATGGGCTGCTGGTCTTATCTGGTTTATGATGGACTTAGCTGGTCATTCATCTGGTCTCCCAGTCTGATTAGCTGAAAAGTGATCTAAAACTCTCTCAAACCTAGGAGGCCAGCTAAGACCTGCAAAGCAAGTTAGGCTGGTTTAAGATGTTTGTTTTTTTGTTTGTTTGTTTTTTGTTTGTTTTTTTTTTCAGATTGTTTTAAGATCTGCAACACCTTATATTTCAATCAGATTTAGCTTGATTAAATCAATTTAGTTGGATCCATAACCTTCTTAAACTAGCCTAAGATGATTTGCTGTTCTTACCTGGTTTAGAGGGGTTTTGGGGCAGTTATGATCTGCTCAAAGCACATGAAGGCTTTTCAGTCTGATTGCACCATTTTTCAAATTATTAAATGGATTATTAGGCTGCATGTGAATTTAGCTTGAAAGGACAACAGTCATTTAACTTGATTGCTTCTGCAGTTTACGCAATTTCTGCAGAGTTTGCAGAACACTGCTCTACATTCTGTAGGTAACACACACAACACTATATTAAATGTGTACAGGGAGGGATGATGAGGTAACTTGGCAAGCCCACACGAAACCCAGAGGGGGAGAGAGAAAGATTAGAGAGCGTTGGAGGTATGTGTGATCTGTCCTCGTGTGCTTGAATGTTTCAATAATGATGTATGAGCACTTGGCCTCCTGGGATACCCAGGATGTAACCCAGATTCTGTGCTCGGACATGCGAGAAGACGGATGACTGTGTTGTGTGTTTTATGTGTTTTATATGTGTGGGTGTATGAGAAAGCGAGGCAGATCTCAATGGTACTGTACATGCTGCCATCGTGTGTCTGGTAGCCTGCTCTGTTTTAGCTGGGAGCTAATGCTAGCCCTTCAGTCCCCAAAACAAACATATTCAATCAATATTTGTGTGTATTACAATTTTCTACATGGCAGCTACATATTTCATTGGCTTCTATTGTTGTTTGAGTGTTTGACCCAGCACAATCTGTCAGTACGTTTCCTCCAGACTGCTTCATTCCTGTTCCAAATAAGGAGTAAAATTGCTGTTGTGGCTCCATCTAGTGGCTCCATTCAATTCCATTCCAAAACAAAACAAAACAAAACAAAACAAAAATTCAATAAAAAAACTAAAACTGATAAATGAATAAGAATTAAAATATAAATTACATTAAATTAAAATTAAAAATTGAATATAAATTAAATTAATATATAAATGAAAATGAAGTATTAATAAAAAAAAAAAGTTTTACAATTAATTAAAATTTTTATTTAATTTTAATATGAGTAGATGCAAAAATTGCCAGTATACTGTATGTGTTTTTTTGAAACCCAGAAATGTTTAGACTGATCAGCTTTAAGAAAAAGTTCAAAACAGGAAAGGGTGCCAACATGCAGCACATCTTTAAATGCAAAGCAAGCATGCATGAAACATCTGAAGTATTCACACCTTCGAAAAAATCCCTCATGTGATCGTTGTGACATTTTAGCTCATGGCCCTTGTGTCTTTCATCTGTCAGCGGGTTTGGGGAGATCATGTTCCTCCTGAGTCACTTCAATTACAAACTGTGCTGAACGCAAAGTAAATGCACAGGACAGACGTGCTGTAATATTCAGTGAACCTATGTGTGTTTGTCATGAAGTTGCTCAGCACATATGCACATGCTGCATAATAAAACCACAAATGCCAGATGGTGTAAATTGGTACTTGGTTTTGAGTAACTGTAAGTGCCCTGGAATATTTGTTTTCTGTGCCTATTATTTATTCATTGAGTTGTTTTTATGGCAGTGTTTTTATTTGAATTTGACCTCAGTATTTTTCATTTGCTTTCTTTTTAATTTCAGCATTTCTCCTGCAGATCAGCACAACCATGTGTGAATGCCTAGATCATCTGCAAACACTGTATGCTATTCAAATAGGCCTACATGAAATTGCATAGAAGACCAGCATGTAAAAGTGCCTTTTATGACATTATTAGCTACAGAATGCACATCTGAGAGATTTAGATTATCTTTAAACTTCCTTAGATGTAATACAATATAATGTACCTGGTCTTCCTGTCACAAGACCAGTTATTACCAGCATGGTCCAATGTGGACAGTTATGCTAATATTTTTTTAGTAGTGTAAACTTTCATAAAATGAATATTCCAGTGCAATATTTTCAACCTTTTTCACTTAATGTGTGAATAAATAAATAAATAAAAAATCTTTAGCTTCCTCCTTTTGGGTATTTTAATGTTTCTAAGAATGGTTACATAGTGTAAATATTGTTGTGAATGCAGGTATAACAGTAAAACTATGAATGTGTGCTCTTTCTGCACAGATGAACAGCTCCAGTGAATGTGAGGTGAGCAGCCAGACGCTGAAAGGTCAGAGCCATAATGACTGGATCATATGACCGCAGACACACACTCGCACGTATACACATTGGGAAATTCAATAAAAAGTTGCACAGTTTTGTGTCGCATTTCAGCTCACACTCATGCATCTTACCGACTAAACACCCATAATCCAGTTCAACAAGGCGTAAAAATGATGTCGTACTTTTGACCCAACACACCATGCTTGTGTGTAAACTGGTGTTTTAAAGATTGAGTATCCATTCACTGTAACTGCATGGGAAATTAATTTTGTGTTCTGACATAAGGGTGTATAAATGGTGGGAATTTTCACTTGTCCATAAAGTATGCCTTTAACTGGTATTTATGAATTACATATAGCCATGTTCACAGATCAGAGGGTCTAGAAGCCCTGTCCTTTTTCCAGCCTTTGTCTCATAATATCTCCTGTCTCATGGGAACAGAGACATTGTGGGATATGTAGGAAATGTCACGTCTGTCACACACATCCCTAAAGAAACATGAAATGCCCTCTGTGTCCTCACGGGCTACATAGCGCATTTGATACCCCTTTGTATAACCCCAGTGAAACATTTCATAAAGGTACAGTACCAGTCAACATTTTGGACACACCAGACTAAATATATGTTCCTCATGATCTTCAAAACTTGTTGATCCAGACACTTGAAATTGTAGACATTTTGTATACAATTATAAGCTCTGCTAACCCTAGTGAAAAATAAATATACCAAAATGTATTAGAAATACGTTTATTTTATGCTAAGTATACTACAAATACATTTACATATTTATGTACTTAATATAAATACCCTGCAATTGTACTTTTGGTATACTAAATTGTACAAAAAAGTGTACAAAAATGCTAAATTTGAACTAATTTTGTACTTAATGCACTTAAGTTGTCCAGAAATAGTGCTGAGGTCCAACTAAAGATACTTAAGTAAATTAGATTGTGCAAAGTGAAACCACTGCTAGTATACTTCAGGTACACTTTAAATATCTTGCATTTAAAGACTGATATTATACAGTGATCATACTATCCTAATAGAGATATTAAAACTGTGATGTGATAAAAAAAATGTGCATTGTGCAATAAAGAAGTACTCCAAATGAAGTTTAATTATAATATTTAAATCAGTCTCAAGCGATATGCAGTAAATGTTAATAGATTTGAAATAAACATTTTAAATACATTTTGATATATGCTTTTTTTCATTAGGGTAGGTTTGAATTGCTTTTCAAAAATATTTAGTACAATTCAAATTAATGTGTAATTATTATTATTGTATGTAATTTTATGTCTAAAATATCTAAAATCCTTGAAACAAGATCACTTTGAAGAAGCAACAATACATGAGGCATTATATGTGTCAAGAACTGCTCTGAGACACAAAGGTTGAGGATCCAAATGCAGTATTTATTGAACAGGGTAATCCAAAGTCCATACAAACAAACACAACAAGGCAGGGAACACGGGCAAAAGAGTAATCCACGGAACAGGCAAGAAATCCAAAAACCAAGAGACATGAAACCAGGGAGAATGCTTGGAATTGCAGTGTAAAGTTCCTTGCACACTAAGTCCGAAATTTTCGGTGATTCGGTGGCTCTGAATTGTCAAAACACCATTCAAAATGCTTGCTACGGATGCGTAAAAACACTGAAAATCGAACCTGATCTGAGTTTTTTTATGACGGACGAAAGTTTTGGAGGCAGTGTTCAAGCGTGATTGACATAACGTGAGGTCGTATTTATTTTTTAGCGTGCGAAAATTTCGGATGCGAATGCAAGGGCCTTAACACTAAACAAGACTTCGCAGGGAATGAACGAGTGTACTGTACATGGTCTAAATAGGCTGAGACTGACAAGGTAATGAGATACAGGTGGATGCAATCAGGGATGATGAAGACCGGGCAGTGAGTTATGGGAAATGTAGTTCATGAGGGAATGACAATAGTCTGATGTAATAGCTGGTGACCGTTACAATATGAGTGTTTGTGTTTTGTTTTGTTTTTTTTTGTCTGTGGAAGATCTTTTTTACACTTATAAAAGATACAATATATGAAAATCAAAATACGTCTTCATATCTTGTGTGCTGTTTCTTGTCAAGTAGCTTAAATCTTCTAAATCTAAATCTTCTTTTAAGGACTTAGGACAAAGCTGGGCCCGTAGCATCACTTCATGTCACTTCTCGTTTAAGAAACACACATCATTTGACAAGCCTGATCTCAGTCCACATCAACAGCCCCATCCAGACGCTGTTTCATGCCCTGGCTGCACAACCAGCACAGAGAAAACAGATAGTCCAAGCCAGGTCGGCAGGTCGTACAGATACGCCGTTATGAAGATCACAAACAGAATAGCATACACAAGAGCCTTGGCCATGTGACCCATGGAGCTGAACTCCCTCCACCATGACAAGTCCCTGCTGCTGCCGTCCACCCAGGACAGGTGCATGCTGGGTAATGGCGCGAGGTGTTCTCCTTCTCGGTTCGGTCGCTGGGGTTCTTGAAAGTCCTCATATGGAGAAGTGAGCTCACTTTTCTTTGCAGATGTTGTCTGAAGGAGGAGCTTGGATGGGTCAGTGCTAACTGTTGGATAGGTCGCCTTGAGCAACTCAAACTCTTTCTCTTCTCCGTCTGTGCAATTGTCACTTACAAGCTCTCGTTTGGTTTCTGAACGTTTTTCAGCGCCCTCGCCTTCTTTAGCAGTCGTCTCATTCAGTTGCTCCTTCATTTTAAGTCCTTCGTTTGCCTCAAACCGCCTCTCTTCGATTTTCAGCAGCTCTGAATTGTCTTTGTTAAGATTCTTGTTCGACATGCATAATTCGCTCTCATTAAACGCCTCGCTCGCGCACGATGAAACGCTCTGTATTTCTGTGCTGTGATCCGTAGTTGTTTGATCTCGTCCTTTTCTACTGTGCACTTCATGCACTTCTCTATAAAACGCTCTCATTTCCACCTGCTCCTCACTATCATCTTTATTTATATCTTTCCTTTTTGAAGAAGATCCCTCGGCCTGTCTATTTGTGAGCGTCACGTCCCTGATACCCGTAAATGTCAGGGTGTCTTTGACCGCTCTGTGTGTGTTTTCTTTAACCTTTGAGGTGTCGAAGCTGCCTGTGCATTTTTCAGGTGAGATTCCATCTCCGGCTTCTGAATTCTGAGTCTCGGTGTCATGTGCGGTTCGAGTTTCGTCCCCCGGGCTTGCTTTGGTCGTGTCTTGACTCAAAGATCCCCTTGTGTGCTCATGATGTGGGGCTTGGTGGTCACGAGATGCCTCGAACTCTCTTCCCACCCTCTCTGGCTCCGATCCCAGAGCAGAACATGGTATGGTAGTGAGCCTTGGCTCTTTCACTAGCTGGTAACCCAAAACCTGATCTCTAGAAGGACCTTTTGATTGCTCTGTCGGATCACATCTTACAATTTCCATGGCTGTCATGTCACAAGACCCATGACTGTTGTCTTTCTCAGCTCCCTGGTCCTCCAGTGGAATTATGACTTTGTCCCTTGAATCTAAAACTTCTGATTGGCAAAGTGTCTCTGTAGGAGCACACGTTTGTTCCTGTATATCACTGTGAGTGTGTGTTGTGTCAGTGCTGTGAAGAAAAGCTTTCCAGATGTCAGAAGTCGATTTTGCTAGGTGATCTTCAACTTGCCAGCCTGTTTCACTGTAGGCATGGGGAGGGTTTGCATGGGGAGGGGTTGTTGTTGTTGTTGTTGTTGTTGTTGATGATGTTGTACTGCCCCAATTCAGAGAAAGTAAAGGGATCTGGTGGTACATTAGTATAGGTGGCGTGACCATACCGTATCCTTGTCGGCTGTGGACAACCGGCAAGTCAGTTCTAATTGGCACACTAAGCCTTGAGATGGACGTGGTACTTTCATTTGTGTTGGAATTACATCTATTCTGGGTTTCCATTGCTTTCTGAGCGAAGAAGTCTTGCACATGTGCCAAACGAGCAGCTTGACGTTTCCTACGACGATCCACCTGTCAAAAAAAGAGACAATATGGAGAAAATGTTTTGGTTTTCTGCTGACTTCTTGTCTTGTTTGTAATGAGAGATATTTAATTTTTGCAAAATGGCGTTAATTTATTTCAGTTTATCCTGACTAATAATTTGTAGTTCACAAATTGTTGTACTTTTTAACTATCTCCTCACCCCCCACCCCCCGCCCCAAAGTTTTTTTTTGTTTTTTTTTAAGTTGACAGCCAACGCCAGTGTTTTCAAAAGTTTCATGGCCACCAGAATATTTTGTTGTATGAATATCTGACCATGCAATATATCAAAAGAAAGAGCAAAGCCTCTGCTTATCAACGCTTGAATGTGGGTAAGTCTTAAAAAAAAAGCACAATTTTGAGCAAAAATCGAACAACACATAGATGGAGTAGATCGAGTCCATCAACACCGGATGCTTGCACAGTCCTGTAGCTCGTCCTGGGTCGACAGTTCGCTCAGTAGCATTAGGCAGTTTTGATCTTGCATTACGTATGATATTGCTTGTTTCTGCCACTTCTTTGCTTGTGTTTTGATCAGAAGATTCAGGACTCTTTCAGAAGATGCGTTATAGCGCCCCCTACCGTATAACAGTGAAAACATGGAAAGCCAGAAATTTCTGTCAATGGTGGGAAAGAGTTAAAACGATAGTTCACCCAAAAACATTGTTCCAACTCCTTTATATATTTCCATTGTTTTTTTGGCAGAAAAAAAAACAGGATACTCTTCTTTTTTTTTATTCAGTGAAAGTAATGATTTCCTTTTGTTTGTGTTCCACGAGGGGAATGACAAAGTTGAATTATATTTCTAACTGCCCCTTTTCCGGGCCTAATGGTTAGAGAGTCAGACTTGTAACCCGAAGGTCGTAGGTTCGATTCTCAATACCGGCAGAAAAGGTTTGTGGGGGGAGTGAATGGACAGCGCTCTCCTGCACCCTCAATACCCATGACTGAGTTGCCCCTTAGCAAGGCACCAAACCCCCAATCACTCCCCGGGTGCCACAGTAAATAGCTGCCCACTTCTCTGGGTGTGTGTGTCCACGGTTTGCAGTGTATGTGTGTAACTAACTTGCATGGGTTACCATCCCTCGCCATCACTTCACTTCACTTCACTTCACTTCACTAAATGCACTTCTTTGTCTCTAAACCTTGACAGGACACTCATTGGCCATACCAGAGTTTTGCAGCAGTCCTTAAGGGATTTGCAGGGAGTGATTCCTGCTTCTTCCACTGTTTTGGATGTGACTTGCCCTGGAAAAGAAAACAAAGTCAAACTCAGTCTCATGAAGAATCAAAACACCATATTTCCAGATTTCCACATAAGAAATCCACCTGAGTTCTCCCCGCTCGTCTCTGCTGGTGTCGCCTCCGTGTAGATCTCTTTACTGTAAATGTACGGCAGGTTTTCAATTACACACACCAGCCACATGTTTAAACACACCATCTCCAGTCAAAACAAAGTTTTGCGCTTGATTGGACAACCAGAGAAATACGTCTGGGTTTTTTTCTTTGATAGTTTCACCATCTACATGACTAAAATAGTCTCTTGAACTCTTCAGTAATCTGCATGATTTTAGGTATCATTCATGTCCGGGGTGAGTCTCACACCAAAGTTTAATACTTCAAATCCAAGTTCTAAAAATCCTGACTGTAAGTGTGAGTAAAAGTGAGGATTCTAGTGACAGTGTTTCCTACCTGATTGTTTTAAGGCAGCTCCTGATGCTTTTCTGGTTACTCTCCTCTACTAACTTCTCCCTTTCACTCTCTTTCTCTTTTTCCCTCTGATCACTCCTTCGTCTTTGGTGGCAGAAGACGATGTAGTTCGTCCCTCCGTTGTTGTCCCAGAAGGTTCCGACATCGCTCTCGTAGCGCAGACAGAACTCCATCCGAACCCCTTCGACCTGGAATGGAGGCGTCAACACGAGAAGGAAAGAGAAGCAGTCCGTCTCTCCATCGCTAGACCCGGGCACGTACTCGGCCAGAAGCTCGGAGTGGCTTTGCCAGCCGTCCAGCGAGACGCGGATGTAGACGGCCTTACGGAAGCAGAGGTTGAGAACGCGGACGATGCCCCGGATCGTGGTGGTTCCAGGGAGAAGCTCGATGCGCTCCAGCTCCAGCTTCTGCTGCTGAAGTCTCACCTCCATGTCCTGGTTTGAGACTGGGACGGTGAAGAGGCATGAGATGTAGTATTCCTCACCCTCTCTACCGTCCGCCTCTGGCCTCGATATATGCCGGCTATCATACTCCTTCACGGAAACCAGGTCTAGACCAAAGGCATCCGCAAACGACACCTTTCTTCGTACGGCTACCGGTGGGGGCTCGGGTTCCACCTCCTCCGATTCATCTGCAGAGCTTCCATCGGATATCCGCTCTACGCTTTTCTCTAATTTTATGATTTCCTCTTTGTTTTTCATCATCCAGTCCCTGCAGATGTCAGTCTCCATGTTGTGGGAGACCATGGAGGGTGCAAGCTCTTCCACAGACATGCCTGGCTAATGCTGACTGGGTAACAGCACTAACTGCCTGAAAGACTCGCTCACAACGTGACTTGGCACAGAGCATCAGGTTTTGGCTGAACATTGTGTGGTTGCCAGGCTTAAAAATAGCTGTGAACTATGCTTGTCTTCCTGGTCACTAGAGCCTGGTTGACGAAAGTGGGACAGTTTGATGTGTCTATGTCATCTGTTTAACTCTCCTGAACCTGGAGATAGCTTCGGTAATTTCTCATGAATTATATATGTGAATCTGTACCTAAACAACACAATGCTTCCGTTTGAGGACGGGGCTAGTTGTCACATCGGGAGCAATATTACAGTAACTATGAGTTTCAAATGCTTGTGGGTTTTTTATATTGGTTTCAAACACCTAGATACAACTCATAAAAATCATAATTGAGACATTTTATTTTTGTGAATTCTGTCATTTAAACATACTTGTGCAATGGTGATATTTTATTTATATCTGTTGGATAAACAAGTGAAATCAATAAAACCGCACTGTTATTTAATTCTATTCAGATATTATAATGATAATATGTCAGGTTGGGGCAAGTTTTAATGATTTAATTCATATATATCAATATATATATATATATATATATATATATATATATTGATATATATATATATATATATATATATATATATATATATATATATATATATATATATATATATGAACAAATACATTTTTCTTAAATCAGTTAGCAGCAAGTTCCCATTGTGACAGCTTACCCTAGATTGTGACAGTAGGGTTTGCTATGGGGCATGTTGTCACACTTAATCAGTGCGTGATTAGTAAACTATATGTACAAGAATTCAAGAACCAGAATTAACTTTAATTATTATTGTATTGTTCATAAAATCATGCTTACTTTTTGGGTGGATTTTATTTATGGGATTTTTACTTTAATTGTATAATTATTTAATCAATGATCAAATCCTTGTGTTTTGTAAATTCCCAAAAAAAAAATGTGCTGCAGTCCATTTGTATTCAGTGTTTTAGTGCATGATCTCAATTGACCACTAGGTGGCAGTGTCTAATCAAAGTTCTGTGCACACTCGCGTTTCATTGACAATCAAATGTGGATTCCAAACCATTCCAGTAGGTGGCGGCAAACTCTTATGTTTTGTGATAGGATCCCAGAGGTTTTTTTTTTCAAAATGATCCCCCCCCCCCCCTAAATTTGATATAGAAAATACATTTATGTTTTTGATTTCTTGTGATAAAAGCCATGAAATATTAGCATTTTCTTGATTAAACGTTTTTTCTTAAGTGGCATGCACGTGGTGAAAAGAAGGCATCAACAATTCTCTGATCAATGAACAAAAAAAAAACAAAAAAATCCTTAACACCTTTGCAGACATCTGACAGATATTTGTTATCGGATTTTGGAGTGTTAAAATGTTCTCATAAAACCAGGTCAAAATCTGCTGCATCGCCTCCTTATTTAAATATGCATTTGATTAAAATTATTTTGATGTTATGCAAATATCACCAGCCATCTAATATGTACTAATATCCCTTTTTAAAAACAGCCAGTGTTTGCAACCAAAATATAGAATGAAGATATTCAGTTCAGGCAGAGACAGATAATTAATTCACAAAGAGAGATGTATGATATTATCAATCTTTAATCTGAACGTCTTTTATTTTTTATCCAGTTTTATTCATATGAAAATGTCAAGGCAGTGGCACAGTACACATGTGATGCAGAACTCACCATTACAGTATGTGCATCATTCTCAAAAGCTGTAGTAATTCGAGCACATAAATGATCAAAAGCAAAAATGATTTGAAAACCAGCAGTTCATCTCTCATATAACCAATATCTCATCAAAATGAACAGAGATGCTGACGATCTACAGTTGATCATCTCAAGGTTCAGGGGTGTGTGAACTGTTTAGCATGTGTTGATAAATTTCATGTGCAATGATATAAAAAATGTTTAATAGAATAAAAATGACATTTAACAACAAAACACAATAATGCTCTGTTCTTTTGTTCTGAACACTGCTCATTAATCAGAATTTTATAGACTACTTAACCTCCATAAATTACAATTTTGAAGACTTTGTTTGTTTGTTTGCTTATTTTTATTTATGTGCAATAAATAATAATACCATTTATTAACTTTATTTAACCACAAACATAAATGAATATGGATTACACATTGAGATGATGATGATGATAATAATAATAATGTTAACACTAGTTTAGGGTTCAATTCTCACTATGAACTAGTTTATTATCATGCAATTACTAGGATATTGGCTGTTTATTAGTACTTATTAGGCACATATTAATGCCTTATTCTGCATGACCATGATGTTCTACATCCCTTAAACCCAATACCTAAACGTAACAACTACCTTACTAACTATTAATAAACAGTAATTAGGAGTTTGAGGCAAAAGTCGTAGTTAATATTTTGTTAAAAGTAAAAATTGGACCCTAATCTTGTGACGATAATAATAATAATATAGCCTAAACAAAGTAATAATAAAATTAGTAAAGAAAATAAAAATAAAATAAATGACAGCACTTCACATTCCTACTCTTCATCTCTTTAGCAAATGAAACAACTGATCTTGGTTTCTTCTGATTGGTGATTAGTGACTCGAAAAACAAAACAAACTTCTAATGACTGTATTGTTTACGCGGCAGGTGGACATGTGTCACGTGGGGTCGCAGTACGCCAAAAAAATAACAACATGCACGTCCGCATAAGTGCCTCCTCGCATTCTAATAAGCTAGTCCCCCCCTCAAAAAACTCGGCCGAAACATTGCGATGCATTGAATTGAGATACAAAAAAACAAGCTGCCGCTTCGCGTTGCGCGTCATGCGAGCGCATTCAAACAGGAGTCGGTGTTACTCGTGCGTTTTTTATACTGTTGCGTCGGTAATAACAGCAGCACACTGACTGAAGACAGCAGCGTCTCGAGACTCCGAGCGGAGGAATATCAACAGCGCGTGCTGTGCGTTTGTTTGTAGCGCTTTTTTAAACCACTCACTTGTAAACACGCGAAACTTTGCATCCGCGAAGGAGATACATTCACTTATTTTTGGTGAGTTTTCACGTTTATGGCTTTCATACACTGACCTTCTGAGTTTGACTTCACTTAGAAGTTGCAAGCTGGGTTGTTTAGTGCTTGTTGGATGGTTTATAAAGTGTTTGTGTTGTTAGAGAGTTTGTGAGGAGTCAGTACTGTGATTCTATCCTCATAATCAATAAACATCCAGTGACAGTTTGTGGCATTTTTTTAGATTATTGCATCGCATTTTAATGCTCATCAACTTTCGTTGTGTTTATTGCTGTTTGTATTTGTGCGTTTTACTTTTAAAACAACCTGAGTGAAATGTAAACGTACATTAGTTTTTTTTTTTTTTAAATAATAATAATAACAACAGCATAATTCCTGTCCGTTTAAAAATAAAGGTAATGCATTGAGGCATACGATGTAAATATGCAGAAATGTGCATGATCTATTATTGCACTCGTATCACTACATTTACTGTTTGTACAATTATTTTCAAGTGATTAAGACTGTTTAATGGGTTTATAGTTTTTAAAAATGATTTTTTTTAATACACTGATTAGGTTGTCTTTGCGATTATTTAGTTTTAGTCTGTGTTTAAGCTCTGTGATTTTGCATGAGATATAAAATTTTAGATCGTCTAAAAGTATTGAAGATAATTTATATTATTATTATTATTATTATCATCAAGGTTAACATTAATCTTACCGTGGTTGCTTGCTTCATTTCCATGATCCGGAGTGAATTCTTCATAGCTTTGGAGCTGCTCACAGGAGCAGTGTGTCAGGACAGTAAGGCTGATGTATTAGAGTGTTAATGGACAGCACTCCTCTCTTAAGACACAGTCACATCTACTGCCAGTGCCAGTTTCAGTGGGTTCAAGGGATCTGGGACTTTTTCTTTTTCTTTTTTCTTTTTTTTTTTTAACAAGGTGTGTAGTATTACAGCTCGTATCACGGCTGTGATTAACTCTGAGAGCTTTGGGTTGCAGAAGCACCTCTGTTTCGCTCCGGCAGCTGTGCAGGTGAAGTGCAGGTGTGCATCATGGTGCTTCGTCACTCAACGCTGTGTCGCTTCAAAAAGGCTGTAATAGCAGTAGTAAAATTTCAAGCAAACACACACACACACACACACACCTCGGCAGCTCCTGTAATGTGAAGCCCGGCCCTTTGTTAGCCCCACGCAGTTCTTCCCAGGTGATTTTAATTAGCACTGTTTCAGTGAGCAGTGTTTGGAGCGTGATGTTTCACGTACGACGTGTGAAGGGAGGGGGACGGCTGACCTGAGACAGGAAAAAGGGGCCGATATTGGAATTATCCTGATGTTTTTGTAGGCACAGCCTGATTACGGCTGGGGTGGGTGCGTGCACTGCTTTGCGTTAAAAGGAAAGACATCCATTGTGCATTGAGTAAAATAAAATGATTTGGCTGGGTTAAGATGGCATTGCGATTTGACTTGTAGGTTACGCCTTTATACGTACTGTAATGTGGGTGGAACCATTTTGTTTGAAATCACTAGTTCTTTCAATTATTTCATATTGCATCCTGCAGTCACCACTGACAGAAAATGCCCATCAAAACTCCCTTTTCCTATATTAAACTGTTTTTTTTAGGGGGTTTAAAAAAAAACAACCATAGAAGGTCAAAGGCTAGTTTTCCTTTACGTTTCCGCGATAATCGACGTATTACCCCATGTGTTTTTTAATATACATCCCTAAACAGGGTCATAAAACTCTAATGGCAATTAAGCCGGAAAGCCTTCTGTTTGTATCCATGTTAACTTCACAGAAATGTTTCCATGACAACCTCCATGCATGTTAAGGCAACCAGAGGTGATCAACTCTTTTTTTCTCCCCCCTCCCTCCCCTTTCCTTTCCCTCGCAAGAGTGGAATTTGTGTTGACAGTTCTGGCCTTTAATGGCACTTTGGTGCCGCGTGAAAGTATTTGTTTACCGTGATCATATGCTTCTAGCTGTCATCCTCGCAGAGATTGACTTCTCCTGATAAAAGACTGTATTACATGCTTAAGAGGTCTTATGCACCATAATTATCCACATCATCCTAATGACGGTTGGTGTGATTCAGAAACTAAGACGCTGAGAGCACAGGCTTCCTCTGAGGTCACGAGAAATGCTTTTTTTGTGTGTGTATTACAGTGGATTTTATGATGCTTAATGTATTGACTAAAGGGAACGGTTTCATCTGTATCTGAGGTTGCAACGCTCTAGACCTTTCCACAGTCCGTTTGAAAGCTGAGAACTGCATTTTTTCCTTCCCTTAAACATGGCATATAATCCCTAACTCTAGTCTTTTGACTGTGACGGCGCTCTTTCACACCAACGATATCACATGACCTTTATGGAGAGGTATTAAAATCACCCATAAGCATCTTATCTTAGAGTACAAATGCCCTTGAAATTATTAATTGTACGCATAGCTGATAATATCAGTGCTGATATGTTTTGTCATCTCGTTTTTTTGTGCAATTTGAAGGCATGACAGGGTCTCTTTGGCTAAAGGCGATGATTTACTGAGCGTTTTAGTCTCTGGTTGACTTTAAACCCCAGTCGTTGTAGATGCAAGAGGGCGTCATTTGTAGTAAACGGCAAGGTCAGCCCCGCTCGGCCCAAACTTGCCTGTGGCCTGTGACAAGAGGAAGTGTGGACGTAGACTTAATGCTAGTCTGTGTGATAGTTTCAGCATCATTGTTGAAATGCAGCCTACTTTCATTAATTAAATGAGTGCTTTTCCACAAATGATGTATATATATATATATATATATATATATATATATATATATATATATATATATATTATACATGGGCTGAAACAACCCAGCATTTTTCAGAGTGTAGATGCTGTCATTACAGTAGAATCAAACTCTGACCTTCTAACTGGAATCTCTGAGGACAATTCTGTTAGTAAGAGAAAAAAAATCTGTTTATTTGAAACACGTTCTGGAAAAACAGAGGATTTGTGACAGTAACATCTCCTGACAGGCGTATTAGGCTGTAGAAAGAGCATCGGGCCCGAGGCTGTGGGCATATGGTACTGCCTTCTGCTGGCATCGCTCTAGAACAAGTTGCAACACTGCGGCAGGGTCACGACGGGCTCAGGTTTGTTCCTCCTGCCCTCTCTAAATAATAACAGGGCAAATTAATGCTCCCTTTGTCTTTGACAAGGGCAGAGCGAATATTTTTAGATTGACTCTTTGGCCCGAATTGTTGTTTTCTATGTTTCTCTTCATGTTGTTGTTGAGTTACTGAGCTGTCGTGTTTGAGTTTGACCTTCATGTTTCTCTACTGTTTTAAAGGAAAGCTTGATTGCTGTGTTTTAATTTGTATAGCAAATGATCTTTTATGTGCACAAAAGTACCATGGTAAACAATGTTTTTGGACTTGTAATATTGGCTTGTGGACATATACCATGGTGTTCTTCAAGGTAACTTTGAGTGGCATGTAAACCCAGTAGTGCAGAACATTAACATTTTATTAATATTGATGATATTTTATTATCGATCTTCCAAATTTACACTATGTATGGAACATGATTATAGTAATCATTCAGTAAAATGGTATACATCAAAATACCATGGGATCACCATCTTATACCACCACTTTACCACGTTACCACATTTATTGTAAGGGTTATTGCAGAATATTCCAATTTTATTATTAATATTGATGTTATTTTATTTTTAATCTTAGTTTTTAAGCCTATATATGCATCATAAACCTGATAATCATTCAGTGCTATAGTACATATAAAAGTATGATACATCATTGCATAGTACTTTATTTTTTTATTAGGGTTTGTGCAGGTGGAATAGATTTTATTATTAATATTGATATTATTTTCTCATTTATTTTACATGTATCGCCTGTTTGTGAATCACGAATATTTTAATTATTCAGTACCATGGTATACATCACGATGGTACTGTCACAGTAGTTTTCGTGAGGTTTGTGAATAATCAGATTTTATAATTATACTCTAGAGACTATAATTATATCTAAGAATCATATGTACTGTAGCCCAATTTAATATAATTCACCAATAGCACTTTGAAT
>NC_138224.1:4592250-4699750 GCF_964197995.2 Scardinius erythrophthalmus | reverse complement strand
TCACCATCTGTGAGAATGTGACTGCTGATTATGTGACGGAGGTTGTGGTCGTCGTCATTAGCGATGTAGACATTGCCAGACGAGCGGCTACAGTTGCGAAGGGTAAATTAGAGAAACTTGCACCTATTCAAGCCAGTTCATGCAGAGTTTAGGTCATGTTTGATGATTTGAGCAAGAGATTTGGGTAACATTTTATTTTACAGAGTCCTTGTTACACATGTTACATGAAATTACTGTAGAAGTAACTATAAATTAGGCATAATTCCATGCAACTAACCTTTAACCAAAACCTAATCCTAACCCTACATGTAAATGTACATGTAGTTAATTATTATTATTCAGTTATTAAATGTATTATGACACTGTAACATGGACACCTTCAACCGAGATTTGTTTAATTTTTTTTAGGGACTTGATATTTGCAGTTGTTCTTCAATATCAAGTTTGATTTTGTTTTATTTTAATTAATCATTTACTCAACCTCATGCCGTTCCAAACCCGTATGACTTTCTTTTCTCCATGTAACACAAAAAGATTGTACTTGCCACTCGCTAATATATGGGCTGTTGAGGACCAAAAAAGCACTATAAATGTATTATAAAAGTAATCAAATGTGCCATATTCCAAGAAGATTGAAAATCATATGATAGCTTTTTGCAACAAAAAGATCAACATTTTAGTCATTGCCTGATTAAATATAGTGCCTTTAGATGCAACATGTTAGGTTTAATCACAAAAGAACTTTGTTTAAATATGTACTGTAGAAGTGCGAATGAGAGCTGAAGGAATAGCAGATGATTTTAAGCAATTTTTTTTGACTGCTCCCATGAATATTTAATGATGTATCCCCATTTACTTTCATTATATGGAAAAGAGTTTGGAACAACTTGAGGGTGAGTAAATGATGACAATTAAATTTTTTGAGTGAAATGACCCTTTAATAATTAGTCTACATATCATGATTGAGATTTTTTTCTTTTTTTATATATTATGCAGCTTTAATAAGAAGGAAAAAAAACTTTGGTAAGCACCTTATGTATGGTTGATATGGGATTCTGTCAATACTCTTGCATTAATATATCAAGTTAAGAAAGTTTCACATTGAGCAAGCAATAACAGCCCACACTTTGCTGCTGAATTGCTAAACTCAGCGGAGTCCAGCATCCAAACTCAACTCTGTAGAGAAGCATCCATCAGTGAGGCTATTCCAAGCCATTACTCTGCCTTTGAGGTGCGGGACTGATTAAAGTTTGCATATGCTGAAGAGGTTGGGAGGCTTGGCTTAAGGCAGGGGCTGAAATCCCCAGAAGTCACTGCATCACAAGGCTAAGCAAAACCCAGCTCCTCTCTCCCCACCTTAAAGAGATTTGAATGTTAGTTTTTAATTTGACGAGTATCCACTTAAATCTTCAAAGATGAACTCTTAAAGCATATCTGCTCTGGAACAGAAGTCTCTGATCAGTGCGTAAAAAAAAAAAGAAAGTATAATTGCCGCCCAACTTCACACCGCCAATGCACACATTATAAAATCTACAGCAATTAAGCATATCTCACCCGAGTTTAAAGACGAGGGATGGCGTTGCTCACTCTTCGGATGGACGGCCTAGTGCGTTCTTCGCTTTGAAAATTGATTTCTTGTTCTAGTAGAGTGCCTGTCATTTCCATCTAAAATGGCTCAGAGAGAGATCTTCCACTCCCCGGAGTTGAGAGTAACCTCCATGGAGCTTTTCTCTGGACACTCAGAGCCGAAAGCTCGGAAGGATATCAAAGGAAACTGAGCTCTGTCTCCATTGGCAAGTCTCATTGTGTGGCTGATTTGGGATTGGAAAGGGAAGGTGGTTGGGGACGGAGATGAAGCGAAGCCCGGTTCCTCCTAATCTTTATCCCCCATTAACCCCCAGAACCGCTCCTGGGATCAGGTCACTGGTCAATCCCCCCATTTTGATCGAATATTTTTATTTAAGCCTTTTTATGATGAATGGGGAAAAAAAGTTCAGGCCATCAGTGGTTCACTTCATAGTTCTGGTCTTCTTAAACTCTCTTCGCTTCATTGTTTTGTCTCCAAATTAGAAAGAAGGATTTTTTTTTTTGTGGTCCAACTTTCCATATTCCTGTTAAGCTAGGTTTGGCAAAGGGCTTGCTGTGAGCAGATTGAAGCTCGAGTGCCTCCTTTTCTTGGACACATTTTTCTTGAAGTGATAAGAGGTTTGCAAAGTAAACTCTGGCAATGATGGTGGCACCTTTGTTCTCTCTTTTCCGGACATTCAGAACCAGATAAAGCGAAAAGCTACATGCTAATCTTTCTCAGTGGCATCTAGACAGCTTTATTTACTCACATTCTCAAAGACTGCGAGACAGAAGGAAACAAATCGAGGCCCGTTTGAAAAATAGAGCAAGACTTCATGGAGAATGGACAGTTGCCCCGAGAATAGAGTTACAAAAGAGAGTCTACCATCATTCCTGATAGAGGAGACAGACAGAGTCAATGAGGTTATTGATCCGGCAGGAGTGCTATGCTAATCAGCCGTCTGAATGGGCCGAGAGTCAGTGTCCTTCACTGAGACTTATTCTTTGGCTGCTAGTCTTTTTTGTCTTTCAATACGTAAACAGCATGTTTGATGAGCAGAAATCTACATGGTTTATTGTGGAGAAGTCACGAGCGCTGGAATGTTTCCAATTGAAACGAGACCCTCTTTTTGACATCAGGGCGGTCTGACATAGGTCTGACCCCGCCGGTCCAGATGGTGGGAATTAGGCAGACACTTTGCTTGCAGGTGATCATGTCCGATGCATTGGTCTCACGCCGTCTTCTCCCTCTGCGTTTCGCCGTAAGTCCCCCCCCCCCCCCCGTGCAGTCATGAAATGGATTGCAGTGTAGAATAGACATGGGTGGATTAGGAATGAATGGGTGCAGATTGAATATTTGAGAATGTGATTCCAATGACCAATTTCTGCCAATTTCATCATTAAGAATATGTATTAAATACACCCGAGTTAAATTAGAAACACATGTATGGACAATTGTCACATCAACTCCAATTGAGTTGACTACACTAGGATTACAACACAGAACATGCGATGGAAGCTGCTATTGGTTTCTTGCAGCCAATTTATTTAGAGGCTTTGAACCAACTGAGTATGAAGGATTTCGGCCTCCTGTGGAGTTGTAAGACTCCTAGATTATGTGAATAATTGGCCACAAAAAGGATTCATTTAAATGTAAATTAGATTAAATTAGCTTAGTCTTATTTTGTGTGTGTTAGTGTGTTTTATAAAATATGATTCTTCTTACAAGAGTTCCAGGATTTCAATGAGTTTCTCACATTTGATATTTTATATAAACAGCTAATGTTATTTTCGTCGGAAGAAAGAAACCTTATATGTTACCAGAGTTCTCCCCCGCAACGCTGTTTTGAAATGCTTTCTCCATTTGAACGCTTTGTCTGGCCTCATTCACAGGAAAAGCTTTACTACAAAAGATACAAGCCCACCGCTTTGTTCTTCACGATAATTTGATCATGGTTTGAAAAGTGATCTTGCGGAAGGAGAGGTACTAGAGCCTGGAATTTGGCTTCCCCGCCGCAAACCGCAAGCCCGTACAATCAAACTGCGTCACGGTTACCTGCCTTGATAGATGGTGAAACTGTTTGTTGTTGGGACGAGAGCAACCCGATTCGGGTCACATGTCTGTCTCAGACTGGAATGTGTTTGTTGGAGCGACCTTGCTGCCAAATCCAAGAGTCTCTGATTTCTCTCCATGGCGTGCGCTTCACTTTTGTAACCCTCTCTCATGAAAGCTGTGCCTTTGGGCCAATTCTGTGGTCACACTACCTGATTCTGAGGCTCGTGGAGTGATGTTGAGTGCTGAAGCCAGAGGGAGTCATGTGAGAGAGATTCCGTCTGCATAAACATGCCCTTCTTCTTCTACGAGAGACCAAACAGACAGGGTGTCCCTCAGCCCACCTCACCTGTGAAGCCTTTTCAAATCCTTTCCTGTCTGTCTCCCTTTTCCTTTTCTCTCGTACTTCTCCAGCTGTTTCCTTCAAGTCCTGTTAAATGAAACTCTCGGAGAGCAGATACTTTTTGCATCATTCTAAAAATAGTTTAGACTTCTGCCTCTTATTTTTCGAGCGTGGTGCAAAGCAATAGGCTAAACATAAAAATAAAACAAAAATCGAGAGCAGATCCAGTTGCTCAGTTTCTGGATTTGTTGCAACTTGCAATAAATTTTAATTTTCCTTGAGGTAGCATACAAGATCCATAATTGCAATTCAAATTATTTTTTTGACTGGAAAAACCAAACGGAAGTTCATATAACTGTGATTTTTTACTTGAAAAGCCAAGACGAAACTTGGAATGTTGGTTTGACAGCCTTGGCTTGTTGGTTGGTTGGTTGGTTGGTTGGTTGGTTGGTTGGATGGATGGATGGATGGATGGATGGATGGATGGATGGATGGATGGATAGATTTTATGAACTGGGGACAATTTTGAGATGAGTTGTGTTATTAACATTTGTACCACAGACATTAGCCCCATTCACAGAGAAATTCTGGTAAATTACCGTGAAATTACCAGAAATTTCTTTCCGGTAAAAACACAAATGTGCTGTTCACACAAGCGATGTCTTCTTTTTACCGGTAAGATACCATTCACACATCATTACCAAAATACCGGAAAACTCTGTGATCTGTCACTCATCAGAAATGACCTTTAAATGCTGAGCCGTTTGCTTCATCCACCTGGATGAGAAGAGGTGCTTTAGTTTCATTGTAGTTACTTTTTTTTTTTTTTTACTTCTGAGTGACAGGCGTAAGGGGATGATCACACAGAACGTGGTTTTGCTCTTAAAAACATGAGACGCATATAGTACTGCAGTTACAATCGAAACTGCAGAGCCGCAGCGATGATTAATGGAAAAGAACGCAGGGTCTCGAGCGCAAGACGCGGTGCATTGATCAGATGTTCGTCTAGCGCATGTTTACATATAAAAACGGTTAAAAGCAGTGGAACTTACTGTAAACGGCTCCGACAGAGCTTTATGATTGGCCCAAAGCAAACTTTTTATGTCAGCGCATTCTGAACTCGTACGTGTTTGTACTGGTAATTTTAATTCTTTGTGCATCATACCGGTAACTTACTGTTAATGTTACAACTTCTCTTACCTGGACATTTATTTATCAGTATTTTTGAAAAGGCCCTCTTCACACATGATCTTATAACGGTAATTTAGCAGTAAAGACTGTATGTGTGAAAGGGGCTGTTGTTAATCAAGCTTTTAAGTTTAATTTAAGTGAAATTAGTTTTGTTTAGACTTTATCTTCACTTTTTTCTCATCCCATTCCATTGCTTTTCCATTTGTTTTATCCAAAATATTTCTTTCGCCTGCTTTCTCCAGACCAATTTTCATCACTTAATTCCCTCTTTCTTTCATTCATAGCTTCGCTCTCTTTGTTATTAGACTAGTTTCTCCCTCTGTCTCGCCTGTCTGCGGCATGTTGCACCACACACACGCACACACACACACACACACACACACACACACACACACACACACACAAACACACAGGTCTGGACGCAGACTGACAGTGCTGGCACAGCACTGATTGAAACTCATGTCTCAAAGTTGCTAATGCTCACTGAACCATTTTATTGAAGATAAAGTAAATAAAATAGGTTTCTTTATGAGAATTCACTGAAATAGACCAGAATGATCTAGAAAACACACTTGCACACACGCTTCTCTGATTGGTTCATAGATTCCAGGCAAATGGCTGGGATGAGCTGTTTTCTAGAGGAATGGGAGAGCTAGGAATTTCACAAGTTCAATGTTTTTTGAGAGGGCTGAGAGAAAGCAAACGGCTCAATTTAAATCCGTTTTTAAGGAATGACTTTCATAAGTTCTTGAGGTATAGCGCTGATCTCAGTCATTGCTGTCAGGTGATGTAATGTAGTTTTTCTGTTTACTTAGTTTTAAGTTGTTTTAGTGCTACACAAGTCATTGCATGAAAGGCACAGACATTTGATATTTTTGGCTGTCAGAGTCAACAGAAGGATCTTCACCACACACTGCTGTTTTATACTGTAAAATAGTGTATAAAAATGACCCCGTTTACCTTTTTAAGGTAAATTGAATTCGGTATGACACTCCCACTTTTCACAATTCAATCAATTGCCGATATACTGCATAACATAAAGTCAAGAAATACATCACATTGCGTAAGTAAAATGTTGACTTCAAAGACATGACTTTAAAAATGTACTCTATTTACTTTAATAAATGTTAATTATTATAAATATGATAATATTCTAAATATTTTTAAAGTCTTAAAGTCTGTTAATCAATCTCAAAATTAAAAATCTTTCTTTAAAAAAAAATCTAATATCTTAGCCTACATTCTTCACGGTCCAAAAAAAAGTCCTGTTCAGAATTGTTACTCGACAACACATCACAATGCGGAAGATATGTGTGTTGCAAATGCCGTTTCGATTCTTTTAAATCTTTAACTGTACACAGTTTAATTCAGAATTGGATAAGAAAACGAGAAGACATCCTAACAGCGCTTTGTATTTAACAGAAACCACAGGTTTTGTCTTGGACCCAATCCGAAGAGGTTTGTCAGTCTATTGGCTGCATCTTGATCTGAATGAACAGCAGGTTTAAACACAGAAGCCGGACAATACAGGTCACATTCAATAAGATCCTTGTTCCTATTGAACCAAGTGAAGAATCATCCACGTTCTCTATACATTTACATTTGTCCAAATTTCTATAAAACCCCCTCCGAGCGCAGCATTCTTTCTCAGAAGATAAAGCCAGCATCAGAATGTGATTCCCTTTGGCTTAGAGGAGGTATAGGTGTCACCCTAATACATTAGCATTGTCCTCCGTTATAAATATTCTGCCAGGCCTTCCTCAGTCGGCTGCCTCTGAATGCTGCCACTCGCCGCATGTATTGTGGAGAGCGCCGGGCCGTTCTGAATCCACTCTGTCTGTCTTTTATCAAACATCCCAACGCTTTGATAGTTTCCTCATTTATTTAGTGAATAGTTGGAGAGGAAGAAAGAAGGAGAGAATGAAAGAATAGAGTTTTTACATTATGTAAATTGTGGCGGGGGGAGTTCGTCTCTAATCTCTCGCAGGCTCATCACGGCAGACGTTTGCATTTCGTGATACTGCCCTCCTGGAAACCATTGTTGGGATTTCTAGCCCCTTTCCTGCCCGGCTCAATGCCTTTTAGAGGATTTTAATACACACGCTTTTCCTCGCAACAGCGTTTACAAGCCACCATTCAATAAAACCTCAAGTACCTCAATGTTTCCTTTGACTGGTCTCAGGAAAAAGCATGAAGTATTATAAATGATACAAGAACATGAGAGCGGTAATGAGTGTATCTGTGTGTGCTTGCGTTGTATAATGCACTAATGCACTCCAAAATTCACATTTACTGGGTAGTGGATGAATTCAGAAAGTTTACCACCCGTTATCCACTGGCTGTGAAACTGTATTTTGCATTAATGTTTATATAAAATAGGAAACTTGCCGTTCATCATCATCATATGCTGCCTGTCAAATAAACATGAAGAGGCGTCACGATTTTATTTCTCATGTCTTCATTTATGATGGCTCAATGTGAGAAATATGTCACAATGTTGAGTATTGGAGAAACAAAAACCATCAGGCGTCTTAGATGAACTTAATTCGTGACGAGCACAGTTTTTGTTTTTAATGCATGCTTTTGTCTTTTATTCAATACAATCACATCACTGATTATACGTCCTCCTGGGAAGTTTGTATTTATGAGTTGGAAAGTCGTAATCAGGATGTCAGGTAGAGCCGCCCGATTCTGGATAAATTAGGAATCAATTTCAAAAATTCAGAATCAAAAATATATTTTTTTTTGCTTCAAACTGACATCAGGATTCTCCCACGATTCTGTACAGACAACTAAACAAAATAACGTCATTTAATAGAGTTTCTAATGAAATGTTAATTGCTGCATTCTATTTAAAATGTTTAATAATCTGAATGAAAAATCAGTCATGATGAATGATTCAATGACTCACTCATAAATACTTTGTTTTATTTACTGGATGAATCAGCATTTTTTTTAACAAATTAATTGAATAAATGATTCAATAACAAATACATTTTTTAACGTCACTTTTAGCCATCTGGTGGCTTAATGATGTAATTGATACAATCGTTATTTGAAGCACCATGTTATTCTCAGTAGGTGATTTACTCTATTTTGATCGCTTCCGTGGACATCGGTGTTTATATCAAACTATAATCTTTTAGAAACCATCATGATATGGATATTTGTAACACAGATATAATAATAATACTGTGTGGTTGAAAAGACTGTTTGTAAAGCTGTTTCATAACTATACATGACAACTGCTCTCTCTGGTTCTGATTTTGGAAGGTTTAATAGACACAGGAGAATCGTTGTCATTTAGGAATGAGATTGCGTGGGTGTTTGATTTGAGATTACGATCTTTTAACGCATAATTGTGCAGTTCTAATGGCAGGTGTGTTCAAGTAACTTTGGTCGGGGCAAGATGGCGATGAACATTTAAAAAAATATATAGATATATTTTTTTGCAGTCTAATTTTTTTAGCTCTACTTCTACAAAATGATGAATAAGGATTGTGTATCAGGTGTGTTTTTACCTTGTTTTTATTCAACATTGTAGTGGTGTTCATGTTTGTTCAACACATAAATACACTGTAACACAAAAAATTCCCCTAATTCAACTTAAAAACTCAACATCAACAAGTCATGACATGGATTTTTTTGTTATTATTTATATGTTCCTTGAGGTTAACTTATAATGTTAATAACGTGTTTTTGCACAAAAAAGACTCATTCTGACCCTGTCTAAAATGATCTGTTTTTAAGGAGTGTCTCTTTTAAGACTCGTAGGTAAACGGCCACTGTAACGATTGGCTAACGCCATTGCATAGGAAACCGTATCAACGCTCACTACTGTTGCATGTGTGTTAGTGTTTTAAAATGATTATTCATGTGAAACCTTCATTTACAGACAAAGCATAACAAAATCGTTTGCTTACGGTTTGCGATACAGCTGCTGCCAAATCCAATACAGTTGGCCACTTCAACTTTTAACACAAGTTTCACTTCAACTTTTAACACAACTCTCATTTACAAATCAATCTGCAGTCAAATGCTCTGAACAAACATATAATCCTCCCAAGCGATCTGGGACACCATTAAAAATAATGGACACAGTCCGACGCTCGCATCCATTGTAGGCAAGTGTCAGCCGTTAAGCGACTTTGAAAATGTAATTATTTTGATGAGTTAATGAAAAAACTGTTAAATGTTTACAAAAAAAATAGCAGTGAACAATCTTTCTGACATTGAACACATCATTAAATCAATGAGTTTCGTTCTTACAGTTTGTTTTAAACCATATAATGTTGCATTTTTTTTAAGTTCGTCAGCCAAATGACATGCAAATCCAACTTTAGTTGTGTTTGGCACTTGGGAAGTGTTAATTTTGGACTCTGCATGTACAAACACACTGTCTGTTCGCAGGACCGCCCATCATGCTCGACAACAAACTGACAGCTCTAATGCAGGGTAATTATTACCTTTAAGTAGGGATAAGAAAGGATTTGTTGACAGCAAATTGGCTTTTAGCATGCGTCTTGTGCACCTGCGTGTTGATCAGAGACCGTGATACACAGAGGTCTTTGTGCCAAGAACACTCTCGCACAGCATATACACACACTTACGAGTTTGTGCATATTTGCTGTTTCTCTCTCTTTATGAAACCACGCATGTCAACTAATGAGCTTCCAAAATATATAATTTACCCACTTCACCATGAGAACGAGGTGTTTGCGTGGCTTTTTTCCCTCCTCAAATTGTTTCCTTTCATTGCCTTGACAGCACTGAGGATTAGCAGCACAACTGCTAACAGCCATCAACGTGTTTTCACCGTTGTGTCACATAGCATGTTTTTTCCCCTTCCCTTTTCCTCCCTTGATTCACACTGCAACTAAAAATGAAAAAACAAAACAATCACTTCAACCTCCGGTGGCCCTTTCCAACGTACAGTGAGTTAAATGGTTTGTAAGACGTTTAATTAGTGAATGGTATAATCATTATTCATCTCATGATTAGTTGTATAATTTTAAGTGAATCTCCTGCCTTGAGTTCTGTGTTTCATAGATCAATAGATTTAGAGCTGCAATAAGGGGGTGGACTGAACAAAATATCCCTCTGATGTTTTTTTTAGCAGACCAATCTCTCATTTATTTATGTAATTAGCTTTCATATATCCTTAATTAAATGCACATTTAATCGTACAGCATACTGGCGACAACGCTATACACTTTATTTTGCATGCAATATTTAATATAGTGTTTAAGGACAGAGCATGCAATAAATAAATATTTAATACAGCATTTCAAAGCAAATTTTTCAATGTGAACTACACAGTCAACTATTTAATGCTGTTAAATCTGAAAAACAACATTAAAAGTGTTCAAAGCTTATTTTACTTTGGTGATCTAGTGTATTTATGAGTGGAATGGGATTTAAAAAAAAGGGAATTGATTGGATTGTGAATTGTTTTTATGTAGTTTAATTGGAGGGGAGGAACTGAAAAATAAGAGAGCTTCATGTCATCCACAAAGAAAAGTTGTTTCAGAGGTGGAGCAGGGTTTACATTTTGACTTGAACATTTTGACCAAAGATTATACAAATTGAATATATTCTACATAAATAATAATAATAATAACAATTGTATGCACAATAAGACCAAGAATGTATATTAAGAAAGTAAAAAGGGTCAATTGTATTGCATACTAACCCTATCTTTGATAGTTTCATGCTAGTTCACACACAGAAAGCAACTCTGTAGTGTTTGATGATCACGTGATGTGAAGTGTTACAAGGCTTAAATGATGGCAAATCCCTGTTGTCTGCATTACAAAACTTATTTTTTTCATACAATAAATGAAATCCTCATGCTTTTCATGACAAATTAATCAGATATTCCATGCTGTGCTTTTTGGAGATGATCAGTAGTAAATGGCAGCGTGGCATGCTTGTCAAGACTAAAGCTATCTGCTTATTTTCCAGTCCAGAGCCACAGATTAGGTTACGACAGGTGAGTTTTGTTCAGGTTTTTTGGATGTAACTCTTTACAGACTTGCTGAACCGCTGCTTGGAAGGGTCTTACCGTTATTCACTCTGATGTGTATTGCCCACCGCTCCGCCGAGACGTTTCTCTGTCTTTAGTCACCACAAAGAAGAAATGACAGATTACAGGCTTTTGCCAGAGAACATATCAGTCTGTGGGCTTCCTTGGGTCAGGATCATGCAATCCCAGCACTTGAGGAATGCCCAGACACATCACTGGATGGCACTGTTTCCATTTTTTGCTCTCTTGAACCCCCTCGGCTGGATCAACAGGGTTTGTTTTAAGCAGGCTGAGAGCACTTGAAAAAGCAGGAGTTTTAAGAGAGCCGAGGGCTTCTCAAAACTCTGTCCCATCGCGGCAAGCATAGATCCTAGGCAATAAGATCATACCGACCAGACTCCACTGTCTGGAGTGGGTGGTAAAACCTGAGGCCCAAAGTGAGAGATAGAAAACTATAGTGCTGCTTCCCTCAAAGAATCCAGAGCGACTGCATTTTGTTAATTGAAACGGGACAATGCTGTCTAGTTGGTCTGATTATTTTATTTATATGTGCATATTTAAGAGGATATCATTTTTTTAGGATCATACCCTAGTGAAAAATAAATGTACTAAAATGTAGGCTATTTGAAATACATTTATTTTATACTACAAATACATTTATATATTTA
Source organism: Scardinius erythrophthalmus (assembly GCF_964197995.2). Taxonomy (NCBI): domain Eukaryota; kingdom Metazoa; phylum Chordata; class Actinopteri; order Cypriniformes; family Leuciscidae; genus Scardinius; species Scardinius erythrophthalmus. The sequence goes on along the minus strand of NC_138224.1, from coordinate 4,687,904 downwards.
TGCACTTATTATAAATACACTGCAATTGTACTGCTGGTATACTAAATTGATATAGCCTACATTAAGTCTGCTAATTGGAACAACTAATTTTGCACTTAATGCACTTTAATTATCCGGAAATAGTGCTGAGGTCCAACTAAAGATATACAGTAAATTATGCTAAAGTGGAACTGTTGCTAGTATACTTTAGGTACACTTTAAATATCTTGCATTTAAAGACTGATATTATACAGAGATCATACTATCCTTACTAATAGTGATATTGAAACACATTTTAGGACTAATATTAAGAAATGTACATTGTGCAATAAAGAAGTACTCCAAATAAAGTTGAATTATAAAATTCATATCTGTAAGTTTTAAGCGATATGCCAGTAAATATGTTAATTGATTTGTAGTATACTTAGTATGAAATAAATGTTTAAATACATTTTGGTATACATTTTCTTTTTTTCACTATATTTAAGTTGAAGTAGTTTGAGAAGAGAGGAAAAGTTGATATGTCCTGCGGTGTGACAGGCACCATCTAAACTATTTTATACAGCATTTACTAATCATTTTTTATCATTATGCATGCAGCTTTTATGAGCTCATATTAAACAAGAGACTGCTTTAAATATTTGTGCATTTAAAAATCTTTTTGACAATGAGCTTGTGACTAGTTATGGTACACGTTCCCTTATGTATTCATATGACTTTTAAAATGACTTAAAATAAAATCATAATTTTGCTGAAAAAATTGTATGCATCATCTATTTCCATAAAAAATATGATTTGTTTTTTTTATTTTAAAGCAAGATTTGAATTATTTTTGTATTTCCAGCATTCATCCCTTCGCACATTTTTACAACAGGAATTTCGTGGTTATTCATCCGTTTAAATTAATTAAATTAGATTCCTCTGATGCTGCCAGGCGTTCAGATGATAATTGCATCAACACGCCGAAACATAATAGCACTCTGAGTGTTTCCAGTGCAGTTCATTTCAATCTAAATCCAGAGCTCCTCTGGCAAGACCGTCAGAAGACCCCCTCATCTTCATCTGGAACATCTCCTCCAACTTAACAATTTATCAGGGGCCAACTTGTAAAACTGCGGTCGGAGACGTTTTGTTAATGAACCGTTTACAGAATCCTCGTAGCCAAATGGTAGTGCTGATATTTGACATGCTCCAGCTGTGAATTCCCTCCGCCGCAGATCAGGCTCACGATTTCTAGACAAAAGATCGCTCTGCGGAATGGACGCTTTGAGTCTGCCATGCAGTCGCACCTTCGTAAATAAAGGTGGGAGTGTAATTGAGTGATGTGCGCCGGGGGAACGGCGAGAGATTGAAGGCTGTGTACTGGTAAATAGATAATCACACAAAAGTAAATGGGGTTTTCAAACCTCAATCTACTCCGCCAGCGTGAGCTCGTTTGCATGTTAATCACCGCAGTGATTTCCTGCATCACGAGGAAGTCCGCGCTCTTTCATAACCAGCTTTTAATTGCATTTAAAATGTCACAGAGGTGAAACACATGTAATTTAGCCATAACTGTGTCCAAATTAATGGCCTCTACTCAGGCGTTCCATTCAGTGGACTCAAATGAGTCTGTCACCTTTTGTATTTTGATCCCCCCCACCCCCACCCCCACCCACTTAGATTTTTATTTATTTGAAATGCATTAGACAGCTTCTGAATATATCTCAGCGACGCTACACGTGTCTGTTTCCGAGTGCGTGTTAATTTATGAAAAGCACCATTATTTCCAGGTTATTTCTCCTGAATGCATTTGCGAACATCGCCCCGGACGCTGAGACGGATAAGATTAGACAAGGGTGAAAAAGTCAAAGGTCTAGATTTTAAAGAAGCCCAAAAAAGTTTATTTTCCTTCATCACCAGGTGTTCTAGCACATATAAATTACTGAGATGATGTTTCCATAACAGAGCGGAGGGCACTCCAGAGAGCCAAACCTGCAAAACAGACCTATTTAATTTTTCATTGAGGAGGACCATCAGGAGCAATAAGCCAATATTCTCCTTCCCTTTTCCAGATGCTTTCTCTAGCCTTGCATCTTTCCAAACCCTAGCCTTTACATTTTTTCCAGAAAAAAAAGGCGGTTCTGCCGAGACCTACATGAAAGAAGAGAACTGTTGAAATGTTAATTTTACCATCTGCTGTCGAGGCCTGCTACCTTTGTGCGAGCGAGCTTGTGTGTGTGTGTGTGTGTGTGTGCACTCTCTCTCTCTTTCTCCCCGTCTTATATTCCCAGTGGTTCTGTTCTGTTTTATGAATGTGCTGGTATTTTGGTTGTTTGAAGTTTTTGGGATCCGGGAGTTTGAAAGTCAGACTTAGAAAAACAGAATGCCACAAGACGCACTGAGTGACAAACCGATTATCCTGCCCTCGTAGTCCTGATAGCGCTCGTCCCTTCTGCGTGTTGAAACGGTTAGTGGCTCGCCCGCCCCGGTTTGGGTTAGCCTCAGCATCCTGAGCACTTCGTGTACCAGTAGCATTTTTGTACCAAAAGCATTTTTGCTGTGCAGACATTGATTGAGGTGTGGTGTTTTTTTAAAGTCCCCCATGAAATGATCACATATTTATTATTCATTCATATTTGCAGTCTCTTCCAGGGAAATCGTGCAGCACTGCAGTTTTTTTATCCAATCAAAGGCTCTCTAGAATGTATATATAAAAACTATAAAAACATAAATATATGTAGTTTATGCATATGTGCATACATACATACATGAATGTATACATTTACTTAAAAAAATGGCTATGGAATTCATTTAATTCATGGGCAGAGGGACATTATTATTTTAGAGAGAATTTGATTGGACAGAAAAAACTGTGCAGAATGAGAATGATCTTTTTTTTTTTCTCTGTTTTCCTGGAAAGGAAAACAGACTAGAGCCAATGATGTTGTCTCAGCTATGAATAAATAAATAAAAAGAGCTCATATTTTCTCATTTTATTTGTCTTATCTTATTTCAGTGTAAACATAATGCTTTACATAACGAGTAAAGCTATTTTTTGTTAGGATGACAAAAAGTTTTGAAAGTTAATTTTTTTAGGCTGTTCTACCTTAGCGGTCTAACAGCACTTGTCAATGTCAAAGGATCGAGATGGGCAATTAAATCAAAGAAGGCGGGGCTTACTGTCTCTGTCACAACATGACGAGAGTTCATGGAAAGATGTAGGTATTAGACAACTGTTTTATGATAGAAATGTTCAGCGACCGACAGTAATAGACTATTTAGTGATGCAAACTATTCAACAATTTCTAAAGTTTCATGGTTTTGAATTGAAAATATGCTATCATGATTCATGTAATTCATAAATGAATGTGCGAGACAAGAAACATTTGCGTTTTGACATATAAGACATACAAATAAGAGTGAATGTGTGCACTTTTTTAAAATAAAATATCATTTTCAAATAGTTTAAATTGATTACTTCATAATTAGACATAGAACAACTATGTCGTCTGGTAGGTGCTTTTCAAGGTGTCTTTAACTTGCTCACTGCATTATGATTTTGCAAATGTAGCTATGCAGAGTTGGTCCACCCCTTTTCAACAAAAAAAAAGAAAAAGAAAAGAGCCAACCGAAACTCGAATCCCGTCAAAATGATTTTTTTCTCATCACGGGACGAAGCTGACACTTTTTAAACAACATTTTATCAGGTCCGCCGCTGGGGTCCCTGCCAAATGGACAGATTCCATTGTGAGATTTGATAGTTAGCAATTAAGCTGAGACATCCTGAAATGCGACTGTGTGCAGAGTTGCAGAGCGTTTGCCTTGGCCGGGATGGGATTGTTTAGTCTGCTCTCATTGTGAAGCAGCGCTGTTTCTGAGCAGCAGTTGACGGTTGTTTGCAAAGCGCGGGGGGAAAATGTGAGAGGCCACCGTTCCCTGCCATTTATTTATTTTTCCCTGTCCTTGGAAATTATTTTTTTATTCCTGTTACTCTATTCTTTGGGAATTATTCTTTTTTTTTTCCTATATATGTGGCTGCTGAAACGTAGACTTTTCATGACCTCACTGTGCAGGCTGTGTTTCATTAATGACCAGCTCTGTGGTTTGGGTCGAGGAATAGTTTTCATATGACACCGTCTTGCATTAGTGCAGAGCAGCAGCTGCAGAGAGGCTGAACACAGCCAATTCTGTGGCTTTGAAAGGTGTGAAAAGTTCAAGTCCCCATTGCAAGAGCCTTGCATTTATAATTTGCATGTGTAAATTTCTCTTCGTTCATGGATGTGTATGTGTGTGTGTGTGTGTGTGTGTGTGTGTGATCGGAACTGCCGGAGACTTGTAAAAAAAGTTACCTGCTAATGAATCATTTGTCTTTGATTTCGTCGCAGCTAGTCAGGTGACTTTGGACGTCAGCTCCCTCTGGTTTGCCAGCATAAAGCCTGATTTATACTTTTGCCTGGCTCTCCCGCCGACTGCGCACGCACCTTCCCAAACGGACAAGGCGTTTATACTTGACGCGCTTATCGTTGTACTACTCTTTGAAACGACAGGGGGTGACTCGGGAGTAATTGTCCTTTAAACCAACAGGAATCAGACAATGTTTGTTTTAGTACACTTCACCAATACCACAAAAGAATCTTGTAAAACTCAGTAAACCTTGAGGTTATCACTTGTGACATCAGAACAAAATATATAGATACGAGAACATGTATACAACTAAATTAAACGACGATCTTCACTAAACATTTTCATATAATTTCGTGAACATTTTTATTAAACATGGACCTTTATATTCATTAAAAGGGCTTATTTCTGCTATTGTTGGCTCATTTTTTAAATGTAAGCAATTAATTTAGACGCGCCAACTGCGTGCCGGTACAGACGTACATGCATGTTCAGCCAATTCACTTCGAAGTCTTGCATATTCGGAAGCGGAAACGCGCAGAAAGTTAAAAAAATGCTGTGCACACCGCCACACGAAATGGGGTTGCATGCTCTTAATGCGCACTTCCGCCCAATTAGCAGTGCTTCGCCTTCCGAGAATATAGTTCCCTGTATGTATACGGTTAGAAGATGGCTGTCTCTCATGTGACCTTGTTATTTGTACACGCTGTGACTATACAAATCACAACATGTAAATAGGAAAATGTTGGTGTTATTTTGTCACTTATTGGGAGCAGTATGCTAGCTGGAGCTGTTTACCTCCAGTCTTTGTGCTAAGCTAGGCTAGCGGTGGGTGCGTCAGACAGAGTTACGGCACGCACAGAGATGAGAAGGGTATGTATGGACTTATCTAACTCTGGAGGATACGGGGAATAAGCTAAAGTCCCAAAAAGTCGGCGTGTTCCTTATTACTTTAAGTAATTAAAATACATTTGAGAGGTTCAGCTTCTCTCTGGCACATACATCAGTGGCAACCGTCCACCCCAATATATTTCTTTTTCAGGAGGAAATCATTCTTTAATTGACTGTGTGGCATCCAATACGAACCACTTTATAACACAAACCCGAATGTCTGTGTATGTCTGCACATTGGACTACTGGAGCCACCGTTCGCCAATTCTGCACAGTATTAAATGTCCTCTGGGGAAAATTTGCATCATGCATGTTTTTGTAGATATTTATTACTGTTGCATTTTGCTCGCATGGAGGGATGGGTTGTTAGTCCAAGGGTGTAGTCTGAGCAGTTGGGGTCGAAACTTGTGAGCCTGAACAATGGTAGGATTAGCTAACAGTCCAGCTATGTGCAGTATTTGAAGTCGTGTCTGAGTTTGTTTGGGGAGGTGGATGTGCGTTTAGATGACCCGACAGCAGCTGTTGGGCACTTTTAAACTGTCAGAAAATCCTTCCATTTATTTACTCCCTTTCTGCCTTCCATCCAGTAAAAGGTGTAAAAGAGAGTCTTGTAAGTGTTAAACTCCTAATGAGGGGGGAAAAATGGAAGTATGTTGTAGGCTTTGGTTCGATGTGTGAATTCAAATAGGTCATGGTTGTAACGTGCACAGTTTCCTCTAAGATTATACAATATGTGTTGACTGTGTGTGTTTGTGTCTGTAATGTGTGTCTGAAAACACTCATTAAAGAGTAGCACAGCAGTGAATCAATTAATTAATAAATGAATGTTCACTATCTGCTGAGAATGAAAGCACAGCAGAATGACATCAACATGTGTAAACATTGTAATTGCGTTTTGAAAATGCAATTTGATTGATCAAAACTTCTACAATGATATTCTACAATGAAAAGGAGAGGAAGGAAAAAAATACATAATTTAGTCAAAATCTTCTAAGGGATAATAATGGTATACAGTTTTAAAAAGTGATTTTTCATTATTGTTTACAACAGCATCTTTATTTTTATAGATATTTTTGTTATAAGAGTCATTTGCAACAGCTGAATGTATCATTTTTGACAAGCCAAACATTTTAGTCTCTGAAAATTTAAGTAAACTTTATTCCGTAAAAAAGTATAATGAACTGAGCAAAAAGCACGTCTTGCGCACTTTTTATAGTTACCCAAAAATCAAACATAGTTCACCTCTCACGCACGTTATCACGACACTAAAAACATCGACATAATACACTCATGGGAATCAATCACTTCACTGAATACTTGCCGGCTAGAAAATACTCGCTGAAGTTGAATCTGAATGATCAGGGAACTGAATTACTTCACACTGCATGCTAAAGAGAATAAACACCTCTCCAACTGAAAAACTGGAAACAGGAAGTTGTACGTTATATTTTGACTTATATATGTATGTATGTATGCCTGTACAACTGTACTTTTTGTTTTAATTCGTGACTTCTCATTCTCCGGGAACATTTGATTTGATTTATTTGAAAACACTTATTGTGGCTTGAAAAGCCCTTTTCCTGAGCTTTGGCTTCTGATAAAATGTGTCTAAGCTTTTTACCGTAGAGCAATTTGTACTTTGAATAGAAGTTGCCATTTATTAAGTTTGTTGCACTTTTTTTTGATTGGCCTGTATTTCAAAATCAAATTGGGACTGGTGCGTGTTTCATAGCAAATGCTTCCATTTTGAACCCTTATTACATTTCATTTATTTTTTCTTTCCTTTTGCATAAACAATTATAATTTTGTTCTATTCCAGGAATTAATGGAAACCATTTGCATTTAAGGGAAAATTCGTACATGCAGTGCTGTTTTCAATGTCATCACAGGCTACTTTTTTGTGGCTAAAATGACAGAAGACGGCTGCTTCTAAGTACCGCACAAGCAAACTGATAAGTGAATCATTCCACTCTCTAAACCCTTTTTATTGGGACTTTAATAACCACTGTATTATAAATTATAATGTATTCCTCCATTTGCTAATGCCCTTCAATATAGCCGCCTAAAACGTAGTCTGAAGTTACTGTGGCTACCTTTTCAAAGGCAAATCAATTACATGTTTTTGGTAATGCACCGTAATTCCGCCGTCAATGGACTGGCGGATGAATTGAAGCGATTCAGAGAGAAGTGGTTGTTCCTGTGATGTTTTTTGTTTGCACTCTGCGCTATTGACTGCATCCAATCAAGAGCAAGTATTCATCCTCCATTCCCACCATAATGGAAACAGGTTGTTGCAGGCACCTGATTATGACCTCCAGTTATGCTCGGCTAATGGAATATGGAGTTCTCGCTCATCGTATGTTGTTAAAGCAATTCTGGCCAAAAGTTTTCCTCAAACTCGACGTTAAAAGAGTTCGCCATTTCTACCAAATTGCAGAGCGCAAGACTGAAGAAGGATATCGGAAGGGAGATCTTCAGGAAGTAAAAATTGCCACTTGCATACTGTCTTTGACCGACCGCGCCAAAGCTTCACCACTCCACAGGAACATGTGCCGTTTAGGAAGATATAAAGGAGTGATTTTATTACCCGGTGCATCTCTCCTCAGAAGCGATTTCATTTCTCTTTTCAGCCGCCACAGGAGTCTTTATTTGATCTCATATTCCTGAATTTAACTGCTTCAAACTGGCCGGCCTCAGTTTATTTTCATTTGGAAAACACATTTTCTGTTCAAGAGGACACGGGGGTAGTTGGGATTGAGGTGGGGGCTGTCAGGGTCTGTGTCGAATGTAAAGGTCTTCTTTTAGTCACTTTTCACTCTAGATTATTGGAGTCCATCTTTTCATTTTCTCCCACCACTAGCAGATCCGACGTGTATCTGCCGTGCCTACAAACGAGACCAGTGAGTCTTAGTCTTTCACATTGAGTCTTTGTAGGATTTCTGAACTATTCAAGGAGCCTGTCTGCTTGTTCACAGGTTGTTAATGTTCAATATGTGGGTATTTCTTCAACTTTGCACACTCTCAATATAGGTAGTTTTTTTCTTAAGCAACAAATGTCATTTCAGCTTTTTGTGGTGAAAATATATATTTTTTATTTTTTTCATTTGAAAATCCATCTTGTTTAGCTTAATTTAATTCATCCAGCATTTTATGCTTGCTAAATGCACACAATTACACCCTAAACCCTAGTAGGTTGGCAGAACTAAAAAAAAAATGAGGTATTCAGTTTCCTCATTTAAGTTAACAAACTCCATGATTAAGTTAGTAGAACTTAAAATTTTGATTCTGTACTCAACATTGGCTAATTAAATGTTGACTTAGCCAACTCATACAGTTTGACTGCATCAACATCAAATTGAGTCAAATCTTTTACATTTAACTGCTAGATAGCAATATCATACTTGCATGTCTTAATATTGCAAAGAAACTATCACGATACATTTGCATGTACGCAGCATGCCATAAACATATTCTATATACTGAACCCCATACTATTTTTACTACTGTATATCTTTCTATGGCAGGAATAGTACGAGTAGTTTGATAGTATGCGGTTCAGCAATAATCTTAAAATGTTACTGTCCGTCTTCGACCTAACCAATTAATCATTATTTAGGTTAACCTATTAATCTTGTGCAAAACCACCACACTTAAGTTTAACATGTATTCTCAGTATGCAGTCTGATGCAAAGCATGCTGGGAACTAGAACTCTGTTGCACTCATTTAGTTTAAGTTCAGCTTCACATAATCAGTTATTGAGTTCACTTAACTTTTTCCATTAATTACAATGACTTTCAGTAATATTTGAGTGAAATAAACTCTTCTCATTTGGTTAATTTTGACTTGTTAATTTCGGGTTTAAAGTGTAAATAACATTTTCACACTTTTTGCATAATTTGACAGTTGCATAATTGATTGATTGAAAATGACACTAAGTACATTAGTATACTGTTTTTTTACTTTATTAGAGGCGAAATTATTAATTGTGATGGAAATGATGCTAGTGATGCAGTCGTAATTTAACTGGAAAATAATATAAATATTTGTACTTGAATTGAATGGTTAATTTGAACTTTTTATGTTAAAATTTTATGTTTTTTTATATATATATATATATATATATATATATATATATATATATATATATATATATATATATATATATATATATAGTATAACATTTAAAGTTTGGGTCTATGACATGGATAAAACAATAAAATCTTGCCTATGCTTATGACAGTTTTAATGTGTCCTTCATAAAACAAAGAAATCTGTTTTAATAAAGATCAAACTTTCGGCCATAAAACTGCTTATAGTTGAAGAAACAGCCATTTGTTTCAGAATTGTGGTTTGGAGTTGTGGTTGGGAGTTGCGGTTGAACTTGCGTTCTCAGGCTGTCTGATGCACCCAAACAACTTTTCCCTGCTTCAGATTTTGTCATGTGTTGACACAGATGTTCAGGCGTGTGATCCAGCATGAGATGTTTTAAATATCAGTGTGGGGTGAGACCGTCTAGTCCAAACAGGGCTTCCACCTCTCTAGAGTCGGATCATCTGGGACCGGGTGCCTTTATCAGGACTTCAGTGTCTCTGTCTGATTCTCCTGCAAGTAACAGCTCTCTGACCTGTCTGATGACAGCACTATGAAGACATTCAGCAATTTCAGAGACAAAAAAACCCCCCTCAGCCAAACCTGCCCCTCTTTCTCTCATATTTTTTTTTATTTGGCTAGCCTCCATTCAGCGAATTACCTCCAGATGTAATTCCTATCCCCGCCCCCACTGAATTAGTGGCTAGTAAAAATTAGGTTTAAATTAGCTGTGGCATGGAGAACGGTTAAGTTTAAAATGTCTTTATAATGAGTTTATTATTCTTTGGTGGGATTCCATTTTCCTGAATTAATTCTCTCTCTCTCTCTCTTTTTTTTTTTTTTTAAGTAATTTACTGTCTGATTGAATAGCATCAAACCTCTGGATTGGATGTAGCTCATGCTACTTTTTGGGTTCTGGTGTAATGTGAGAATAGCTTAGATGTGTCCAACTTTCCTGCTGCTTTTTATCACTGTTTTTCTTTTTTCCCCATCTTTGTGATTTCATAAAAGAAAAATTAAATGTTTGGAGTATTTGTGATCTGATTGTGTGAATTTGTACACTTTAAAGGTAGTGTTTTTCGAGAGGCTAGCAATAGCATGCTAGCTTTGAAAGCATAAGATCCCACACCCTCCCTCAGAGCGCCTCCAAAGCCCCACATTCGGACCGAATTCAATGATTGGAAGAACATTTTATGGTCCTACACCTTCCACAGATGAAATACAGTATATACATATATTTACATTTAGACCGCTAAACTTAGTGATTACTATCAGGATGTGAAGAGACTTTCAACCAGCATAACAAAAAAATAATAATTCTGGAACAAAGCACCTACCCTGCCTTCAAGTAGCAAATTTAACAGACTAAGACCATTTAAATGCTCAAGCATCTCTATAATATTGTGGTTAGTGATTTGAACAAACCTTTAACCCTAAGTATTAAACTTCAGTCTTATTGAGCAGAAGTACGTGTTATGTTTCTATGAATGGTTTTTGGCCTCTTGATTTGTGCTGCTAAGCAACTGCTTCAAAACCACACATAGCAACACCTTGGCAACGGAAATGGAAAAGAAAGAAAGCTAGGCGTGATACTTTGTATTTTAGTAGTAAATTCCTAGCTAAATTGATGCATTTTAATTTGAAGAATGAAGAATTACGCAGACAGCAAAGTTCTTTACTGTTATAAAATTAGATGTTTTTTGTAGTCATTTTGATAACCTTGTTGCATTAAATGTTTTTGTGTAAAACCATTTATTAAACGTATTGTTTTCTTTATTTATTTTTTTGCTACAAAGATGTCTTTTATCTTCCGAGTTGTTTAAGAGTCTTTAAAAAAACAAACTGGACATAACCGATTTTAGAGGGATTGTTTGTTTATATTTGTCTTGTTGACAAACATGTTCAATATATTACCAAAACTGTTTTCTTTATTTTTTGTCACAATAATCTATGTTTTTAACCCCCTGTCTTTCATCTTTTGAGTTGTTTAGAAGTCTAAAATTCAAAAGTATGACTGTTTTTAGAGGGGTTTTTTTGTCATGATGATAAATACGAAATGTACAAAAGACCCAGTTTTCTTTATTTTGCGTCTCAAAAATCAATGTTTTTTTTTTTCTCCCGTCTTTAATCTTTTGAGATGTTTAAGAGTCTAAAAAATGAAATGTATGATTGTTTTTAGATTTTTTTATTTTTTTTGTCATGTTGACAAACGTGGTCATCGTTGAGTGCTTGTCATGTTGCCTTTCATCTTATTACAAGTTTGGCAGCTCCAAGCGCATCAAATACCCATTACCTGCGTATCTCCAACAATGCCACGCTAATACAAATTACAGCCTTTACAGTATGATAATATCTCTTGAGCGAGAGAGGAAGTCGGCTGCCATTCAGTTTGCTTTCATCTGCCGCCAACCTGCCGCATAACAGGTAAACTGCTGTGAGCTGCACTTGCTTGTATAAATTTACCCACACAGTCAAGTCTTTGATTTCATCAACTCATCTAATTCAAATGCGCTTTTGAAGGAGCTTACATTTTAAGGGTAGACACAGAAGAGCCAATTTAACCTGGAGTGTCTGTCTCGTTCTGCGGGGCTTTCTGTTTGAAGTGGCCGGTCAGCTTGAACTGTCTGACTTCTGTCATTTCGATCTCTTTTATTTCTCCACTGAAATGTATACTTCAATCCTCCCTACAGATGCCAGAGTGGAGCAGGTATCATTAAACGGAGAAAGCGAGAACATCGCCGAGTGTTCGCCACGGCTGCTGGTGCTGTGCGTTGATGAGAGCGGACTGGTTTGTTTTCAATAGGAACTGAAGGCAGGGCCCTTTTCCTGGGGCCACTCGCTGCGCCTGTTGATATTGCGTCGAGCAAACACTCTCTCTGGGATGTCCTGTCGGGCGTCCGGCCAGGGTCGCAAATGAAAGTCACATGTGAGGAATCCTGCACAGGGATCCTCTGAGCTGAAGCCGGCCCCCGCCTCGCTCCTGGCCCCTGAGCTTAATTAGCTTTTTAATGGAGGTGCCACCAAACGTAGCTTATTTACCACCGCAGATAGCGGCTTATTTTGATGTGCGTTACGACTCTGAGCTCTTTGAGACTCGGGGTTGTTATTTTCAGAGTAATGCTGTGGATTAAACGCACATCTTATCTTGCGCTCTTGTGATTGTTGAGCTTTGCTGCATCCCCCTCTCTTGCCTACTGAAGTATATATGCAAATACATTTGGACACTATCATTATAGGCTGCTTAATAGGACTTCATTAAGGTTCCGCCATGCAAGGCAAAAGGAGGTTGCCATGGATACCGCGGCGCTTAAGTACAGTATATTATAATGTTTAGCTGCCTGTTATATAATCATTGTGCTCTAATGGTCCATTTCAGGTCATATCGATCGGCGATGAAGAGCATCATAAAGATGAAGAGAGGCCGGTCTTATGAGTTTGCCATTAATCTCTCTTTTTCTTCACGTTTTGCAACTTAAAAAGAGAATTGGGGTATGGATAGATCAAGTCATGGTAATCGAACTGTGATTTTCTTGCCTTGAGAAATGGTAAGAATCACCACAGATGCAACAATCTTGAGCTAAAAACTGAAATAGGCTTTTTTTGACCATACATTTGAAAAATGAATAGGTAACACTTTATTTTAAGGTGACGTAGTTACACGTTACTACATGTACTTACTATAGTAAAAACAGTAAATAATGCATAATTACAAGTAATTATTTGAGTAAGTACAATGTAAGTATGTCACCTTAAAATAAAGTGTTAACCAATAAATATTAGTGGATGATCTATTTCTGTTTTGTACATGCCAGGGCAATATATTACTCATATCGGTGTACATAATATAATAAAATAAAATAATACGTCATAATTTAATGGAAAAAAGAAAGATAGGCTGTAAGTACATGAATGCAAATATGCATATATATATATATATATATAAACATATATATTATTGTTGGTCATGCTGTTTGTAGATTTTGACACAAGGGGGAACTAAAACTTCTGTTAGTTGACCAAGCAGGTGGTTATTGACTCATTAGGGACTTAGGTACTGTTGAATTTGCAGTGTTCTTTCTGTTTAAATCCTGTGCATGTATATATTTTCTGTATACATACAGACCCACAGCTGAGAGTTTATTAGGGCTGTTTACAAGCATCAAGAGCGTTCCACAGGCTCAGTCATCAGCCGAATGGATCGGAGGCGGAGATGAGCTCAAGTGGATAACTCTCCAGCCAGAGAACAGCTTTAATGCTGCCGGCATTTCTGTGAGGCCTGAAACACACATCAGACTCTCAGTGAGTGCACACTGGCTCAGCGTAATCTGCTGTTAGCTCAGTCTTTAGTGGTGGTCAACCGGTAGGAGTCTTTCATGGGCTGATGCTGGTATCTAGAGAGCAGGGTGGCTGATATAATACCCATATACTGTGAGGTTTATAAGTTCACATTGAAAATGCATGGAATTAAAAATCTAATCTAAGTTTTGCATTTTGAAAGAATAGAAAGGAAAAAAAAAAGAAAAAAAATATATATATATATATATATATATATATATATATGTCACTGATTAAATATGCAAATTCGTAACCATGATCATGTGATTGTACAGACGGTCATATTTTAGGATTAATTTGGATCATCTCCATACGTGGACAAACATAATCAAGTATTATAGTGGAGTTCATGCATGTTAACTCGATTTATATAATTTGTCCCAAAAAAATATAGATTTCTAGTGATCCCAACTTTATATATAGTACAATTGAATGGCCACAAATTAGGTTTGTGCACCTTATTTTACACAATATTAACTTAAAATTAAAAAAAAATTGTAACCTTAAGCTTATATTACAATTGACAATCCTGTCAGATTTTAAAACTGACACAAGGGGGAGGTAACACCTCTGTTAAACAACCAAGGGTCATAATAGAGATGATAATGCTAGCATGTTCAATTATTATCTTATCAATTGCTAATATTTAGCATGCATAAGTTTAAGTTGTGGTTTTGGTGTTGTAACTGGTGTGATTGTGAAATAAAAAAACAGTGCTTAGATGCTCAGTGGTGTGATTTGTGTCACTATGAACAAGCCCAGTAGTGTCATTTTCTCCAAAAAGCCCTGGTTTCCCCCAGTGTGCTCTTGACACCTTCCCTAGTCTCGGGGCAGGACGTTTTGTGTCTGCTTTAATTGAAAATGAATAGTTAGAGGGGTTGCCATGGAAATGATGCCAGCGCTCAGAGCCACCAACTCTTGCCACCGCTGCCGTCACGCGAGTCCATCCCCCCTCAACCGACACTTTCTTCTGCATGCGCTCGAGAGACGCTGCTGGAATTGTTTGTCCTCATTGACCTTGCAGTCCAAAGCCCTGTGAAATGAGGAGGGGAGTAAAGAGAGAGAGAGTTAAGTGAGAGACAGACAGAATAAAACCTGATAGGAGCGAGAACTGAGAACGGCTATCAAGCGCTAAAAGCTAAATCGGCCTGTTTGTCTCATGAAGTGAAGGTTAGGGCGCGATGTAGCCCTTAGGGATTGAGACGAAATATAAATATGATGCATTAGACGCGATTCATGTGGTGACGCCAAGATCTGGAGGCCTTCCATGCCTGCCAGAGAAACCTTTTACACTTCTTCATTGAGCGTTTGCCCTGGTCTTGAGTGGCGGAGGCCTAGAAACATTTTGGCTCGAGCTCAGTAGTTTCTAATGATATCATACAGTTAAAATATGTTCCTGTAGAGCTGGTAGATAATGTGCTACTTGGAGCTTGTTATATCATGCTCAGAGCGGGGATTTCAGGTGGTCTTACGACTAGGTTTAATTTTTTTACTAAATAAATTTGTCATGCTTGGCTTGGGTGGATTGTTCACAACATTAAAAATGACACACGTGATGTGTGCTTTTTTTTTGGTTTAGTTTTCAGACCTTCTACACTTGTATATGAGGTAATTGATTTTACTAGCAGCTTGAAATATGGAATTGTTTAGTCGTTCATTTTCATATAAACCACGTGCAAAAAGCATCAACGTCAGTCTTTAGTATTTAAAATCTGCTCGTTCACGTCTCCCCCGTTTACCAACAGCTGGTTCCTCGTTCGCGTTCCAGCGTCGTCAACGCGAACGCTTCCCAACGACCCTCACTTTTCAATCTCCATGTGGCGATGGGAAGCCTGCAGCAGATGGACTCGATTTTGCATCTGCCGCGTGCAGACTGGCCTTTGTGCTCCTCTCCTGGGGGAGAGCGTGGCTCTCGTCTCTGTGAGCGGATTCCTGTCTGCGGGAACTGCTAGGAGAAACATCTGTGGCATGCAGGGTGAGAGAACCAGAAAAGGGGTTGACAAACACCATTAGTTCGTCGTTGACAATACCACTGATACGAAAGCAAAAGATTTTGTGGGTTTGACAGCAGTCAGTAAATGGTGTAAATAATCACGATTAACATCTGTAAAGGCAAATTTGCAAACCTTCTAAAGTGGTTTCCAAGCTTCTTCTTTTTTTTTCTCCCTCCTCGCTCAAATATTTCCCTCGTAGGGACTTTTTTGGGGTTAGTTTGACCTAATAAGGAAAGCAGCAGGCGTATTTATTTATTATTTCCACCACACTATCACTCAACTTGCTAAAGTAGCCCTATCATCCATCTCGAAAGAAAAAAAAGGAAACACAGCGAAAAGAAGTGCCCCCCCCCCACACACA
The DNA here is from genome assembly GCF_964197995.2 of Scardinius erythrophthalmus. Taxonomy (NCBI): domain Eukaryota; kingdom Metazoa; phylum Chordata; class Actinopteri; order Cypriniformes; family Leuciscidae; genus Scardinius; species Scardinius erythrophthalmus. The sequence goes on along the minus strand of NC_138224.1, from coordinate 4,671,871 downwards.
CACACACACACCTCCCCACCCTGACAATCAAACTGCTGATTTTTGTGTACGATTAGTCCTCGGGTGCCAAAACAATCAGAGGTCTGCTTGATTTGTTTTAATTACAGGCGTAAAAATGCCACGGGTTTCTCGGACGTGATCGGGCAAGAGGCGCTTTGCAATGCTCACGTAAATACCGCTGTAAATAGTTCTCTAATGATGGCTTTGACAGTGAACGTCAGCTAGTTTTTTCTTTCTTTCGTTCTTCGTACCCCCCACTCCCCCCCCCCCCCTCCTATTTTTTTTCTTGCTCTGATGCTGTTGCCTACCAGTGGCATCCTATTCCTCATATTTGATGCAAGTTAATGCTTCAAGGCTTCTAAGAATATCTTCAAATGCCTGTACCTTCGGGGAGTGGGATTGTGTGTCGTTTCTCAAAAGGTAGGTTAATTTTTTTTTTCTGGCTGAGAGTGTTGTGGTTTTTATTTTAGAAAACGCTAAGCTCACTAGTTTGTTTGCAGACTTGCGTCGCCCCCCGTCTTTGAGAAGGTCACATGCTTGCTAATCTCATTCAAGCTAGAATGAATTTTAAAAAAAGGCAGGCACACGTACCTCGCGTTTTTAGGGGCTCTGGACGTCCTCCACAGCTGGCCGCGTGTGTTAAATCCCCTCTCGGTTGGAGTCCGAATGCAGGAGAAAAAGAGGAGAAGGAGAGAAAGAAAGTGTGTGTGCGTGTGTGGTGAGCCGCGCGCTCAAATGAGAGCTGCGAGAGGCGTCTAGCGGAGAGCGATCCGAGTCCCCGGCTCCGCGCGCAGGCTGTGAGGGAGCGCTCAGACGCTGGTGCGCATGGTCACACACACACACTCACACACACACACACACTCTCTCTCACACACACTCGCTTCTTTCACTCAGCAACTCAGTCAGCAAGACGAAAGACTTCCTTTTTTTAAGAAAAAGAAAGAAAGAAAGAAAAAGAGGGAGAGTAACACATTTTTGAAGAGCATTTTAAGAGGAAGCACAGATGCAGGAAAATTTGCAATGATTAGTTGCATTTTTGGAGAATTTTGAGAGATTTAATGCTAATGATGCCAGTATTTCCAGTGCGTCACAAAAGGCAGAAAAGCTCCGGGTCAGGGCGACACATTTCCATTTTAGGCACTTTTTTCATCACCTCCCTTCGTTCCCGGCCGGTCGCTCGGCTTCCCAAAGCCCCGCGTCTCCTATTGGGCCCTGTCTGCGCGCTGTCGTAATTGCTTGGTGACAAGTGGAGATGAAGGAATAATTGTCAGGAGATAGGGGTCGTTTTTTTTAATGGGTGCACTGCCGATTTAAGTATGCATGAGCGACGCGTGAGGGACGGGGCCAAAGAGGCGCTTGTTTATGATGCGAGTCTGTATAAACACAGTTGGAGTGATGACACTGATAATCGCACGCTCTTCCCCGTGATGCACGACTCTCCGCGAAACACCCTGTCCAGCTTGCCGTACCACACTGCTCACCTGCAGGTAATAAAACCACCTTTTCCTCTATCCATCCATCCATCCATCCATCCATGCTTTCCTACTTTCACCCATCCATCGGGACTTTTCGGTCTCGCTGTCATTCCTCAAGGCTTAAGGCATTCTCCGGCTTGGTTTGTGGGCTGCTTTCATCTGTGGGTTAATTGCTGGTGATAATGGCAATGACGATAATGAATGTGGTTTTGTGCGGGTGTGTGTGCACGTGCCGTTAAGTGTGTGTGAGTGTGTGTGTGTGTTTCTCGTGTGATTTGACTTTGCCTAGTAGGTGATTTTATTTGAAGTGAAGTGTTTGTGGAGTTTATAATGTGCTGATGGGAAATTAAATCATTTGAGTGCTTTTTATGGTTTTGTTTTCTGTATATTAGCAATTAAATATTTTTGTGAGCAGCTATTGGAATTTGTATCTGGCTTATAATTGTAAAATAGAAATTAGTTTTACATGTGTATTTCTTTTTTCCTTTTTTCTGTTTTTTAATTTGAAAGAGTTAAGATTTCAGTCTCCTAAAACTTCAACGAGCCTGTCCCATTTTGGAGGTGGGGTCAGTCAAATGATTAGCCCTCGAGTACTAATTATCCCTAGCAAAGGCGGGCAGACAATTTGTTTACTTAAATATTCATAAGGGTGAGCGACGCTCACTATTGGGCTATTGTGAGCATATTATTAAGTTTTTATATGGCTTTGTGCTGGAATGTGGACGTTGTCTTCTTTATAATTTAATACTCTGGTGCATAATGAGCTGGGTAATAAGTACATATGGAGAATCATATAGATAATTGACATTGTTCTCCTGAGTCTGACTGTAATAGCTTGTTTAGTGTGATCAAATTAAATGCTGCATATTTGGTGTTTTTTTTTATTATTATGCAAATCCCCTCGCTGAACTTTTTTTTCATGCCTCCTTTTACACCCTCTCAAAAAATAAATAAAAAGAAAACAATAAACACCAAAAAAAAAGAAAAATATGAATTTCAAAAATTGTTTAACCAAAACAATATCTTTTCTTTTTTCTTTTTTTTTTTAGAAAGAGCCCATGCCAATTAACATCGCTCATTAGCCAAGGCGGTTATTTGTTTTGAAAGTTTAACCAATCACTTTGTTATGCTAATTGTGATGTAATTTAATTTGAGTCCCGTAATGATGATGCCGCTATTATCCCCATAAATGATGCAGTTAAGCATCACAGACTTATTTGCATGTGCTTGAAGGGAGAAGCTGGATGAGACGACGCCAGCATCACTCTCGTTTTCCTCCCTCTGTTCTCCCACGTCCCTCCGGGTCCTCCTCGGCCTGTCTGCGCTCATTGATGATCAGCCTTTTTTATCTGATATTTTAATGCGAAATGAGTCGACTGGTTACTCACACCGCGCAGATGTAAATTAAATAATTGAAATACCAGACTATTAAAAAATGCAAATGATTTCTTCAGTCGAGGCATCATCACACAGTGAAGTCATGGAGAAACGATTGACTTGTATTTTTTTTTTTCTCTCTTATGTGCATTGTACTAGTTTGCAATCTACCTCCTTGAGTTCACATTTGCACATCAAAGTGCTTCTTTGTTGGTGAGAGGTTAATTTTTAATCCATTGATTTCATGGCCTCTGGTTTGGACATGCAGATGGTGGCTGATTAGTTAGTGTGTGTGTGTGTGCGCGCAGTGTGCTCGTGTTCCTGCAGTCTTGTGGTTGAATTTTTAAGAAAAAAAAAAAAAAATCAATTTGAAAGTCCTACAAGAGCCGCTTCCCTCTTTAAATGCACTTCTGAGAACCCTTCAGCCCAAGCTCTCGCTCTGTGACTAAGTCTCCCTTAAAGACTGCCCATTATCTATTTTGTCGAGGTTTTAGACTCTGGGTAATTTTCCTCGGGAAAGATTATTTTTCTCTCGACCAATCTCGCCTGTTACCGCCCTAATTGGTTACATAAATCTTGTCGGGTATGAATGAGAAATGTTGCGGTGTTGTCAAGTGTAATCTTCACCCTTATTTACCAATTCATTAAGATCTATCGATGCAGGACCAGGCCGAAAGAATGACAACATAAATCAGAGCGGTGGGACATAATGACCCTAATCAGCCTCAAATAAGTGGAAACGTCACCATGAGCTATGTCTCTCTGAGTCCGTGTCTGTGTGGCGGCAGCAGGGCCGTCCCGGTCGTTAACGCGGCCGCGTGTCCCGGGCAGGGGCGAGCATGCTTGCCCCCCTCCACCCCAAGCCTTTTAATCTCGCCCCACACGCAGCCGGTGTCACAAAGGATAATTGCGGCACGAGATGAAATGAAATATGCGTTTTGAGGCAGGTAAATAGTGAAAGAAGATGGATAAATAGTGAGAAAGAGAGCGAAGGAGAGAGTGTCTCCTCCTGCCAAAGATGATTGGAGCAGACAATGGGGCCTCCTACTTTTATAGGTCAATTACTGGTGATTAGGTGGGTTGAGTTAATTAAAGAAATTACCCAAAATGCAGGCACAGGGACCGCTCGATGAGATACCAGCGCCACTGTCTTGTCGCCCACGTCCGAGAGGGAGGTGCTTGCTGGGTAAAATTTGAATCAAATGGAAAGACTTGAAACACTCGCTCACTTTTCTCTTTTTTCCCCCGGAAGCGCTGGAAAATCTTTGTAGGTCACAACGTGTTTAGCATTTATGAATTGTGTATGTTTTGGTTTTGTTTCAGAGCTTCTCCAGGATTTATTGCAGTGTTCTTTTGTCCCCTCAGTCTCTGTGCTTTTTCCCCCCTCTTTCTTTTCTCCTACTTTTAATGTAAATAGCCCAGAATTAAGTTCTGAACATTCAGCGCTGAATGAATCGAATCACAGATGGTCTATTTATCACGAGTGAAACGATGAATTGAATTTTTTTTTTCTTGAATGTGTTCTCATTTTACCACTGATAACAACACTTGATTCGGTTACTTTGCATACTATTAATCCTGAAAAGCGATGTATTCATCCTCCCTTTTCATTTTTGAACTCGTGGTATAAATATGATTTCCCTCATGCTCTTTTTACTCTGTAATCTCGTCCATTGTGAATCACTTTGAAATCCCTCTGTCTGAGAAGAGGGGGCCTGTAATATTACATTCAGGTTTAGAGGAGAGTCATTAACGGTGTACGGTGACCCCTAAGAGCCAAAAAGGACTGCAGGCATGCGCTGTTTAACTTTAAGACTGCATTTTTTAGGTGTTCAGTGGCATTTTTAATTATCATATTCTCCATTTCTCGTGTAGTACAGATGCACGGGATGAAATTCCAACTTTGCATCATCGTGTTTGAAATCTGGCATTTTGATTTATTAAGTAATCCCGACTGTTAAATATTGGAGAATAGTGGAGCGCCGCGCTGCTTTATTTTGTATGCATTGTAACTTGTGGCAATGATGAATTAATTTCAGTGGAGCACAGAATTTGTGATTATTTTAAATGGTATCCATATCTTAACTGAATCAGAGCGAGTGAAGCTAGCAGACTGTGAAATGTAATTTTTAGTATTTTTTTTTTCACCATTCCTTGCAATGTTAGGATTCCGGGCACCTGAGCAATGCACTGATAATGACTAGTCTTCTTGGATCACAGAGTCTGCCTTTCCTATGCCTCCCTGAAATAATCATCAAGCTCTTTTTAAGGTCTGTTCTGCTCGTCCTATCAGGGGAGAGGGCTGCCGGTTTCCACGGGAGGGGAAAAATGAAGTGGATGACTTCTGTGTGTGTGTGTGTGTGTGTGTGTGTGTGTGTGTGTGTGTGTGTGTGTGTGTGTGTGTGTGTGTGTGTGTGTGTGACTGTGTTAATGTCACAGTTGCAGCCTCTGGTGCCCCTTTTCAGCGACTTGTATAAAACGTCCCGCGGTTTCCGAGCGCCTTAGATGATGGAGAACTTAGAATTGATACCCGAGCCCCGATAAGAAGGGTGCTGCGTTTGATAATGAGGCAACATTTGCGGTTGTAAAATCAGATCAGCTCAAACAAGCATGAGTAACTTTACTCCTTCATGATGAGGAGTGTGTGTGTGTGTGTGTATGAGAAACATCTGGGCTATATTTGTGGCTTTCCCTCCCCACACCTTTCTTTGCTAACCCACCCACCCGAAATCACAGGCGTAGCCCTTGAATGCGTTGTCAGGATCCTGTCTGGGATTTTTCACCTGATGGAAAGGACAGATTTGCACAGCCTACGATTCGAGAGCAAACATTTGCACAGCCAGAAAGGAATCGCACGCCTGGTACTGTTACAGCGTTTAAAGCACACACAAAAAAAACACACAGCGAGAAAAGAAACAGATCCAAATAACATCTTTTATTCCAGAAATGGAGCGATTTGGGGTTTTTTTTAATAAACCTTCCTGAATACACACCAGCACAGATTTTCCTTTTAGATTATGACTGTTATCAAGATGATATGGGTAATAACGGCTCTCAAGCTCTGTGTTTATCACAGCGACTCACTGAAATGTGTTTTAGGACTCGTCCAATTTTTCCGGTGTCAAATGGACCGGAGCTTTTCCACACTAGGAGTACAGCGAGGGCTGTAAATATTGTTCCAATAGCACGAACCCTCGACCCCAGTGGGTTTTTAGGGAAAATCAGTGTGTTATAGTGACAGGCGGTCGGTCTCAAGGGTCAGAGACGGAGAAACGAGGGTCATGCAGTAGAATGAAGACAGACTTTGGGTGCTGGCTTTCTTCCCTCTCTCTCTTTCCCTCTCGCTCCGTCCATCTCTCTCAGGCGGTACAGTCCCGTACTAGACTCTCTCCTTCACTCAGTGTCATTCAGACGCGTAAACCACACACCCTCTTCGCGTCCGCTCCATCGCGTGGAAACGATCGCGAGCGAGGATGTGTTTCTAATTGACATTGTAATTGGCAGATTTGGATGCTGCCTTCAGATGGCTAATTAATTTATCTCACCGCTGTCATTAAGGTTAAAGCAGCACCTGATCTCTCTGAATACACTTTGCATACATCTGCATGAGCATTACGTTCAGTTAGACACCTACACGCCAGTTGTGGATCATGTGGATTTAGAGGATACAGTGTTAATAATGTGTGTTTCTATAATGACAGGATCAGTATTCCGCGTCATTAAACCCAAAACCAAATTTGAAGTGAAAAAAAAAGAAGATTTTTCTTTTCTTCTTTTTTTTTTTCGCAAATATTACATCAAAATGTTATCTGTTCTTTAGTTATTTAAAAATATGTGTGTTTAATTCTGGGAATAATCAGTTTGTCTTTTCATTGAAGTCATATTTGAATTTCTAGAGTGCAAACTGGTATTACAGTGATCCGAAATGTAATTTTAATTAGCATTTTTTTTCCTCCACTTTGGAGTAGGAACAGTGTCCTAAACTCATACCTTACTTTTTAGTCTCCTTCATTGTGGCATTAAAAAACACTCCATTACGTTGTTCATAAAATCCGCGTAAAGGCAATCAAGAGGCCCTTCTCTGAATATTTTAAACATTGGGCATGTAAAATTTATGCCTAATTTGAATACTTATTAGTCGCCTAATCTCTACGGCAGCTTTGTGTTTCTTCAGGAGAGATTCGTCAGCCCTCACACTGTGTGTGTGTGTGTGTGTGTGTGTCTCTCTCTCTCTCTCTCTTTCTCCTTGTCTGTTAATCTTCTGCACTTTTGTAGTTGTGTTTTGACCAGTGGTGTACTTTTACATATTAAATGTAAAAAATATATATCTTTTTTTGCTTCTTGTGTTTCTCATAAAACATAAGCCGAGCCGTTAAAATGTAATTTGCTGATCTGAAAAGCAGCCGTGGATTAGAAGACTATGTCTTTGTTGTGTCGTGCGTTTGATTAGCGGCGTTCTTCTCTTTCTTTCTTTCTTTTTTTTTTTCCCCGTGGCTCGGCTGTCGAGCTACTGTACGCTCTCTCGTTCAAAGATCGCTGCTAATTGTCCGTACGTAGCAGGTGACAAAATTGATGTGTTTAATCTGTGGAAAGAAGGATGGTGGAGCTGTCAGGGAAATAAATGAAAGTGTTGCAGGAAAAATGAATCCCCTCTTAACATTACACGAGATTAGGGATATTTTATTGTGCATGCTTGCCATTAGCGTAATTAATATTGTTTATGTTTGATTGCGCTGAAATATGAGACGGCCCGTCATCATTTTCTGAGAGAAACAAAATGTGTAAGGGTTAGAGAGGAGGGGGGTCTGATGAATATGTGAATGACGGAGGAGATCGTGTGTCTCTGTGTGTGTATTAAGGCTCTTGTGGGTATATTAGCTATGCAGAACACACCTTGATTTGCGTTTGTTGGGTCGGACGATTCTTTTATTTATCGCTGGAATCACAGATCTTGCCAGGGTTCCTGTGAACGTACACAACATTTATGCAGGGAAAATGATAAAACATTTATTACCAGAGAAGAGGTAATATGCATAATTTATGCTGTTTTTAGCACAATCATTAGTGATATTCGTGAAAGATTTTTTTTTTTTTTTTTTGTGCATCCACCACTCTCCTCTGTTTTGATTTCCAATAGATGCCAGTGAAAATTAATTTAATATCTTTTCATTTATTTGCCAGGGTAAAAATTGACGAGTGCGATTTTTGTTCTGTTTGAATTTTAATTGTGCTCGGCGGACGCCGCTAAATATACGGAAGTAATGAATATTTGAGTATGTGATTAAAATAAAAGGGAGGGAAAGAACTACCCCCTATATGTGACATAAGATTTTTTTTCTCTCTCTCTCCTCATTTGACTAGCAGGCAAATTTTATTTTGCTTCAGCTAAAAGAAAAGACCATTATATATCGTTCATCACAGTACAGAAGCATGTGATTTGTAATTCCCCCTCTTCTCCCCTCACCTCCTGTACCAAATTTTAATTTTGCATGATTAGCTGTGCGTCATTAAGCAACTCCGTTCAGTCGAGACGCAACGGGGATATTTTAAGACATTCGAACAGGGGGAAGAAAAAAAAGGACGTTTCTTACATGGTATATTTCAAGCATGTTCCTTTTGAAATTATTCACACAGCATTGAAGTCACTTGAATTTATTTTTAAACACCATTTGTGATGTTTATCTGTGTGGGATGGTCGACGTGCAATTAAAAAAAAAGCATACATCAACTGAAATATAAAAAGTAAAATAAAAACAATAAAAGGCAGGAAGAAACGTGCAATCGTGCATCTCTTTGTATTGCTTCATTTACACAGTGAATGCATAATTCCACCCCCTCCCCCCGTTAAATGCTTTAATTTGCAAAGGGAGCAGGGGTTGATAATGGAAAGCTTTTTTTTTTTTTCTCGCCCCCATTTTTCTTTTTTCTTTTTTACCCACCCCCCCCCCCCCCCCCTTTCTTTTTTTTTTAGGAGGCAACTAAAGGGGATTGTAACAAGAGCCTTAACCGGTGCCTCTTAATCACTTCTAGGTATTAAGTCATGATGCAGGAGTCGGCCAATGAGACAATAAGCAACAGTTCAATGAGTCAAAATGGAATGAGCAGCCTAAGCAGCCAATTAGATGCTGGCAGTAGAGATGGAAGATCAAGTGGGGAGACGAGCAGTGAAGTAAGCGCAGTCGAGCTGCTGCATCTGCAACAACAGCAGGTAAGTTACGTCTCTCCCCCCCGTCCGTTGTCATCCGCCGCGCTCTCTCGCTCTCTCTCTCTCTCTATCTCTCTCTCTCCCTCCCTCTCTCTCTCTCTCTCTCTCGCTGGCTTCACACTAGACTCAGCAGGCAGCTATTTGACTGACACCCTTCAGTTGTGTGCATTTAGACAGGAACTGGACTTTTATTTCTTATTTATTGTGGTGTTTATTTGAGGTTATGTAATTTGTAGACTTTGAAGGGTTTTGTGCAGTTTTTGTGGTGTGTTTTTGGTGATTCTGTTGGAGAAGTGTGTTGACGGGTGTGAAGTACGGAGCTTTGCTTCTGTGTCTTTGTTTTGTGGCCACTAGAGGGCCTCCTCCTTTGACATCAGCACACTTTATGGGCTGCCAGGCATCAACTGACCAATGCATGTTGTATTTATGTCAGCATATATATGCATAGGGGCTGTGTGCTTGATTATTTTGAAGTGTTGTGTGTCGATGTATATGCGTGCGTCCCGGTGCCGTGAATGATGGGTTTGACAGCTCACCAAAAGAGCAGCGTGAGGTCAGGCTGAGCTCAGGGAGAGTCTGCGGGCGGTGTGGAGTGTGTGTTCACTTATTCACTCACCAGTGTGTCACTGGATGTGAGTATGTGTCTGTGAAAACAGAATTTGTGATTCCTCAGTCATCATTTGTATCATTTTCAAGGATTTAAATACTTTTGAACACTTTGGTCGTCATGTGAATGTTTATATTCACAAAATGCTTAAAAGGACACAAATAAAAAGTTTTTTATATTTCTTTTTTATATTTAGAATTTTAGTTTATAATATATATTTTAAAAGTCATTTAGATTTAATTATTCTAAATATGCTTGTATTTGTTTCATCTTGAAGTTTATAGCTATTAAATGACAGCTCTTTTTATTGTGTGTGTGTGTGTGTGTGTGTGTTGTGTGTTTGTGCGTGCATGCGTTTATGTGTGTGTGTGTGTGTGTATGTTGTGTGTGTGTTTGTGTGTGTGTGTGTGTGTGTGTGTGTGTGTGTGTGTGTGTGTGTGTGTGTGTGTGTGTGTGTGTGTGTGTGTGTGTGTGTGTGTGTTTGTGAGTGTGTGTGTGTGTGTGTGTGTGTGTGTGTGTGTTTGTTTGTGTGCGTGCGTGCGTGCGTGCGTGCGTGCGTGCGTGCGTGCGTGCGTGCGTGCGTGCGTGCGTGCGTGCGTGCGTGCGTGCGTGCGTGCGTGCGTGCGTGCGTCTGTCTGTGCGTGCGTGCGTGCGTGCGTGATTGTGTGTGTGTGTGTGTGTGTGTGTGTGTGTGTGTGTGTGTGTGTGTGTGTGTGTGTGTGTGAGTGAGTGGCTCAGCCCTGTTGACAGCAGCCGAAAGCAGCCCATGAGCCTGTGGGTAAGACAGGATCAGTGTAGCAGAGTGAAGTGTGTCCTGCGGCTCTTTGTGGGCCCCTGGAACACCCCCCTCCTGGCCACCCTCTCCAGCTGGTGATTACAACAGCACCCCCATCTCCCATTCATCATCACACTGGCCGTCTCTCTCTCTTTCTCTGTCTCACACACGTGTCTGATTGGGGTCAATCCCCCCGCTTTCTCATTACTGACTTCTGTTTTAACCTGCACACTTCACTGTGTGCGAGATAGAGATGATCAGTGTTTTGTGGTTAACAGTGTGCTCTTCAAACGTGTTGTTGTAAACTTGTATCAAAGACATTATTGATTATAGTTCATGTTTGTGAATTGTTAGTAGTCGATGATGATGATGATGATGATGATTGTTTATTTTTATTTTTATTATTATTATAAACCTATTGAAATATATTATAAAAAGTGTAAAAATGAACATCTCAATTTTAGTTTTATATTAATGTAATATGAATTTAAATGTGTATATTACAAATAAATACATATTCATTTATTTGTTATGATAGATATATTATAAACAGACTGAAATATTAAAAATAAAGCAATTTTGAATTACTTATTGTAATTTAAAATGAATGTAAAATAGATGTTTTAATATAACATATTTGTATAATACTGTAAACATAAACATAATTAGAAATGTAAAAAATAGTAATGTTAATATACATTTATATAACAATGCAATATACAGTATACAAATATAAATTATTTATTGAATTTTTAATGTGTTTAAATATAAATTATTTATTAGAAAATAAATTGCAAAAATGTAAATAAATATAAATTATTTACATTAAATTAATTTGTAGATTTAAATTTGTCTTGTGCTGGCTACTGTATAAAGCCAATAAAATACGGAAGCATCTAATCAGAAGTATTATTGTTTTTATTATTAGTTGTAGTTTATCAATCACCATCATCATCATTGTTATTATTATTATTACTTGTTAACAGTATTTAATTTTGCTAAGTTTTATTTTATTATTAAGTAAACAAACATAATTAGAAATTGTAAAAAAAATTAAGTATTATTATTAAATATACATGTTTATAATATAAATCTAAAATATATGTATAAATAAAAAAAAACATATTTTTAAATAGCTTTTATATCGCATCATTAGATTAGATTCAGCATTACAATACAAAAGCATCTAACCATAAGTATTAAAGTTGTTTATTATTAATATTATCACTTATTGTTAGTTTAACAATAGCTAATAGTCATAAATAGTTAAACAATAACAAATAATGTTATTAAATTATTAAATTGTAAAATTTAATTTGTATGTTTCTATAATTGTTACTTATTGTTAGTTTAACAATAGCTAATAGTCTTAAATAGTATAACAATAACAAATAACATTATTAAGAAAATATTTAATTTGTATGAAAGTTATTGTTAATAGATAACTTTAACAGTTAGTAGTATTATTCCTGTATAGCTGGATATTACTTGAATAAATTTTGTTATCTGTCTGTAGATAATCCGCACTAAGAGTGGAAGAAAAGGGCAGTGTAAGCAGAAAGAGTGAAGAGAGGAGAGATAAGTACCATAGAGACAGTGGAGAGAGTGACAATGTTTCACTTACAGAGAGCGAGCGAGAGAGCACAGACAGACACATTGAAATGAGTGGGCCAGCTAACAGGCCTCGGGAGGCTTTTTAAAGGGAGGCCAGGTGCTGTTAACTTCACACACTTCCTGCACAGTTCCCTCTCACACACGCCACAGTCAGAGAATTCCTACACATCTGCCTAATAATGTGTGTGTGTGTGTGTGTGTGAGAGAAAGATGAAAGAGTCCAATTAAAAAGAAGTATTACTTATTGTTTTTGTGCATTGCCAAACTTTCTTACTAAGGAAAAAACACTTAGAAATTTATGGTGTTAAATTTATTATTTATTTTCCTTTCAATTTTCATCATTGATTAAGGCACTAAATCCAGGATTTGCACATTTAAGCATGAACTTTTATGGTGTGTTGCGGCTCATTTTTGTAAGAAGAACCTTTTTTATGGAATTAGTGTTCCAGCGTTGTTGTTTTTTGTAACAAGAATGGTTGCCAAGGATATTGATTGTAGGCTGTTGTTAAATGAGCTTTTAATATTGTTATATTAATAGTAGTGCATGTATACAAGAAGGTTTGCATTGATCTGTAGATAATGTGATGTGATATAATGGAGCCTCTAGATGATTGTTCTGGTTTAATAATCTGTGATTGTATGGATTTATAGTGTGGTTAGCCATACTCTAAAAAATGAACTTCCTGTCTGGAGAGGATAAGCGTCATTTTAAAATCCACCCGCCATCTATTTCCCCATCATCCATTAGAATTCAATTATAAATTCTGCAGTAGTTTATAAAACGTCATATTTTCATTGGCTCTTGCCATATTTCTGTTGTTTAACTCTCAATATTGTTTTTAGATTAGTTCTGTGCTTTTTATTAGCCACACTTCCAAATGCATTTATGAATGTCGTGTCCAGATGCACAGGACACTGTTCATTTTATATATTTTTCCCCTGCTAACAGCAATTGTTACAGGAAGCGGTGTGTAAGTCGCTGGCCCGGTGTAAAAATGACAGCAATTAACCCGACATTTTAGCTTGAGGAGAATTTAAGATGAGACGCCTGACAGCCAGTGTCAGCCATATTTTCCCCGTCTTCTTCAGGTGTAAGAGCAAATGAAATTGGAGGTAGTATCGCAGTTGAGGGAGCCACTTGGGGAGGAGGGAGGGAGGGAGGGGGTGTCCACGGAAAACAAATGATCTAAATAGGACTCATTTTGCACTTATTTACTTTATTTTCACAAAGATTTTGCGCAAAAACACCTGGAAAATATCCCACAATGGACCAGGAACGGAAGCATAAGAGAGGAAAAACTAGTGTGCTAATTGATATTCAATGAGTCTGACTCCATCATCACCCCACAAACACATTAACACACATGCATGCATTCAGAAGAGGTGGGAGGAGGCGTCTCTAGGGGTCCATTGACTGTCATTCAGGAGGGGAAAGTAACAAAGTAACGCAGAGACGCCACACAAACAGCCTGTCTCCCCTGCCGTCCACCGGGAGCTGCGAGTGCAACATCTTCAGGCAGGGTGATGACGGCTTTCGCCGCTCATCAGCCAAATAAAAGCCCCTCTGATGCAAATAGCGCTTTGCCCTTGAGCATAATTTAAAGCAGTAATCACCCCTGGAGTCTCTACCGTGCAGATAGAGAAAGCGAGGTGACTGTCTCATTTACACTCCAGCACAAAGAAGCTCATTAGCTTTATCACACCGGCCTGAGACTCCTCCACTACAGTGTGTAAATAACACACACACACACATAGAGCCACCTTTCATAAAGCTCTCAAGATCAGCGCTAGAAACAAAAATAAAATGTGTTTTATGCGCTCTCGATGGCTTGCTGTTGTATTTTACGGTTACCATTTCACTATCAGCGGACATTGTAGACGTCGAGCTTTGACATATAGAGGCGTGCTGCCTCTCGCGATGACACTGCAAGATATAAGCCTCGCCGTGACTGATGTGTCTGCTCCGTTCCTCCCCAGACAACAGCAGGCATTATTCTATTATCGCCACAGAGCTCAGATCCTGGAGTGGTCACTTGTGTTTAGGCCACATAACATGTGGCTGTATGGAAATTGCAGTGCGCCTGCAGTAGTAACTCCATTTCCCATCGGCCTCTCTAGAGACCGGGCGAAATGTCAATCCGTGGCTTTGAAAGAGAGATCGAGCGAGGGACAGGATGAGGAGGAGGGATAGAGAGAGAAAGGAACCGAGTGAAATCTGCTGGAAACAAACACTCGTGAACATTGCTCAAGCCCTAGTCGCGTCACGGGGGCGAAACACAGGTCAAAGACGTGCACAGGTGAAACACACACACCTTCAGCCTTAGAGTTATAAATGAAATAAGCCTTGTCTGCACATTTAGGCAACAAATGAGAAATGTTTATATATTGCACAGGTGTCCCTTTAGTGCTTATGTAGTGCAGCCATGTTTTATTTGATTGTAATATACTTATATTTAATTCTTTAAATTGTGTTACGTTATACATTATTAACCTTATACTATTTGCTATACTTTTGTGTATTTATACTTTTTATGCATTTTTGGTATATATTGTTTATTTTATACTTTATATCAGGGTTCCCACTTTAACATTTATAAATACTCATGTACTTTTATGGTACACTATTTATATTTTTTATTCAATTTGATACCTCTTTATTGATTCAAGAGTGGAGAAGGATGGAGGCTAGTGGGTTATTAAGAAATGACATTTCCCGGATTCAAACTCCCTTGACCCCGACCGGGCACCACTGCTCAAATGTGTTAGCACGGGGGCTAACCATCAGGCCACAACTCTGACCAGCCGCTTGTGTTTAGCAATTACGTTTAACCTCTGTGTGTAAATAAAACTCCAGCAGTTGGTCGGTCAAGATCAATGACCACTTCACATCTCATTTCCGACTGTTTTGATGTTTCCTAACAGCCCTGCCTGTGGAATTTAATAGCACTGAAATCTATAACAGCCCTCAGGGCAGAAGCCTCCACCAGAGACAAAAGTGACGTATTTTCACCGTGGATTATGCCGTCAAAAAACTGTTTTAAGAATATGGAGCAGGTGCTTATGGGTAGTGTAGTTCATTGCCCAAACCTCGTGTGGCGAGCAGAGTAGTGAACCGAACATTATATTTCTTGAGGCAGGTAATTCAGAGAAAGGCCCCCAGAGCGAGAAATCTTTTAGAGTCATCTTGAACTCAAACTCAATAAAAACATGGTGAGGAAACTGGAGCATCCTGAACCTCATCCTCCCAGTATCTCTGACAGCCTATGACACCACAAACCATTTAACAGAGCTTAAAAAGCTCACATATGCAGATGCCCGGCATCTTAAGCTGACAACCAAGAGGCAGGATTTTCTAGAAGGCAGCTTTGGAGCCTTGTGAATTTAACAAGCATGTCTAGTATTACAGTTTCTCTCCGGTTTATCCATGAATAGTAACAAATCAGCCTGTGAAACGCCTGCCTGGGGATGTTTGTATGTGATGGTTTTCCGGAACAAATATTAAAATGATGTAAATCTGGTTAAGGAGTTGAGGGCTGCGATTGCCAGAGCTGTTCTCTCTCCCTGTTCCTTCCTCTCTCCCTCTTTCTATTTACTATGCACAAGGTAGTCAGATGTTGCCACTCTTCCACTTGAATATTTGAATTCCATAATGCTGGAAGAGAGCGAGCGAGAGGGAGATCATATGAGTGGCGTCTGGCCTTGCTCATAGCTCACTGCCCTCAGACTGAATACATATGTAAGAGACCCTCTCAGCTTGCAGCTCTTCAGGGCTTTTCAACAAATGCTGTAAATAAGCCCGGCCTCAGCTCGCAAATACACAAGAGGCTTTTCAAATGCACGCATGTGTCACTTAGCCTGGGCTTGCAGGCTTTCTCAGTGGGTGTTATTTCTGGGGGCTCGTACGGGTACATTTTTTATCTTTAAAGTGTAGGATAGATGCTATATCCCCTCTCCATCGCTGTCATTTTGGCCTGAACATCTCCATCATGAGCCAGAGAACAGCCGAGAATGTTAGCACGTGCAAAGAGTGGGAACTAGCGGCGTACGCCACATTGTGCTTGAGAGGGATTGAGTGAACGCTGTGATAAGGAAATGCTGTTGTCGTATGCAAAACATGAATTAAGGTTGTGTGTGAGGCTTCATGCTTGATTTGACGCTAAGCTGATATTGCTTTCACGCTCAAATCTTCCAATGCTACTTCATTTCAATTGAAATGTGATTGTTATTGCTAGACGTATTTACCCGAAGTTATTTGATGCATGAATTTGCCCGCTAGGTATTTCCTTAGTTGTGTGGTGACATTGGGCGCTTACCTCAGTTTGACTATGGTTGTTTGAGCAAAATCTGATTAAGAAGTAAAGCAAATAGCTATGTTGCAGTGATTTTTACCACAATTAAGAGGTGTTAAAGAGCTTTTATAATACATCAACAACAGTAATATGATTATAAAATAAGGTCAAGTATTATAGGTCATCATTGGTTTAACTGCATGATTTTGGCAAATGTTGTCATATTTTATAGCCATAACATAACTATTTAAAATAATTATTTGTGATACACTGTAAAAAATCAATTTTCAAAGTTGTGCATAAAACAAAGATTTTACAAGAATATATTATTTCAGTCTTTCTACTTTAGAATTTTGTGTTTAAATTAATACTTGTGAAATAGTAATTTCAGTGAAAATCGTTTCAACATTAATCCCAGATCAAACTTTTTTGGTTTATAATTCATCTTGTGTACACAAGTTATACTGTATTATTTGTGGTTTACATTGCCAGGCACGCATGCACTGTAAAAAGTTTAACTATTATTTACTCAATTTTATTGGTGAAACATTTTTACACTCAAAAAAATTTAGTAAATTTTAAAGCTGTGAAATCAATGAAATATACTGTATGAATTGAGTAAATGCAAGTAAAAAAAAAAAGTAAATCTGAGTAACTGCATCTGGTACATTAACAAATCAAATTGAGTAGAAATAATTTAACATTTAAACATTAAAAAAACAATATTTATGAGTAATATTAACTGTTTTTATTAATGAGTAATATTAACTTTATTTTCTCTAAACCTTTGTAAAATAGTACTCCAGACAACCACCAGTATACATTACATTGGCCTTTATTTTCAATGAGTACAGCAATACAGCACATTTTAGACTGTTTTTTCATGTATACAATATTGCCTGCATTTAAACTTATTTAACAAGTAAAAATGAAATATTTAAACATTCAGGTAGCCTAATTCAAGTGTAATCAACCACTCTGTTATCCAATATCCACCGAATCTGCGCTGGTCCTCGTGCCGGAGACAGACTCGCGCTCTGCGGGTGAACTTTGAACTTCATACCGCCGTCCTGCGTTTCACTCACAGTCACTGAGGCACAGCCGAAATATACTGCGAGCGACTGACATAACCTGCCAATAAACAAAAAGTGATAGTTCTGAGGACATTTTATCATCCAAATGATAATAATTATATTCATTATCATTATGAAAGTCATGTGTTTATGCAAAGCGTTTCAATCACGCAAAAAGACCAACGCGGCTCTCGTCTCGTTTAGGTGTCGAATTACGCCTCTGTATGTTGTTTTGCATTAAATATGATTTAAAGCACAGTAATGATTTTATAGATAAAATAAAACATACACCAACCTGAATTTCACAGTGAAAATGCACCAAATCTACGACGCTGAGAAGAGAGCTGTTGTTCTGGAGACTGGAGAGTTCAAACAGCCACGCTCACTCCAACCGTCGAGTTTTCGTCACGTCAGAGGGTGGGGGAGGGGGGGGGGGCATTGTTTTAATTGAGTAAACTTACTCAATTTTAAGAGCGTGTTAAATATATTAATAATATTGATTTGAATTAAGTAATTTTTTTGTTTCTTGAAACAGATCAGTTTAATTAAACATTCTCAAATATTTTGATAGAAATTTCAGATATATATTAAGTATATTATAAAGAAATAATTGGTTAGTCAAATACTAAATTATTTTATTGAAAAAAACTTAAATATATCTGTAAATTTTAGATAAAATTAACTGTTGGATTTTTACTCAATTATTTTGGTATGTTTAACTCAAACAATCAAGTAAACGATATACAGAGATTTTATTAAGTTAATAAAGTTAAAAATTTCTGTAATATTTACTAAGCCACAGAATTATTTTTTACAGTGTGCTCTTACATTTAATTTCTGTTCAATTTAGATCACAGTCTCTTGTTTCTTTTTAACAGCTGACTTAATTGTCTAGTTTTGGTCAGAAGTGTTATGGAGGAAGTGGGGATGCTTTAGGGATGTTCATCAAAGCGTAGAATGGGGGGGGGGGAGCGAAAGAAGGAGGGGAATTTCTCTCATGGTCGAACTAAGTGAACGACATTGTGATGAATTTTCTTGTTAGGAGAAATTACATCTACTAAGTTGAGCTACCTCAGCATGAAATTGAAAAAGAAGCCTTTCTTGGCCATTTCCATTCTTGATTCAATGAAAGATGTAGATTAGCTGTTGGGAGGGTGAGGGAACTACAAAAGTATGACTTTGTTCACGCTAGGTCTGTGAAATAAACCTCGTAAAAAGGCGCATAGGCCCGTCACAGGGTTTGTTTACGGGAGCGAGTGTAGTCAGGCAGTTAGCCAGATGATTATAGCAGATACATGGCATGTGGATACACAGAGCGGGCGTGTTTGAGTGAACACGAATGTTTATCTGCGCACTGAATGCATCTTAATCGCCGCACATCTAGGGCTATGTGTAACAATCCAGAGCTCTTTGTAATCAGCCTGAAACCCTTAGAACAGATCTGTCTCTCTCGCTGAAACATTGACTGATAGGCGCTGTGTGTCAGGAGGGAAGATAACTCTACCCCAGCTCAGCTCACTCAAAAGGTCAGGCACGCACTGTAATTGGAATATTCACAAGACAAACGCCGCAGATCGCTGGCACACATAGCCAGGAGGGCCCGGGGCCCCAGTGCTCCATCAGCGGGAAGGATTGACGGAGATGCATTGGCCCACCACCGGCTAGATGTAACGCTATTAACTCCACTGATCTCCGGCACAGCTCAGCGCTCATTGAGATGGGCTGGGAAGATCCATCACCCAGGCTGAATGGACTACCGGCCCACCGCAAACTAATGACAGTTGAGCGCTCAGGTAAATGGACTGAAAACAATAGTTTGTCTTCACCTGGAGTGACTCGTGCTCTTGTAACCCGATTCCATTTTGCGGTGATAATTTTTTCTGCACCAGTCGGAGCACCATTTTTGAGCTTCCTTTAGCATGTATTTTTCAGTTGGAGTAGAAACCGCATATTCTACAACATTTCATCTGTGGTTACTGGTTAGTTGCACGGTAATCAAAGGTTTGTGCTTTACGTTGATGGTCACAAAGTGGCCAGTCAAGCTTGTGGGTAACAGTGTATATAAGAGCTCACCGTGGACCACACACACATGCTCGGATATTATGTGAAACGAGTTATGATTATTACAGACTTAACCCTAAACATACACCTAAAAGAAAATATTTAGCATTTTTTGGAATAAAAGAGACAACATTACTTACTTAATTTAGCCATTTACATCTCCAAAATGAGGTTTTGCCAGGTTTAGTTCATTGCAGTGTTGCTCATGTGAGCAATGTAATTTTGAGTTTGTCTTTTTATTTATTTATTCATTCATTTATTTATTTATTTTAAATAGAAACATAAGCACACCATGATCTCATTCACTCGTAGTGTTAAAGTTTACCACCTGCTCAGTCAACTGCAATCATTTCCTACCTAGGTCTGCATGAGACCCGTAGTTTGTTTTTCATTGCATCTGTGTATTGCTATCGAAACCCTGCACAAACACTTCTTTTGTCAATGGGACTGAGAGATTGGTGCCTCTCTCCCCTTCTGCAGAGAGTCTACACTTCGCCTCTAGCTGTGTACTCTGCTGTCTGAGCCTCTTAATAAGTTCTTGTCAACAAACGCTATGCCCAAACGGAGTACAAGCCCATTCGTTCGCTCTGACAAAAGCTCTGTGCTACTCTTTTCCTTCTTATTTCCTGCGGCCTCTCTCTAAATAAAGTGTGGAGTGTGCTTTCTCTCGCCCCTGAATGCAACATTTATTAAGAGGTATTCCTCCAACCATGTGACGCTCAGTGGCGTGGAACTGCTAAAAAGAGATGGATCATAATCACTTGAAAAAGAAGCCAAGTGCATCGAGCACACACTAGGAAGTGGGGACTCGTTCGCCGTCTCTCTCTTACTTCATTTAATTCGCCGACCTGCACTAGTTTGCACGTGTTGATGGTATAAGTGAAAAGCAGTCTTCTTTCTTGGTCGAGGCTTTGTAAAGAAGGCAGATAAAAGGCCCAGTAGAGTCACCTTATCTAAACCCATATGATATACAGCAGTTGAAAGCAAGGGCTTTACCAAAGCCAGCCGTTGAGAAGCAGGGAGAGATCGAATTTCATAAAGCAAAGAAACCATGTGCAGAAACAATGTCTGAGCTCCCAGAGAGATATACAGTAGAGGAGGAGAGGCACTTGGTTCTCCAACTGATCTGTGATACCTCTTTATGACGTTTTAAGCATCTTTAAAATGAATTGCATGAGATTACATGATAGCAAATTGTACCCAAATCATACTGCCATGATACTTGGGTGTTCTAGGTGGTTGTTAGATGGTTTCTTTGTGGCTCAGATATTCAGGATATTCTCATCCTTAGATATGACTCGTTTTCCACCAAATTTGTTGTCGACCAGTAAAACATTTGAATCTGAACTACAAGAAATTGCATGGCTCTATAATAAGGATGCCTCATTGGCCCTTGGCCAATGTACGTATCTTACATTTTTTGAACATTTAAACATTTGGTTTTCTCTGATATTTGGATATGAATTCTGCTTGCCAGCTTCAACTCGTCAGCTAACTTGTCAGCTTATTTCCAAACAAAAGTGTTTATGAATTTATTGCTGTTGTGGATTTTCCTGCATAATTATAATTTGTGATAATCAATCACAAAGGGTTACATGCCACAGTTTAAAACTAAGGTTAATGATTTGTTCAAATCACTCTAATGAGATCCATAGTAATAGTTATGTTCAACTTAGCAAAAGCAACTAATTCGAGTGGAAATTCTCTCGCTCTTCTCAGTACGTGTTGCTGGATTTCTATGGGATACAGATGTTGTTTTCAGTACGGGGCCCCCGCCGTCTGATTCCCTCCACAGGTTGCTGGCGATACTGTAAACTATTATACGTAGTCCAGTGCTAAAGTGCAGCGCGGATTTGCGAGAACCATCCATAACGATGTCTGCAGGAGGCGGGAAGCGTATGAATGTTTGTGGTTGCAGTGAACGGTGGAAGCCGACTCTGTTTGGCCTGTTATTGCTGGCACCGTTTCCCCAACGAGGACCGTGCGTTCACACACACACAACACGGGCAAACGCACACATCACTGTTGTCTGCGCATACACACTAACCCTGATGGGCCGGACAGACTCGTGTTTTGTCTCCTCGCACTTGAAAAAATAAGTGTGAGGTTACACAATGAAGCAGATCTCTGTTTTCTCTCTCTCCCACCAGTAAATGCCCGGCTTTCTGGGGTAGAAATGAGCGAATTCATCTCAAATTCACCAGGGAGGGCTGGGCTATGCCTCTGTGTTTACAGTGGCAGAAAGTTAATATAAATTTTCATCAGAAGGGGAAGTTTACACATATGATTCTATTTGTCCTTCATTATTAGCACCTGAGACTGGGCTGGGGAAGCATAATTGTCTACAGACACAGGCCAAATAGATGCAAGGGGAAGGCAAATAAGCACACCCCAAAATAATTTTATGGTTGTGTGTTACAATCCCTCTCCTTGGGTTCCTTAATCTAGAAAATCAATAAACAAGAAGCGAGCGAGGGAGACGGAGATGTGAGGCGCGGAGCGAGGAAAGATGGGAACTGCGTACGAGAGATTGAGGGGGAAAAGCTGGAGAAGGAATGAAAGGAGAAAAAGAGAGAGCGCAGCTCACAGAAGCCCATTGTTCTGCCGGTTAGCTCGCGCTTGGCCCTGCAGCTGAGGAGTGTCTCCACGGACCGGCCCGCGAGCTGCACACACCGCTGATTTATTGAGTCATACATAAAAACACTCATTATTCCCACATCCTTTTCTCTTGTCTGAGAAGTATGGCGTTTGGCTGAGGAAAAACACTCTGTGTCTGTATCCACAATAACTGAGATCTCTCTCTCTCTCTCTCTCTCTCTCTCTCTCTCTCTCTCTCACTCGCTCTCCTCTCCTCATTTTTTATTTGTGTCGGCTGCTGGAATGGATGCTGTGCGTACACGGCTCATCCTTACTGGACATGTTGTGTCTTGGGGTGTTTTCCCACTTGAGTCCTTTTTAAAGAACTAAACTCAGAGCTCACAAGTCAAAAGTTATTTATTTGTTACATACACACATAGTGGATAAGCAGACTTCTCCTTTAGTTAAAACCAGAAATGGAAGAAGAAAGTTAAAGAATAAACAAGCAACAGAACAAAGGAAGGTGTATCTTATTTATAATTCAGAAGTCTTTTCATTCTTTTCATTTCATTCATACTCTTTTTTTGTAAAATGGACATTATTTTATTAATAATAAAATTATATTATATTAATAATTAGATGATCATGTTCATTATTGTTGTTGTTAATAATTGTTCTAAAAAAACAGAGCTTGTTAATCACTTGGATTATATTAATTTATTAATTTGTTGTATTTTTACTTAATATGATGGTAATTGTATATAACATCATATAATCATCACTAAACTAATAATCCCTAATATGTGCCATCTGATATAGTCTGAGTTTGGTTCGCTTTAAATGTTTTTGTTTTTTTTCAGAGTGTTCACATAAAAACAAAATTCAGTGTGTAATTTCACGGTTACTAATTTAAAGACAATATGTCTCCATAGAGCCAAATGCAGCCTCAGTATTTGGATCTCAAAAAGACAGCCCAGCCACCACCTCGATAAGCCCTGGTTCACTGGTGCGCTAACACAGATCACAGCTATGGATGACCTTTGATAAAAGGCAGTCTGTTCCACCATTGTATCAGTCAACCTCCTCACAACAGAGGTTGGTACACTGTCCACAGACTGACCTACTGCTGTTGTGTGTCCAAATGGACCTTTAACGTGTTCAGCTGTCATTCATACTGACGAGCGCTTGGCGCCCAACGCAGGGCCGCTGCGGAGCTGTTATGTCCTCAGCGCACGTCTTGTTTATGAAATCCGTGCCTGGAGCGACGTTTTCTATTCATGAGTGGCCTGGCCCCTCATCAGACCCCTATGTCCTAAACACACTTACATAACAGATATGGTGTCAATATTTTGCTGTCAAGAGTGGGGCCCTATCTTTGCACAGGCTGCGCAGACCACCGGCCAATCAGCTCTGTTTGTTTGTTCAGCTTAAACTGTTTGTCCTTTGTTTTTCGTGGCAGCCGACTCCTGTCGGCTTGATAAGGGTTGTGCTCTCGCTCTCTCGCTCTATCTCTGTCTTGTTGTGCATTTTCCATAAGCTGATGGTTGACGTGCCCTCTGCGACTACAAGCCCGGAGATCTTCTGGAGCACAAAACTTCCTGCAGAACGCGTGTGGCATTGTAATCTAGAGAAGTCACATGAGAAAAACACATTTCAATTGAATCACAGGCATTTGAAGTGCACAAAAACACCCCACCCTTGTTTATCCGTAAGTATTGTGGACCTAGCGTTCTCAGAAATCCAGATTAATCCACTGTGTTTCCGTTCTCAAAAAGCTAGTTTTTCTCACTGTTTCTCACACAACACTGTTGTGTAGTCTTGTAATACGTTTGGTCACAGAAGCCGCATCGACTCTAAAAGCTTGGTTTAAAGGCTGATCCTTGGAAACGAGGATGCGTTTGTAATGATGTGCCAAGCTGCGACTGGCTGCTAATGCTTTTCATGCTTGTTTTAGCGCTGGGAACGTTGCAATGTATTCCTCATTACCCCTGTGTTAAGTCTAAACACAGACTGCCTGGTGAAAGGGGTGAGAGAGCTGACATATGTTTCTTTCGCCTGTCTCTTTTTCTCTCCGGTGATCTCTGCTTGGCTATTAACGTAGCTGAGGAACGCCTGTGTAAACATTCGTGTTTCTCCCCTCAGCTTTGTATAATAGTGACTGGTATCGCCTTTCCCCCTCGACCTCGCTATCTGAAACCAATTACAGCTGATCCATTTGGGCCGAATCGTATTTTCATAAGGATTGCGAAGCCCTCGCAATCATGTGTTTATGTGTGTCTTCCATGTGCTCTTCATTGTACTGAATGTGCAAGTTTGTTTCTTTCTTTCTGTTCCCCCCCCCCCTCCCTCCAGTCCTTAGAGATAGATATCAACATCAAATATGTTCCTGAGTGCCTTGTTATTTACGCTCCAGCCCAGGTTCTCCTTGAGCTCCTAGCTCTGTGGAATGTGATGCATTGTGCTGTTTATACAATGTGTGCATTAATGGATGGCAGCCTGCATTTCTTCTGCACAGCAACAAAACTTATAGGATGAAGAAAAGCAAAGCAAAGCAAGCAGCTTCCAGACGTCCAGCTAAACTTCAGTGGGTGCTTTGCTTTTGTTGAATCTGGAAAGCACCTAATATGCCTTTGTGTTGCATTCTTGTGTTTTTTTTTTGTTTTTTTTTTCACACAAGGACGAATATAAGTAATATAGTCTGGTGTTGTCACTAATAAGGAATGTTTTTGCACTATTACAGGACAAGGGTAGACGAAAATTTCTGCGGGAAATATTAAAGGAATAGTTCAGCCAAAAAGTGAAAGTTCTGTCATCATTTACTCACCCTCACACATTATTTCAAACCTTTATAACTTTCTTCGTATTCGTAGAACACAAAAGGATCATTTTTCCTGGTCTGTCTTCCATGTAATGAACACGAATGAGGACTGAGGCTCCAGAATGAATATGTCTTGATCTTTTTTTGTCTTCTGCAGTCAGATGCAAAATCTAAGTTGTTATTCAACTTGCAACTTGTTCACCATTGTGTTCGGATCATTGAATTCAAGAACCAGATCAGTCTGATTCGAATTCATTATTTAGACTGGTTTTGTGAACAGATTCAGTGAATCTGATTTGGTTGTTCATGAATTGGCTGCCCGTTCAGTCCTTTCTTTACACAGAGTCTGTCTGTTCTTTACACAATAGATTAACAAACGAATCCGATTCATTGATGAAATCAGTCTAAAATCAGACTTATCTGGTTCTGGAATTCATTTTTGCAGCTTGACATTTTCAGTTCTCATTCACCTTTATTATATTGGGGGAAAAAAGAGGCCCAGGATTTTGTGTTCCACTGAAAAAAGAATCTCAAATGGGTTTGGACTGACACGAGAGAGTAAATAATGTCATGATTTTAATTTTTGAGTGAGCTATCCCTTTAACAGTTCTAAACAATTGTCCCTCTAATATGCAAAGTGGACTTGATTACATTCCCCCACCTTCCCAGCGTTCATGTTCATATTGGAAAAGCCATTAAACGTCTCCATCCGTGTGCTGTGGGAAGCGCCACTCTCCTGACCTCTACCTTGTATTGAATGACTTCTTTGACTTTGTCCTTTTATTCATCAGAGGACAGTGAGTCTGTATCGATCGGAGCACGGATAAACATTTCCTCCTGTTAATTGTTGTGCTAAAGCCATTAGCCGACCACTAAAGCCACACAATCACAGTCACCGCTTGGATGGGCGTGAAATCTCCCGCAATTTACAATCTCATCCACGCGGCCCAACTGATAATGACTTGGCGAGGGTACTTATAACTCACTCGCGCATCTGAAAGCACCATGACTAATCGATAAATGCATCGTTCAGAATGGAAAAATAAGGCACAATGAAGTACGGAAACTTGCTTGTTGCAAACTTCCCAACTTCGGATGTTACTTGATTAGTTCAGAGAACCTAAAACCTTGAGTTTTTCCCAAAACGTATCCAGTTACACAAGTAGCCTATCCCACATTCAATGCTCAAGACTCTGTTTGCATTTGTTGTTGTCTGTTTGGTTCCTTCAAAGACAGGACAGGACAGGGATCTGATCTGAAGTAGTCCAGCTCTTCTCCACATCCTGGTGTCCCCTGAAGTATCAAACAACGGCTGTGAGTGTGTGTGCATCAGAGGAGACAGATCGATGCTGTTAGGACCCAGCGCCACTGTGTTGTGTTTGTTTACCAGGAGCTCGGAGAGCCTGGCTCCTCACCGCACAGCCAGACAGACAGTGGCAGCTCCTCGCCCTGTCTCTTCATAATTGATCAGGGGGATGGCTGTCTTCCCAGCGGGTTAAGACGTGGCAACTTTTCCCCCTATCTCTCTCTCTCCCTCTCTTCCTTTCTCCCTCACCTCTCTCTCTCTCTCTCCTTCTCTCCCCCTGTTTGCTCAGCATCTCAATGTACTAGTTCAAACATTGTTCTCACCAGCTGGCAGAGAAGTGCCATATGCACATCCTGTCAAGGCAGCTGTTGTCATGGATACTGGCAAGCACCAGGAAATAAAGCAAGCCCTTGATTCTGCTGGAAGAAGTGTCACTCTTTATCTGAAGGGTTTTTTTTTTTCTTCATCGCACCCCTCGACCTTCGCTCTCCTCTTTCCAGACAGATGAAACACCTGTGAAGTTATTGTGTTGTTTGTATTGCTTTATTTATTTTGTTGCTTTCTCCTCGTGTCGGGGCACTGAGGCCGACTGCAAGTGTGTTCAACTCCAGGAAGTCTGGAAAGAGTTGCTTACCCTTGAAAGTGTGTATCAGTATTCCTGTAGATACATGAGGAACACTGTAAGGTACATCATTTCAACCTACCTGACATCCTACCTACTGTAACATGTTTTTCAAAAGATTTTTACATTTTCTGAAGAAAAATGGTTGCCCGTGTAAAAGTTGCTTGGGTGTTGAGGGTGATTGCTGGGGTATTTCTAGGTGCTTTGGGGATGTGGTGGTTGTGCTTTGAGTGGCGGTTCATTGCTAAAGTGAAATATGATGATGTGGATGGCTAGGATATTTCTAAGAGGTTGCTAGGTAAGCAACCTAACTGGTCCAGGTCAAAAGAGCCCAGAGTAGGGACTTCATACATGTAAAATTTAAATAAGTTTTTTTTTACCCATTTTTCGTCTATATGGCGTAAATCCACTGATCTATATAAATGACTGGATGGCTCGTGACGTCATAACAAGTGAAGCCACCGCGCCGCCATATTGGTATTCCCTAGTATTCCCTCACATTCTATTAATAGGAAATCATCTGATTTTAATGAAAACATTACCGAACGAGTCAGAGTTTTTATATCTGAAGTCTCTTCGTACATTCTTACACCGCAAACGTCCTAAACATTTAAATGGTTATTGGTTTAAAGTCTGCTTATTAAAAGTTATGTTCATCTTCATTACAGTAGTGAATATTAGATCAGCCAACGAACGAGACACCTCAGCATTTATATTACAAATGATACAATGATTTATGAATAAAGATTAATGCTTTGTAAGGCATTTGAGCTGACTTGTGGCTTTTTAACAGTTTCCAAGATCTCCAGGAGTCTGAAGTGGATGTTGGTCAACAAAAAGACATCAGGAAATAATATCCTACATGCTTCACAACTTAGTCAGAAAAAGACCATAAACATTACAGATAACTTTCAAAGTACCATTTAATGTACATGCATACGTGTATATCTTAAAAACTCTTCATGTGCGAATGATACGCTGCAAATCGGGTGATTTTAGGTCAATATTTTGGCTGTAAGTCATTGATGCCCTTTGTCGGTAGGGAATACCAATATGGCCGATCGAACACTTCCTTGCTGGCAGTTTAGAACGCAATGAGCAATCCAGTCATTTATATAGATCAGTGCGTAAATCATTAGTTTTGTCCCTTAGAAAGAAAAGTAATTGCACAATTTGAGCTATCATTCATGTCTGTAGCACAAACTGTGCGGAACGTTTTACGTCTCAAAGTTGAATACTTAATGGTTAAAATATTTGAACAAACCCTTAAAACGAAGTATGAACAATAGGGATGCTTGCCTTAGCAACCTAGTATTCTTGTATTGTTATATGACATTGGATAAGTAGGTATTTGGAGTGATTTGGCAGAGTGGGGCCGGCGTCACCCCTGTGCTCAGGGGCCCTGCTAATGCTCAGCTCCTTGTTAATTCACTCCTGAGGTAATCTGATGTTGATTTTGTCAACTTTAATTACAGCTTCTAGGAACACTTCACATTGCCTGCCTCTACTTCAAATTGATATTATGAATATGCAAATGGGACGGTAATTTGCTGAGAAGTGGGTATTTCAGCTGAGCACACACTAGACAGGTCAATACCACTGACACTCTCTGTGTGTGTTTTTTCCCCTCGTGCTCTTCAGAGGTGCTAGACAAACTGTATTTATCTTTCATCACGGCTTTGTGGATTATCATGAAAAATGTATATCTTAGAGATGATTCATGGCTAATCAACAACAATGAATAGTGTAGTGGATGGAATGTGTGGGGTTGATTTCACCTTTCATAGTGTTTGATATTTGAGTGTGCCGGAGTTGAAGTGGAGGGGGAAAAAAAACTAATTTTTCGTCTTTCTTTCTCTTCTCTTTTCTTTGCAGGCCCTACAAGCAGCAAGGCAATTACTCCTACAGCAACCAGGCAGTGGCCTGAAATCTCCAAAGAACAACGACAAACAGCGTCCGTTGCAGGTGAGCAGTTCCTCGCTAATCTCTTAAGTCCATCCATAATACATGGCGCTCTGGAAAATATTTCCTCTGTTCCAGCTACTTTGTTTGATTTGGCAATGTAATTCTGGAGCTGTCAGTAACATTTCAACCTGTCAGGCCGGCCCTTCTCCAAAAGAAACCTCACACCTGAAACCTTTCTGTTGTCTACAGCTACTTTACCTCACCACCTCTGTTGGCCAACCTTGAAATCACGCTGTGACAAAAGATTTTGACATATTAAAAGATTATTCAGGTTCAATACAAGCACATTTGACAGCATTTGTGGCATAATGTTGATTACCACAAAAAATTATTTTGCCTAGAAAAGCAAATCAAAGTTACGGTGAGGCATTTACTAGAAGTGAAATAAAGGCAGAAATGTGTAGCATTTAATTTAATAAAAGCACTTAACTTGCAGTTTATTTGAGCTGTTTAAATAATTTTAGGCAAGTAACTACACAGAAATGTGTAATCGATTTTATCATGTTTAAATCTTTGTAACTCACATATTGTTCTCCTCTTGAGGCGATACTGTTATTTAAACAGTGAGTATTGTAACGTTTATGGATTGACCCCATTCACTTCCATTGTACATTAAGTGCAAGTTAAGTTTTGTACAACTCTGTAGCTTCCTGTAGCATCGCATATCCTAACTAGCTGTCATTTGTACCCCTCCAAGATAATTTGCCATTATTGATTCCAGCTTTGCCACATCGCTATTGTCAGTGATTTGGTAAAGGTCACAGCAACATCGCGCACGTCGCATCCCCTATTACCAGACCTGTTTACTTACCCGCTGACTGCCGATGTGTTATTTCTCTCACATCCCCACAATACAAATGCGCCGCCTCGAATTATGTAAGTGTTTGACATCTGCCAGGCTCCGTATTTTTAGGTTTAAATTAAGTGTGAGAGAGAGCTTGCCCTCCTCCCTGCTAATAAGCGCTATCGGTGGTGGTTTACCTCATTAGTACCCCGGGCATTTAATTAAAGGAAGGGAAAATGGGTGCTAACCCTCATCGTTAATATTTTCACAGAGTATAACGATGGTGACACCTTCTCCACAAAGACACAAAGAGTCACACCCTTGTGTATCTAGTTATCCATAAGTTAAAGTTTTGGTGCCTTTTACTTTTAATATATTCAGGCCGTTCCATGCAAATATGAGTTTTGTATTTGGGAAATCAAATAATTTTTCCCCTTCTGTGGAAAGATATTAGTTGTAAAACAAAGCCTAGGTGGATGCGCTTTCGTGTATCTATTGTAGTTTCGCCACCGTCTGTATACTCAGAGAATGGATTCCCGGCACACAGCGTGACTGCAAATTGCCGTGCGATACTTCCAGAGGAAGCCGAGTGATATTGGATGAGGAAGGTCTGTGATAACTGGTGGCCCATGACCGAGCCCCTGACTCTAATAACACCAGAGGATGGTAAATATTGAATATTTACATTTGCTTATGCCATCCTTGCCTCATGTTAGCCATATGAATCAATATGAATCAGGGCTTGTTGAGTGCTGCCTTCCAGGTGTAGTTAATCAATGCTGTCGATCCTTTACTTTATTAACTTATTCAGAGTTGTTTTAATCAACAGTATGTTGATTACCCCAAAAAATGATTTAGACTCCTTTTCTTTGAAAAAAAAAATCTAGGTTAAGGTGAGGTATGTACAATAGAAGTCAACAGGGACAATTTCTTCAAGCATTTAAAAGCAGAACTATGAAGCATTTACATTAATTCTTCTGTTAAAACTTGTGTATTATTTGAGCTGTAAAGTTGTTTAAATCATATTTTTTACAGTCATTTTAGGGTGGTTACACTGTCTAGCAACAAAGTTGTACAATTTAACAACTTTACACAGGTTAGAAAGCTGTTTTTCACATTAAAATAATGTTAACACATCTTTTTCACGTCTTGAACTGTACTATTTAAACGTTTACAGATTGGCCACATTCACCTGTAGCTAGACTCTGTAACCCAGCTTTTTTCTAAAGAAAAAGAGTGATGAGTTTTAATTAGGTTTTATGGTCATCTACATTGTGCCACAAATGCTGTCGATTGATCTTACCTTGTACTAAACATGGAATATACCTTCAAATATCTTTTCTTTTTGACCTTTATATGCTTACGGTAACTCGATTCAGATTGTGTTGCATGTACTTAGCCAAGTAACAAGCATTTTGAAGAATGACTTATTTACATTAAAAAGTAAACGCCTGCTGGTTTCCTGACACTGATGAATCCGCCCCTTTCCCTGTCCAGGAAAGGCAGGGAAAGTGATCCATAGATCATGGCGTATAAATTATTTACCGCACAAGCATCTAAGTGCTGGAGCTCACGGTTTTAATTACTTGTATTAGTGTCTAAAGCCTGTCGGCTGACTAATTCTATCCAGCGTCTCATCTCGCGCTTTTGACACGCTCAGAAGCCGCTTTTCCACATTTGCGTAATGTGACGGGTCTATTATTACCCCGTAAGCCCAGAGGAGAAGTCAATAAACACCTATTTCTTCCCCGTAAATCCTTGTGCCTTCTTCATGCTGCTTACAAGGATTTCCCAAGGCACACAACAGTCCTCTCGCGTCGTAGAGCCTCTCCCTCCGAGTGGCAATATCTCCTGTGCGTTTTATGCACTGACATTTAAAACACAAATAAAAAGCGAGAGGACGAAAGGGAAGGGGGATTACAGAAAGCTTACGCGACTGGCAATTGTGTCTCCTGCCCTACCAATCAGCCCAGCTGCCATTCTCCAACTATAAGCTACATGCCGGTTTGTTTGTTTGGCTCCATGTGCCGCCCAGGCATCTAGTCCTGATGGCAGAATGGGCATTTAACAGTGTGAAAACACATGTTAGCGATACTGAATACTGACTGAAACAGCGGTAAGAAGCAAACAGGAGGATGCTGAACAAACAGAAGCATGTAGGCGTGACATCGGGCTGTTGTGATGACATATTACAGCCATCTGGGTGTCAGAAAGGTGTGTAGAGTTGACCTCTGATCTGTTAGCGGTGTGGGCTCAGAGAGTGATACACCAGCATTAACAAGATGAAACAACCAAACAAACCAATTTCAGCTCACTAGCATGCGACTATGGCACAAACACTCTATGTTTCTGTCACGTTTGCCTCCACGACAGAAACAGGCGGCCAATATGTTGACCTTTTTTGTTCATTTTAAACTAATGCCAATGTAACTTTTTCGCAACCATACATCCTTCCGGAGGCTTCCTCAATCCTGCGTTTGGGAAGGAAGGCTGAGCGGCTCGTTGCTCGCGCGCATTCCAAGACTAGAGAGAAGCGTGAGATAGCTCAACCCAATCACTTCCTGAGCAGTGAGCCATCCTCTGAGTGTCGCCGATTTAAAGGTCAGCGACGCACAGCTCATCTGAGCGTCCGACTCCTGCGCCATGTTCCTTAAAATTCATCTACTCAGACCGCCAACTGGAACCGTGCACAAAGCCAGCGGAATTTATAAAAGGGGACTCATATTAACATTGATTATTAACAGGGTTCACCCAGCAGTACGGAGAATTTGGAATGCCTTTTAAATTCCAGTTCAGGTGCTGAATTGGAATTGGAATTGGAATTGAGGTTGCAAGTAATGCAGAACTGCAGTTTGAATTTGAATGTAAAAGGAGAATACAAATACATTGAAATTCAAAGAAGTTTTCCTGACTTTGCAAAGTTTGGAAACAAAAACTTTGGATGTTGACTTGACATAGTTTTGTTTGAACGTTTTAATAAGTCTTGAAATCTGAAGGTTTATAGGTAGAAATTTGCATTTGTATAGTGATTAAAAACACACTCCCTGTGCATTCCAAATCAACTTTCTTTGAGGTGTGGCCAAGGAACATAAACAACATGAACAAAATAACTTTGGCGGCTCCAAAACAAAAGAGGGAGGAAAAAAAACATTTGCAGTTTTCTGTTTTTTGGTAACCAGGAAAACATCCTACATTTCTAGTGGACAGCATGTGTAAATTGCAAGGGATTTGGTTTGCAGGGACTCGCATTGCGATGCAAAGGAAGTTGAAGCATAACCCTTAGGCAAGAACCAGTGGAACGGTGGGAGTGAGGGGAAAAAATAGTGCCATGGCACAGCTTTGATGTAGAAGCAACAACTGTACCTTCTGACAGAAGATGCATGGGAGTAATAAACCAGTTCCAGCAGCCTTTACACATGCAGTCTGATTACTCTGGCCAGGGTGTTAATTGGATCCTAACTGGCAGATCTGATACGTGTAGCCCGGTAGTGGGAAGTCTTTCCAAGTGATGAACTATAATTCACAGAGCTGCTTGAAGCTTGTGTAATTTACTGTGTGTCACTTGACGAGGAGAGCGATCCAACAGACTCCCTATTACCTGCGACATCACAAAGCTTTCAAGAGAGAGAAGAGGAGGGGGGCTGATACAGAGTGAGCTAGAGAGACAGATTTCCCTGTAAATGCCAGACAATGCTCTGTTTCAGATATGGTGAGAAACAAATTAGAGGAAAACAAAGTCATGTAGACTTAATTCTTATCTCACAAACTCCTGAAGATCACATTTGGTTGGTTTACTTTTTTTTTGCCACGAGGCAGAGAGGTACTAAAGTCTGCAAGTCTCTTTAATTCCTCTCATAATTCCCTTTGGGAAGCATTTGATGCCTCCCTTCATTGACAGAAATGAAAGTGTGGTTATCTACATGGTGATAATTGTGCGGATTGTTCATTGTATCCCGTCGAACTGAGACCACATCCACTCTATCATCATTTGAAGTGCATTAAACTCCCCATACTGTTTTGCTGAACTGTAAAATAAATTGATTTGGGAAAACTTTCCTATAATCTACTTAATCTACTCCGATCTCAAGGAGCGTTCACATTGATCTTCTAATCCAAACGATCACTGTGTAAGTGTGTATGCATGTTAGCATGTTTCAGGTTTAGATTAGTGCAACTGTGTTTGTTTATGTTGTCAATGGCTCTTGAATCCATGAGTGTGTGTATTTGGTCCCCTAGTAAAACAACTCCATCAAAAAGCCCTTGACTGCGGAGCTATAAATTATTGACTGAATTAACAATGCTATCTTTACCAAAGTGGAAAGGTCAGGATCCTTTACAAAGTTCAGGAAAAGCCCTAGTCCATGAGATTAATTAGTGGGACAGTGAGCTTAAGAATCTGTTTTTCCAAACTCTCAACCATTTAATTAACATGTTTTCGCTTTCTGCTAAAGTAATTGCCATCACACACCCCCAATTCTCATTTTATTTATCTAAACAGTATCTCTGGCAAGTGGTTCAGCACATTCAGATGTGTCTGCACACATCTGATCTGGAAACTTCCCTTATCGAGCCAATGAATACTGCATATAGAGAATCCAATCACTTTTCACTAGGTGTTTTAGCTAGTTTGCTCATAGATTAATTATGGTTATTTAATACCGTTTTCTCATATGTTATTTTGGAATACACCAATGGGACATTTGATGTCTTTTTAGGTAATGCAGGAAGGCACAAGTCTTGCGTTTCTTCGTTTCTTGTGATGTAGAGTTGACCTTTCTCATGTCGAGACCCGTTTCAGCATAGCGAGAGCCCTGTAATGATCTCCTCGTTCTTCAGGAGGGCTACTGATGTTTTCTCATCACTGACCAATTTAAAGCTATTTGTTCTACTCTCTCTCAGGTGCTGAGCTTCGTGGATCTAAAGTGCAGGTCAATGGAGATCACATTTTATTTGTAGTTTTCCAATAGAAATCAAAGCTTCACGGATCGTCATTTTTGGATGTGCTTGTTGTTAAAAAACGAGAATGAGAAAAAGAGATCAGTTGTTGGTCTTTAAGTAAATGTTCTCACAGCACGAGTGCTTCAAGTGCAGATGATTGAAGTTGGTGCTTTGATTTGTGAAGAATACCATTATTTGTGAAGTTTTCTAGCACTCGTTGGGTTGCATCATTTGCCTCTAGCAGTCATATTCTTCATCTGGCATCCTGCAAGGGAAAAGACCCATTGTCTGCGACTGTTTACGGCTCGACCCTTTGGCAAACGCTCATTAATTATGCCCCGTCTTGGTGAAATCATTTCTGGGAGAAGCAATTCAGCCTCTGTTCCTTTCAATTCACCCGGCTTGTCAATCATCACCCCCCGCAGTATCCCACGGAATGGAGGTGTTATATTCCGCCAATTATCATGTCATATACTCGAAAATGTAAATGAACGTGTGTGTAAAATTAAATTTATGGGTTGTCAGTGAAGAATAAGAACCAGGAGAGCAATTACTTATCTGCTTTCATCTTTCAAGCTCTGATATATCATGCAGAAAACGCCAGCGTTAAATGCTGGAATTAGCATTGTGCGCGACTCGGAAGTGAGTGGGCCGAAACTTCAACTTTGTCTCGTCTTTTTTGTTTGGAAAAGCAATGAAATGAAGATGTGTATCATCTGTCGATCTGCTAAAAAGCTAATGAGAGGCTGAGGGCCATATCCTGATTTCATTTTATTTCTCGCCGCATTTGTCATTTCGAGCCACTCTTCGGCATGTTCGAGGCTAAAATGCAACTTCAGATTACACAGTCAGCCGTAGTCGATAAATAAACGTAGTGAATTGTTCTGAAATTTACATGTTTATTGTATTCGCAGCACTGTGGTGCAAATGAGGTGATCGTTGGTTATTCAGTCCAAAGCTCATTTAAATATACAAATATTGGGTGTAATGAGAACATCTCTTCTTGTATTTTCATGCTTTGGTCTTTATATTGTCATTTAGGCCGGCGCAGAACCCTGGCTGAACCTGGGGGTAATTACACATCACAAATGTGTCTTAAGGTTTAATAACATTGAAGGTGTAAGCATACATTTGCATAATTACATGCAGCTGTTTAATTTGTGACTTTGTTGCTCTGTTCCTTTGTTTTTTTTTTCTTCCGCCACCTTCTCCCTCGTCACACCTTTTCTCCCCAAAGAGAGACAGACAGAAAGAAAGAAAGAAAGAAAGTGTATTTGTGTGTGCGCTTCCCTCCGTGGTGGTGCTCATTGAGTTTTGGGGCCAGTCTAATGAAGAATGGTGCTTGGATTTGTTTGAATATGAATATGAGTGGGGATGGAGTGTGACCTTCAGCTCCGCTACTCAGTTCATCAGGATTAGTCAAGCTCGGCGCTCAGGAGCGCTAATGCATAATGACTTCTAAAATGAAAAATGTGTAGTGACCATGCAAATGTCTCTGCTAATCAAAGAGGGGAACCTGAGCTGGGCCGAGCCAGGAGACTAAAACAAGGACGTGTCAAGGCCCTGAGAGCTCAGACGTACGGGAAGCAATCAAGCGGCCTTGATTAGCAAGCGCGAGGAGCAGCTCGGACTCCTCACAACGTCTAATGGAGCCTCACATCTTTTTCTCAAGCTCAAAAACCACAACAATAGAGATGTTTACCTGTCATGACGCCCGAAGGCTCGGCTGTCTTGATGATAGACAGCATCTGTCGAAGCTGCTCTGTTGGGCGATGCAACACGCAGCATGCTTCATAATATACAAAGAATGCCCTGTAGAGTCAGTTGTAGACAGGCGCAGTGTCCAGGGAAGAAAAAAGGAGGGGGAAATTGTTCTTAAAAAAGCATTTGTATGGCAATTATTTTTTATTCTGTTCATTGTTCAGTTTTAGATACAAGCGCAGAAATGAGTCACATTAATGTAAATGTTACGTGTTTCCAGAAAACCTGCTCGCTTTATTTCAATGCTGGGTTGCGAAAATATTTTCTTTGTTTTGTTTTTTAGCCCAAAAAGTTCTCTCACTCAGTTTGACAGCTGGCATTTTAATGATTCTTATCATTTAAAAAATGACATGAATTTTTAAAAATGACATCTCGTGGAAGACTTGTGCCTCTGGCTGCTTTCTTCCAAGCATGCAACTTGGAAACTTCAATGCTCAGCGAGAGGCAACTGGTAATTCCCCTCACCTCTGTAAAACAGAATACTTCACAGCGGCTCAGCTTCAATCAGGAGTTTCTTGCAGACTTTTCAAAGCTTCAAACCCACGGCAGGCTGAATTCATGCTACGTAGCTTAGTTACTCCTCAACAGGCCATGTGTCCGCTTACGACCCACTGTCGGCTCTGGATGTGTGTCTTTCTGCTCGCCTTGTGTGTTGTAGCACTAGAACTCGCCTGAGGGAGTTGAAGGGTTCAGCTAATTAAGGTCCTCCTCTATTTAAAGCACAGTGCTTTTCCCACTGGGAGTAGCTGACAGAGTAAGAAAGTACACATGCATCTGCCAAATGATTACATATACTGCACTCGCACCATTTCCAGAGAGTTCGAGAAGAAGCTCTTGACTATACAGTTGAAGAGTTTTTATGTGACATGGTTAATGTGACATTCTCTACGTCGCTGTCTCTCTCTCTCTCAGGTGCCAGTATCTGTGGCAATGATGAGTCCACAGGTGATCACACCCCAACAGATGCAGCAGATCCTTCAACAGCAGGTCCTGTCCCCCCAACAGCTCCAAGCCCTCTTACAACAACAACAGGCAGTCATGCTTCAGCAGGTAAACACACATAAACACCCTCTCACTCACCGTCCCATACGCACTCATGTTTTGAAATGGTAGCATAGAGATCCTCTCTTTCTCTCATCTGTCCTTGACATAGTTAGATCAGAGAAACAAATATGGACCAGCGTGTAATTAGTTGTTTTCAACTGGGACATCTTTTGGGGACAAATGGAGCACAGAAACAAGCTAGTCAAATAGAGTTAGCCGTATGAATGCTTTGAACAACACAAGCATGATTTCACGTGTTGTTTGGTTTCTTAATGTGTCAGAGCATAATTAGCATTGCAAGACGCATTGCATTTTTAGTGTTGTGGCATTGGCTACTATAATGAGCATTAGAGTAAACTAGCATGCTCTTTCACAGTCTTCTTCTACAGGTTTTTACTTTACCATAATGAAGCAGCAGTTTGAAGACAGTCTTGCTGAGTGAGTTTGTTACAGTTAGTTAAACTGTCAACATGTTAGGTAAAGTAGTTACAGTAGACATTTGAACTCTATCTCTGCCTTGAATGTCTCTCTAAGTATCTGCCAAGGGTCTTTTTGTGACATAAATCAGCAGCACCTGCTGAAAAACAACTTAAACCAGCCTAAGCTGTTTGCTAGTCTTAGCTTAGCTTAGCTGCCTTACCAGGCTGGATATAGACAAGCTCAGCCAAACTAGCTAAAAAACAGCTTGGCCTGGCTGAGAGACGATCTTTAACCAGCTAAGACCAGCAAACCACTTTTAAGCAGTGGAAGTACAGTTGAGGACATGAAATAATGAGGAAAAAGGGGAGTTTATAAAAAAAAACAATTGTATTGTCCGCATGACGCCATTTTGTGTCGTAGCATGCGAGCTAACAACTACGCCACATCTCTGACAAGAGTAGATTATATCTTCAGAAGTGATTTTAAAATCTCTTAGAGTGAGCTCTTCATTAAAAACATCTCCATTAACTCAGTTAGCCTTGATTATAATTAGGTCTGTATAAACGGTGACAAGTGTACTGAAGACGTCTCCCGCTGAACGAGATGGGAGAGCTCGGCTCCTGTGTTCTGACGATGAGGACAGCACTCTGAGAAGAAGAGGAGAAGTGTGCTAAATGCATTAATTCACAATGATGAATCCTCTCCTTTGAGTGCTTCACATTCATTTTAGAATTTCACTGCCTGTCAAGGCATCAGAGAGGAAAAAAATATATAGGCAGTAAGATTAATTGTTCCTCTAGCGGTAATGTGCAGCCGCATAAAAGTCCGTATGGAGATCCATGATGAGGGGAAGTGCTGGTCTCTTTGTCTCGACCAGAGAGAGATGTTATTTATGATGTGACATGCAGAAGCACATCCAGGCATGTTGTGCAGCCTCAGGAGCCTGGAGTTGGCTACGAATCTGTTTGTTCTGTTGTAGCTCTGCTTTGAGGTATGGCCACACTTATGTGGGAAAAGGGAAATAAGTAATAGATATATATTCAAGCCATATACAACAGCTGCTTTGTTTTGTCACAGATGTAGCCTTGCGGTTAGCTCTGTATATAGCAGTTATTGCAAGCACTCTTGTGAGAAACTTTATGGAAATGGGAAATAAATTGATAAATAGATACAGTTTCTTTTGTCACAACTTTATCCTAGGGTTTGGCGCATTTGCTATATAAACATTTACACTAACCACATTTGTTCCAAGCAGTTAGTGCAAGCATTCTTATGATGACCTTCTTGGGCAAAAGGCAATAAGCATGAAATATTTTTAATCCATATACTGCAAATTTTTTTGGACATAAGTGTAGCTTAGCGGTTAGCACATTTGGTGTAAGCATATGTTCTTTTGTACAGTTTGTTTCTTTCCACACATTATGATGGTCTATGTCTTTCCACAGCAACACCTGCAGGAGTTTTATAAGAAACAACAGGAACAACTCCATCTACAGCTTTTGCAGCAACAGCACCCTGGCAAACAAGTGAAAGAGGTACAAATCACACACAACAAACATATGCATGATGCAAAGTAAAGGTATCCTCCACGTTCGTCAACCACGAGTAAATCAGTCTGTGCTGTCATTACAAGAGAGAACGCT
This sequence comes from Scardinius erythrophthalmus, assembly GCF_964197995.2. NCBI lineage: Eukaryota > Metazoa > Chordata > Actinopteri > Cypriniformes > Leuciscidae > Scardinius > Scardinius erythrophthalmus. The sequence goes on along the minus strand of NC_138224.1, from coordinate 4,632,517 downwards.
CTTTTACCACAGCTAAACTTCTTCTGCATGCTACCAAATGAAGTGCTCAAATTAGGCAGACAACATTGTCAGGTGATCTCAACTCTGTCCTTGACGGCAATTCAGAGTTTTAGCGTACCACACAGGGTTTGTTCGTTAATGAACCACCGCGGCGAGTTTGGGCCGACGAGCAGAAAAGTTGGGCCGCAGCGAGCTCATAAATCAAACTGTCTGACAGACAGACAGAAGGAGACTGAGAGAGAAGGTTGCTGACACGCAGGCATCAAAAAGCGAGGCGCGTCTGAGAGGGGGGCAGCTATCCAAACAAAACGTGTGGAAGCAGTTAAATTGATCAGCTAGGTATCGTGGACGGGAAACGTCCCCCGCCCCCAGCAGTCTCTTCAACTAGCACCTTATACCATTGTCTGTCTTCAAGCAAGCCATTATGCAGGGCCTACAGAAAGCAGGACTGACCTCCCGGAGGCTTTGTTTCTGTTTGGATTTGCGAATAGATTTTTTTCAGGCCCCAGCCATCAAATATGGAATAGAAATTGCTCCCTTATTTCTCACGAGACAGCGGGGCCAATCCGCATGGCTCACTCCATTATGCAGTCTGTTTTCCAGTGAGCGCATCACAAGTTTTGCCTCTCTTTCTCTTGCTCTCTCATCCCTAAACTAAGAGAGTGAGGTCTTCCTCACCGTTCTTGACTGAAGGTCTTCCTCTGGAGTCTGCTCAGTCCTACCGCTAGTGTAATTCCAAGCAAAAATTGGAAGTTTAACTTTCCTCCTGTAATGGGGGTCTTTGCTTTCTTGTCACTGAGTAGGCCGTAATGTATTCTGACAGGAGAAGAGGAAAGGGAAAGGGGACGGGAGAGAGAGAGCTCAAGCTAACAGGGTCTCAGCAGAAACTAGCTTTCAGTTTGCTAATGGACCTCTGGAGACTTTGTCCACAGAAGCAAACTTCAGTCATTTTTAAGCCAGACCTCCTTAAAAACAGCTAATAAACTGAGTCTGTACGCCATGGAAATGCAACTACTACACCACTTTACATTTCCAAAAAGCCAAGACTAAAGAACGGTGTCTTGTCGCAGACATTGTATCACATACAAAATTATACAAACTTTGAGCCTCGTTCATGATTCACTAACAGAATGAATTTGCATATATGAGAATTTACGTAAAAATGGTGTTACTAACTAGTACAACAAAATTTGATGTTGGGCCTGTTACATGAAACGTGCTGAATGAATTTCTGTATAAAAGTGTAAACTACATCTGCAACAATTTTCGTAAGAATGATTTTACGAACAATTTAACACACACATTCATTCTGTTATATTTTAATGAACGAGGACAAAAAAAAATTCTATTAGCGATTGCTTTTTGCTAATTATTTTATTTAATTTCACTCAGTTTAATACATATTTTGTTCCTTTTTTTGCAACACTATTATAAATCTATTTTGCAAGTTTATTTCTGTCCATATTATGTGACAGTTTATGTGAAAATTGTTCTGCAAACCATTTACAGACATCTGTATGGTTGGTGTTTCATGAATAAGATCCAATATACGAAAATGTTGCTTGCTGTAAATACTGTTATTTTCAGTTTAATTTCATTCAGTTTAATGCTTTGTTTTGGGTTTTATTTAACATGTAATGGGATTATCAGGTTGGGGCAATTTATGTCTTTATGAACATTTTACACAAAAAGTGTTTCATTACACAGATGTTTTGTTCGCTGTGAATGATGTGAATGTAGTTTTGCTAATCCTGTTTATGTGATTTAACAGGTTTATTTTTGTCCGTGGAAAGATTTCAAGCGTAGTTGCTGTGCTTTGATCACTGAAGCGCTGCATTGTTTTTCTGTGGTTTCCCTCCACCGCTGCTGCTGCTGTTGTTGTTGTTGTTTTTGTTGTTGTCTTCGCCAGCTTATGCAAGAGGCTCGACTGGCGGTAAACAGGGTTTGGAGGGGATGGAGGGGGTGGGTGCTGTAAATCTCTCTCAGCCTCCCTCCCTCCGTCACCCCCTCCCTGTGGCCCCATAAGCTGTAATGGACCATTAGAAATGCAAGACAATTAACTATCAATGGCGAAAGGAGGGGGCTCCACCCCCCACCCACATCTCAAACACAGTTCTTAGTACACGCAAGCAGGCGAGGCGAAGAGAACGAGACAGCAAGGTTTCACTTGGGCCACATGCATTACCGAACGCACTTTCTCGTCCATGTGTGTGACTAGTGTTTTGCGTGTGTATGCTCACTCACTCTCTCTCTCTCTCTGTTTCACTATAGCAACAGCAGCAACAGCAGCAGTTGGCAGCACAGCAGCTGGTCTTTCAGCAGCAGCTCTTGCAAATGCAGCAACTGCAGCAGCAGCAGCACCTGCTCAACATGCAGAGGCAGGGCCTCCTCTCTCTGCCCCCTGGCCCAGGACAGCCCACCCTCCCCGGACAGACTCTGCCGCCAGGTAATGTCCTCACGTGACCATATGAGAGTTCGCGTGTGTGGCTGCGTCCTCTTTTAAACTCCTTTTTTTTCTGCTGCAGTTTCCTTGCCATTTCAGTTTTTTTTCTAGTTCTCTTTCTCTCTTGCCTGTGTCTGTGTTCTTGTTGTTTTCCTATCTCCCCCCTCTCTCCCTCTCTCTCTCTCTCTCTCTCTCTCTCTCTCACTCACCCTCCCCTCCTTGCCTGTTGTTGTTGTTTACGGACTCGCAGTGCGAGCTCAGAGCTGTGAGGAAGACGAGCTGTTGCCATTTGCTTTTTTCCTGGAACAAACACCTGGTGCTATACTGTGTTTATCGAAATGGCGCTGGATGACAATAGTTTGAAAATGGCTCTTAATTGGAGTATAATCGGGGCGACAAAGAGCGGAATAGTCATTTTATCATCCAAGGGATTATATGATGATTTGATTCTGCACACAGAGGCTCGTTTATGAATGCATAATCATGTGCAGATGAGTTCCTGGTTGCTTTGTACTTTCGGATACCAAGGAAACGAAGCGAGGGATGAGCGTCCAAGTCGATCTTGCACCGGTTTACCTCCAGATGCTTAAGTGCGATGCCCAGGTTTCGCAGCAGAGCAGAACAGGTTTACCTACCTTGTTAGAAAAGGGCAGACGGTAGCTCATAATGAGAGTTTTGTGAATTATTGTTTTTCTAAAGCTGTTTGTGGTTCTCTTGCAGCTGGTCTGAGCCCCGCCGAACTCCAGCAACTTTGGAAAGACGTCACCAATAGCCATGCCATGGAGGACAACGGGCTAAAACACAGCGGCTTGGACTTGAGCACCACCAACAACTCGTCCACTACCTCCACCAGCAACCCCAAAGCATCTCCGCCCATCACCCATCATGGCATCTCCAACGGCCAGTCCCCAGCCCTCAACAACCGGAGAGAGAGGTACCTGAACACACACACATGCTAAAGCTGGTTTATTCTTCCACTTACCTGATCACCATTGGGCCCCTGAGATCCAGCTGGATTGGCTATGTAAAGTTACCATGGATAAAAGCGTCTTCTTCGTTTCACTTGACGCAAACTCTAAATCGCTTTTCAGACATACGTGATCACAGACCCCCCGATAAAGGGTCTCATGTACACATGAACACAAAGATGCATTAACAAACACAAACCAAACAGCCATTTAATCTACTTTTCATGTGCGACACAAAAAAACAGAAGAACAGTTGATGTGTTTGTCACCATTTGCAAAAGGAAAATGCTCATTCCTGCTGAGAGAGGGCTGTGTGTTTTTGTTTGTTTGCTCATCAATAGTTTATTAATGTCTGGATAACAGTTGAAATAAGACAAAACCTCCCTTGAGACAGCGCACTATTGAACGCAGTGCCTTCCGGTATATCAAACGCATGGAGGTGCAACTTTCAGTGGCAGGAACACACAGCTCACCTCACTGTACATTAAGTATTTAATACCTCGCTTTTCTTTTGAAATTGCTTTGCCGGCATGGCTTGTCATGTAAATAGAATACACTATGTCGGGTTGGCATTTCCTGAGCGTTTATACGCACAACGACCCTTTTATATGCTCTGCGTCTGCTGTAAAACAGATTCGCATATTTCTCTATGTATTATTCAGTCTGTAGCGGCCATATGTTAGTACATAGCAACAGCCGTTGACTTCACTGGGGGGTGGATGTGTTGTGTAATTGGTTTCAAGTATGTAGCGTCTTCAAAGAAAGCCCTTTCTTGAGAGAGATATCTTTAGAGGCAGAGAAGAAAAAGCAAAAAACAGAGCAATAGAGAGACAGGGAAATAATTTAAGAAATAGGTTACCCTCTTTTCTTGTGTGTTGGCGGAGTCTCTCGGGTCCACGGTCGTCCGTAATCACAGAGTGTGTTTTGTTGTCAGAGCCAGCTGCTTTCTAAGATGTGCTGGATCGATAACGGCAAGGTAAAACAGCCGGTGAGGTTTGTGTGTGTGAGCGTGTGCCGCACACAAACACAGTGTGCTGGTCTGCTTAGCCTCACTTTCGCACATTAGCCCCTCAGCACCATTAGAACCGGTGGTCGTAACTTACCGCAATGTCTTTTCACAACAGGTTGTGTCCTTAAAAACGCCAGTTCCGCAACAAATGAATCTCCTGGTGAAAATTAAAGCACAGATGCTGTTTTTTTTCTGATATTTTCACAAGTTGTCCGTAATGGCTTTACAAGGTGAAAGTATGTGGAAAAAAACGTTGATGGGTGATTTTACTTGGCCGGGCCATGTTTTTTTTTACACACCCGTGTCTCCTCAGCAATACTCTGGATCAATAATCAAAAGGTGGCCTGATGACGAGAGAGAGCGTGTGTTTTTCCAGCTTTTCTGAGCATCAAGTCCACATTCACCTTCTCTTCACAAGCTTTCATGCCAGAGAAGTGCACTAAATTGTGCCGTTTTAACCCCACTTTAGGTCATATCATCCTAACAGGTGGCAAGTTGCAGCCACCATGTTTTTTGTCTTAATTTTTAATGCTCATTATTTCTCTTTCAGTTCACTGCATGAAGAGACTGGAGCGTCGCACTCCCTTTATGGTCATGGAGTGTGCAAGTGGCCAGGATGTGAAAGTATTTGTGATGACTTTGGACAGTTTTTGAAGTAAGTGACCATCAAGAGAGAATAAGTTCAATTATATGCAGTTGGACTAAAGCAGTAGTTTGTCTGTTTGCTCTGTATGTCTCTATATAGAAACAGTTTGATGCTTATTTGATCTCTCCATTAACAAAATCGAATTATTCAATCTCAAAAGTTTTCACAGTTTAGCTCACACTGAGCTGTCAATCCACAAAACGGATAGCGAATCTCCCTGCAGATTTCTTCAGTACACCTGTCAGCCTCTCAGAGGTGGTGCTCAGAATGACCGTGCGTCTCCAAGGCTTTGTGAGTAGATGATGGGTTGGAGCCGAGAGGCAGAAGCTAATGGCAACCCGCATAGCCGTGCAGTGTTGTCATGGCGTGGCTAACGGAGTGAAATGAACTCTTCATGCTCCATCAACAATTTAGTTAATTAGCTCATTTGTAATTGGTCGGCTTTGTTGCCGGGACGTGAGTGGGGGGACATCAAAGGAGAAGGTGTTTGCAGTGCTGGAGATTGCAGGTTATCACGTTGCCACTCCGAGGAAAGAGCCTCGCCATCAAAGAATGGAGAATATTCTATGAATATTCTAATTAGATCCGTAATTAACTGTGAAATAATAATCTGGTGCGTTTGGAGGGTGTAAATGTCCACGTCAATTCTTGTAAACGGCTTTTGAGAGTGGCGACATCGTTCTCTTCTTTTACAAACGCCCCAGATGCAATCTAAAGAGTCCACATCAAACAATTTAACGTCTTTGAGTGCGTTTCAACCATTTAACTAGTTAGTTATGACTGTCAACCAGAAGAACATATTTATCTCAAAGTACAGGGTTAACTCTTCCCGTGTACCCCATTGTCACTCGTTTAATCACGTTCATTGCAGCATAGCACGCATCAGAGATCATGTGATCTTTTCCCGCCAAATTCAGCTCACCGCTGTGTGCAAATCAATGGTTGAATAGAACTTAATAAAACTGCTCTGTGTCTGACAAGCTGTGCGGTAGGACGCCGTTACAGCAATCAGCCTCCAAATCTTTGTCGAAATGGGGGCGAGACACCCTCGTTCGCTCCCGGAGCCGGAGACGCCCGTACTGTAACTCGTACATGAAAACACTCCAACAAAAGACAGTGTGATCTGAGCCGGCGAGATGCCGGGTGGCGCTGTGCCTTGGAGGAGCGATTGTCGGTGTCAAAAAGAAGCTTTTAATGTCGTTCGGAGATGCCAGTCACTGCTGCGTATCATCCAGGTACACACGCTTAAAATGGTTTACATAAAATAGGTGTCAGATTCAAATGGCACCTTTGATGGGGAAGCAGAGGGCGGAGGGATTCACCCAGCCTGCGTGAGCTTGTAGCTCGCGGAGAAGAAACCAGCCACGGTTTTGTAATCTTTGTTGTGTTGCTGAGAAAGTTGTCAAGATCAGCATTTAAGCGCAGCTCTGCACTCTTTCATGCGCCGCGCACCTGGAGAAGGGTAGCCAAGAGGTGCCTGGCACATTATATTAGCTCTGAAGTTCAAATAGACGCACGTGAGCATGCATGCGAGCGGGTACACCTTGAGACGTGTGTATTAATGCAACAAAGCACACGTCTTGCGGGTCTGATTCAGGGCAACTTATTTGGGGGTTATGTGCAGCTAAAAGAGAGGGCTAATGAATTCATAGCGTTCTAATGTTGTTCTGCTACGCAGGCGATTTTGTTATTGTTTAAGCTCCAGATTGCTCCCCTAGTTCTCTTATTGATTTCCTCTCACATGCTTGAGAAGAGTCAGAACGAGTGTGGAGAGAAAAATACAGACGTACCTCCTGGCCTGTAATAAAGATTGACACGCTGTCATCGCATGCTAGCATTTGAAGTAGCGTCTTTCCAATGTTGACACAACAAGGGCCTGTGTGTCTCATCTCAGTAAACAAATCCTTGCCTGTCTTAATCAGGCTTTCGCCGGGAAATGTATCTTTCTTTTTCACCTACCTAACATTTAACACTGGTAAAGCAACCTGTCGAGCTTCCACCACTTAAACTGCAGCGTCTTAAACTGGGAGCTCATGAAAGCCAACAGGGAAGTGCCTGGTTTCATTAATCAAGTCCATGTCCGGTTGAGGGAGATGAGTCCTTTGAAATTAGCATAATGATTTGATTGGTCCGCATTGACTGGAAAGGGCAAACGTGAGATTTAAAGCATATATTTTGCAGCTAGCTTTAACTCAACTGATTTCATTCCATCTGTGGTTTTCAAATGCACTTTTCAGTCTGCTGCGTACCTGTCCATCTGTTTCTTAGACCATCAGAGCCCTCATTCCCCATCTCAAAACAAAAATCAATATGCCTATAAAGTGACCCATAAATTACTGACGGCTCCAGAGATGTTTGCTCAGAGCGAGCGGGCGGCCCGTCTCATTCTCCTCTCACCTCTCTGTTTGAACTAAACCCAGCGCCACAGGCTCATTAAGAGATATTGGTGACTGCATCTCACCCCCCTCCAGCCCCCTGCTTTTATCAATGCATAGTCAAACACCTACAGCCTGAATATTTCATAGCCATGCAGTAATCTGGATGTAATCACCAACGTTAACTGGCTCTCGCTAACGTTAGCACTCGCAAAAGACTCTGTTGTACAGAAATATGTTTTTCTGCTGGCTACTAAAAAAGGTCATTGCCATTTAATTTAACTTTATATCTCACAATTGGCAATTTATGTGTCACAATTATGACTATATATATTAGATTTTAATACGTTACGTTTCACATAATTGCAATTAAATTTCTCACAATTGCGACTTTATTGCTTATAGACGCATCACAATTTTTTCTTTCTTGTTAATTGTCACTTAATCACAATTTATTTCTTTTTTCAATTCATTGTGACTATATCTTACAATTGTTCATACTTTCCCAATTCTTTTCCCTCTTAATTGCGATTTTATATCTAAATGTATTTTTTCATACAACTTGCATTATATTTTACAATTGTAAACTTGCATTGCACAGTTGTGACTTCATGTCTCACACTAATGACTTTGTAATAACTGTGCTTTTATATCTCACAATTGTGACTATTTTAACAACTGTCACTTTCTATCTCCAAAAAAATGCTTAAAGAACCTAATATTTTATACTTTCCAATTCTTTTTTTTTACTCTTGGAAGTGGAATCGGGCTTCCATTAGAAAAGAAAACCTCACGTTCCTAAAAGAAACAAGGAAACGAGATTAAGATCTAGATGGTCGCTAATGAGAAACGGGGCGTGCAAGATAAGATGTGTTATTTAGCAAGCTACCTGTCGGGACAGAGGAACTAGCCAGTCGTGGCTTTTGAAGCAGCTGTAATTTATGACATCCACCATACATCAAGTGCCCAAGATAGCATTATGAGCATTGAAATGAAAAGGGTATTTGCAGCATTAGTTCCCTGCGAGGGACCTGATTACATGATTAATGAAATGCCCCTTTGCATGCGCATTCTGAAACAGCAATTAGGCACGGGGCCGGAGAAAGGCACCAGCTCTCCAGTCATCCTCACCATTTTTTTTTTCAATGCTATCTCACTCTTGATTTATAATGGAGAATATCTGAGCATTAGACCTGAAACGGTTACAATAGCAAAAGCGGGCGTGATGGAATGAAATAATTTTAAATGGGCACAGGCATAATTGAAAGGTAGCGGTGGCCATTGTGTTCTCAAATGTCCTCTGCTTTGATTGGCGTGTTTGAGGAGGATTATGAATACGTTGTTATTTTGCGTTTTGCACATAAACAATAGCTCGCGCTATGAATAGAGAATGAATAGAGAAAATGCTTAGTAGTGTTAAAACTAGCTCAGTGTGGGTGGGTGTGTGTTTGCGTGCGCGCGTGTGTGTGTGTGTGTGCGCATTTTAAGCTCACACTAATGCACTGGAGGTTGTACTGTAAATGATCATTGAAGGGTCTGCAAGCTAACCTATAATTACAGGAAAGAGAGTGGCAGCATTGGCATTTCACAAGCATGTCTTCTAAAAGAGCGCTTTGTGGGTTTGTCACCAATGATAATTTAGATAGAGGCTCATTACCGAACATCACAACACTTTTAAAAACCTTTTCGCCTCCGTGCGTTTGCCGGGAATAAAGGTCTATTTTAATGGTGGGCTTCTTTTGTGTCCTGCAGACAAAATCCAATCAAGGAAAACCGCCATTGACTGCTCTTGCAGTCTGAAGTGGGTTTTTTTTTCCCTGCGTAATATTCTAATGAAAGGATGAGTAGATACATTTAATATGTCGACGGAATAATGCACTCTCCGTAGGAGGCGCTTTTTAAATGTTACTCGAGTTAAATTGCATTTATTATATTTATTTCTTGATAAATGTAGAAGACAAAACCTCTGTGCGAGGCCTTTTGTACGCCAACATCCCTCATAAGCTGTTGTGTTCTGAGCGCTGCCTCTCATTCGCATGACAGTCGCTCTATTGTGATGTTAAACACCGGCTTTCAACAAGCGAGAGACACACTTGTTAGACAGCGGCGGTTTGTTAAAAGCTAATGGGCTGGACGTCCTGTAATCCAGAAATCATATTCATCAACAACGGTGGTAGTTGATCAACAGCAACCGCTTATTATTAGTTCAGGCCGTGTGTGTATGTGGGGTTGGTTTTTCATCAGTTTCTCCTGTTTGCCTACAGGCACCTTAACAATGAGCACGCTCTGGACGACAGGAGTACCGCCCAGTGCCGAGTACAGATGCAGGTGGTACAACAGCTAGAGATTCAGGTACAGTAGACCCATGAATATAAACACATGCACCCTGAAAAGAACAGTTCAGCCAAACCATTACAGTTCTGACATTTACTCACCCTTCGTTATTCAAACCTCCATGACTTTCTTTCTTCTGTGGAACACAAAAGAAAATGTTGTGTCTCCATACAAGTCAATTTGGTTTAGCATTGCTTTGGACCCCATTGACTTTCATTGTTTCTCAGCAGAAGAAAGCAAGTCATACAGGTTTGGAACAACACAAAGGTGAGTAAATGACAGAATTGTAATTTTCACTTTAAAGACAACATGGAATGACATGGAATTTACATTTCATGTGTGATTTGTAGGCTTATTTCTTCACAAACGTTTGACCAAAACTGACAAAGCTTAGCTTTACCTAGTTCACATACTAGCTTACGTAACACTTTATTTCAAGGTGACATAGTTACACGTTACTACATGTACTTACTATAGTAATAACAGTAAATTATGCATAATTAATCCTGACCGTAACTCTATAGTAAGTACATGTACAGTAGTTCATTATTATTACTCAGTACTTATTTGAGTAAGTACAATGTAACTACGTCACTTTAAAATAAAGTGTAACACTAGCTTATACTTGAAACTTAGCGTTGTGTATTGCAAATATTATTAGCTCTTATAACAATGTAAATTGCCTGTTTGTCATTTGTATAACTCCGTCTGTAAACACTGAGCTGTTGATCTGTTTATCTGACCAATGACAGATAGTGGGAGTGTTCGGAAAGCCTGTTTTTTTTTTGCATTTGCTATGTATTAAAAGCAGGAAATATTTAAAAATGACTTAATTTTGTCATCAGGGCTTGAATGAATCCTCGGTACCAACATGTTGGGCTTAATAAAAGTAAATCATGTCAATTTTTAAGTTCATGTTGTCTTTAACACACACTTGTTAAACTTTTACCGCTTTTTTGCAGCATGACACCAAACATTTCCAGTGCATTTCATTAATTAGCTTGTTGCCATAAAAAACTTGCAGCGCATAAACTGTAAAAATGCACAAGGGACACCTTGAGCAAATCCATCCCAACAAAGGTGAAAACCATCACAGGCCTTTATAATTGAATCATGGTTTGTGCTTATTTTCTATCCCGTCCAATTAATATGCGCGCATCTGGGCTGGACTGTGTTAATTAAATACACTTTGCACCTGAAGGAACCTCTAAAGAGAGGCACTATTTTCAGTAGCTGGAGCGTGACCTTATTAAGGTGTCACGCTGGCGAGATAATGAGAGCAGTGATTGAGGGATGCTATTACTCAGCGCTGCGGCCATCTCTCCCGCCAGTTAACGCTCTGTCCTTTGCCTCACACCTTCCGGTGCACCATGGGATACGCCGTCAGGGTTGCGCTGGGGTTAAAACCCATCTTTCTTCTGTTAATTTCAAATAAATAACCAGTTTCTCTTGCTGTGTATTTGCAGCCCGTGCTTAGTTTTTTTTCATGTAGATCTCGCCGTTCCCTGGCGTTTACTCGCTCAAAAAGCCGCCTTGCCTTTGTAGTGTGGATTGCTCTCTGATCGTGGCCCCTCTAAGCCTCCGTGATGCCCATCTGAATGCAAGCCAAGCGTTCCCCACAACCTTTAAAGGTTTTTACGCTCGGCGAAACCCTCCCTATTTATTTGTTGGGCTCTTGAAACAGAACGATGAATAATTCTTGTTTATATGTAAAATAACAGACGGACATCACGATTTCTCCCTTGACTTGTTCTCTTGTTCGCTGATACCACAAAGCCGGCGCGCTTACACTGTGACCAATTACAGCAGCGCTGCTGTTTTCTGTCCTTCTGGGCTTTTTTCCGGTCTTTTTTCCTTTTTTGTCCTCTGTCAGTGGTAATGAGGCCCGGTTCAGAGCTCGGATCCCGGCTCGCTGGTGGAGTTCAAGGCGGTGCGCTGTGCGGGCCGGTCCCTGTCACTCTCCGTGAGTTAGATTGATGATAACAGATCGCCGGGGCACTAACTGGACCTCAGAGGACCCGGGAGGAGGCAGGGAGGCGGGACCGACTGGCACTCTGTTTGCGGGACCCCTTCACCTTTCGGCAGCTGCTAGATCCAGTCCAGCCCTAACAGTGTCCACAGGACTTTGAGTCGACGACCAGGACCCTCTAATTTATGGCCTGAGTATCTTGTTACTGTCAGAGCTTTGCTGACCTAAATTCTGCTATTGACAAAAAGATGAAGTGCTATTTGTTTCCGGTGACCTCCGAGCACCACCTTCAGCTCTCCATCACCGCACCACGAGGAATGGTTCTCTTATCTTTGCTTTAATCTGCCTCTCTCTCTCTCTTTCTCTCTCTCTCTCTCGCTCTCAGTGGTTTTCAACTGGTTTTGCTTCAGGTGTCCAACACAGTATAAAACTATTTTTATCATCTTAAAGTAACAAAAATGTCCTTAAAATCAAACATAAAAGGAAAACACTTTGCAAACAAGTTGAATGTATAAAATAATGTTTTTCTTTGTTTGTTTTTTTACATAAACGTATACTTTTACGCATTTATTCATCTTGGGTATTGCTGCACATACTAATATGTTTTAAACATTAACCGTCACCGAGATTTAAAAAAAGAAATGCTCTAAAGAAATATAGTTAATTTAAGTACATAAAAAAGACGAGTATTACCAATATTACCGATTTCCAAAGGAATTTGCTCTAAAACATTTGATGCTTTGGACAAGAAATGTGATGTTTTCTATCCTCAAAGCTGTGCTATCTGAACTGTACTCAAGTTTATGGTTAATTGAATTTTTATTCATTTTTATTTGCATTTAACATTGTTGTTTTGCAGCTGTCCATGACCCCATCAGAAAATACTTTTTTGGGTTGCGACCCACCGTTCGAGAACCACTGCTTTATGTCTGTTTCTTTGAGGCAAGCCTAAGGAAGCCTGTTCGGCCGTATGCAGGATTTATTACAAGCAGACAAGCTCGATAACAAGATGTATTACTGTGGTAGTCTGGGGAAAATCACTCATTTCTAAAACTGGTCTGTTTTCTTTTTTCTCTCTCTCTCTCTCTTCCTCCCTCTTTCCACTAACAGCTTTCTAAAGAACGTGAGCGTCTTCAGGCGATGATGGCACACTTGCACATGAGGCCTTCAGAGCCCAAACCATCACCAAAACCGGTGAGTGCATATTGGTACGCGTACAGTAAACAGGACTCGGATGGTAAATGAGCTCTCTAAACACGGCTGGAGGATGAGAGGAGAATGGGATTTGTAATGCCTGCTTTCTTGGGACCCTATCAGGAAGGAGAGAGCATTAAATCATACACCCGATCTCAACCAAAAACGCAGAGCCATTACACTCTGATGGCTTTAGCACGGCAAACAACCTATTGGAGGGTAAAAGCTATTTAGCACCGCGACCGCAGGCACACTTAAAGTAGGGGGAAGACGTTTTGTTTCAGAAAACAAACAGTTTGAAATGATAGATAGAAACTGTGATAAGATGATCTGTAAAGAAATAACCCGTAATCTGTAAACATTCAGAGATATTGCGGTGTGTTTGAAGAAAAAAATTGAGCAATATTTGAAAACGGCCCCTCTGTCTGGATCCATGTAAAGAAAAAACCATCAGATTTTCACCCAGATATGTTCTTAACCATTAATCAAAATACAAAAGACACAGAGTGTTGTGATGAAAATGAAAGTGTTTACAAAAAGAGAGTAGGCTGTGATAAATGTTATTTATCAAAATTATTTATTAGATATTCAATATTTTGCGAGGGAAAACATTGTTAATGTGTTTCCACCGCTTAGGAAGTAGCTAATTTCACCAGTATAATTTTTCTCATCACCTCCCACCGTATAAAGCAGATAATCACAAGACAGAATAATTATCCTGTAAATCCATCAGGAATCGACTGCTCACCTCTGTCGATTTATTATTCAAGGTTTTTTTTTTCCATTCTCAGAACTCCAGCAGCACGGTGAAATCGACTCTAATAAAAAACGTTCAGCCTATAATCCGCAACCGCATACGAATGAATAATATTAATGAAGTATTACATTACATAAACCGCACATGAAAGGACTGCTAATTGCATTTGATGATGAGCAATTAATGGCGAGTTCTTAAATAATCAGCGAGGGTCTGCGATTTTTTTTGGCACGCTCCTTTTTGTCTTTTAGTGCAAGCGTTGGGCTCACGCGAGCGCTTCAGCGTTATCGGTTTTGCAGGTACAAAGGAGAACACGTGTATCCTCCCCGCAAAAAAGGATGTTAGAGATAATATGGTGGTACTTTCACACCCTCGTACGCACAGGGCCATCAGAGAACCATCCCACACATTTGATAAATATTAATAGTGCGAATTTATTAGCACGACAAAATGAGCACCGACAAACGCTCAACAGCTATCAGTAGCCCAACACAGGGTGCGGGTACACTGTTATACGACCCCATTTAAACTCTGAATGGCACTTCATTAAATGTTACCTTTTGGCCATGCCATGGATGGCTGAAAATCAAAGTTACCAAGGCTGCTAGTCCTGAATAATGAGGGGCTCTTTTTTTCCCAACCCCTTCCCTTCCTCTCAGCCAACCTTGAATATATATTCAGATGAGCAGCAGTAGTAAAGGGCTGATCCCTATATTCTCATTCACTCCTGCTCAGTTAAGCTTTAATAAATTCCATTTTGCAAACACCGGATTGTATGCCTGCAAACATGTTACGCTTGTTGCCCTAACCAGGTGAGGAGAAGGAAGGAAAATCTTGTCTTAACATTTTAAATATACATGCAGAACAGTTTCCCCGCTCGCTCGCTCACTCACTACTGATAGGATTTATTATGAAGTGCTTTTTAGCAGTGTTTGACAGTGTATCAAAACCTTTTTAGATGAGTACTGTGTAATTACGGGCTGATGCGGTGGTTTGGCTGCAATGAGAAAGACATTCAGAAGGGCCATCCTTAAATCTGGTGCCGTGACCCGGGCCCTGACGAATTATACAATGTATTTTACACATCAAACTGTTTTTGCAAGCAGGGTACAAATGGCAATAAATTTTGCACCAAAACTTTATTTGTCTCTCATATTAGAAAGCTACATTTATTAGTATAATTCACACAATTATTGCTAACTGTAGTGATGCGCATTTTTGTAACGGTGAGAAAAAACAAGCTTTTGTTTTCAACATCTGTGGTGTGTTTTAAAATTGAACCATATATTCAATGTGGGAAAATCACAGTATTTACTTATTATTTATTCACTATAATTCAAGTAATAAAAATTTTTTAAATAATGTGCACCAATAAATTGTTCACATGTTTTAGAAGTAAATGGGGTCCTTTTTAATTTCAGATTGACTTTAAGACACAAGTATTTACTCAGCGTGTGATGTTGTGATGTCAAAAACATAACCGTTTACCCTTTTGCTAAGACATCCCTCTGGTAGACATCACGTCTCTGTCATTAATTTCCTTTCAAGGTCTTAGTTCCAGTGGTTAGCCAGAATACAACATTCCCCTAGAGGAGTCATTGATTTTCTCACAGTGGTATAGCGCGTGCCACTCTCTGTGTTGGCATTATCTCATTATCATTATAAGTGGAGCTGTAATTGTCTATAGAGCAGCCACACGGTCGCCTGAGAATAGCCAGCTTGACATTTCATTGTATTTATCAACACGTGCCACAAGCGATTGTTGATGTTCAACCGGCGGTCGTTTTCAATTCCAACAGCACCGGAATTCCGCCTGCCAATTCGCAATTAAGGCAATTTGGTTTGAATATGTAATGATGTCATTACCATTCAAAGGAATTACCAGTGAGACTAAAGGTCAGGATGGAATTTTCCACTCGGGTGAAGTTGAGACACAAAAAAGTGGTGGAGGAAAATCCGCATAAGTGCGTATCGATTAAAAACCTGCCACTGTGTTTGGTTGGTACGACAGGAAGAAAGCGAGACGGATCACTAGCGAGGTTCCAGGCTATGGCAGAGAGCCAGGTGATCTCCTCACTGTGTGTGTGCTTTGCATCCAGGGAGCTCTTATGCGATAGAGATGGGCCGGGATAACTCACAGCCTGATCATTAGATAATCTTTAACAGCGTGCTCTAATTAGAATTCTTATGATACAATTTCATCCTGTAATTAGTGCAGATTGGCTGTTTCCTCCTATGCTTATTAGGGGAAACACAGCTGTAGGAATGAGCCAGCACTCGTTTAAAACGTGCGCTCTCTCTCTCTCTCTCTCTCTTCTACAGCTGAATCTCGTTTCCAGCGTCACAATGTCAAAGAACCTCCCATCTGTCTCACCCCCCAACTTACCTCAGACGCCCACCACGCCCACCGCTCCAGTCACACCCCTTTCCCAGATGCCCCAGGTGCCCAACGTTCTCAGTCCAGCCAACGTGCCCAGCATGGGCGCCATGCGCAGACGCCACACCGACAAATACTCCATGCCCTTGTCCTCAGGTTTGTAGAAGCTTTTTTTTTGTGCTTGTTTGTTCCGGTGAGCTTTTTATGCAAATCAGGCTCAAATCAAATCATCAATATTCAATGAATTTTAATTACAGGCAAATATAAAATAATGCAATATTTAAGAAGGCGATGCATGTAAAAACATCTTCTTGTTTGATGTTTATATTTACTGGTCTTGTGCAAGTGTTCAGAGCAGCGGGAAGGCATGAATTATTCAAACACATACAAAATATCGACGTGGGCTCTAATTTCATGAGCGTGTTAATGTTTAAGATTTCTCCAGAGAGAGATTAATTAAAAATGTATTTAGTTGGACATGTAAAATGCTGATTTGAGGTGTCCCCCCCCACACACCCCAACTCCTTCCGCCTCTGCCGTTTTAATTTGATAAAATCCTGAATGAATTCCTGGCGGAGGCGCGTTTAGCAATTATCCCAGGTGGCGACACTGTGGTTTATTTTTTTATTTATCTGCTGCTTTATTTCTTTTTCTCCGCAGAGATCGCCCCAAACTACGAGTTTTACAAGAACGCCGACGTCAGGCCACCGTTTACTTATGCAACCCTCATCAGGCAGGTGAGTGGGAAATAAATTAGCTTTAGCCTGATTAGATTGTAATTAATTGCTGCTTGAATTAAGTCTGGGTGAGAGCGCCTTGACGCACTCCAGTCTCTAACGCACCGCTTAATGGCATCTCATCGCAGGCTATCATGGAGTCAGGTGACATGCAGCTAACGCTCAACGAAATCTACAGCTGGTTCACACGCACCTTCGCCTACTTCAGACGCAACGCCGCCACCTGGAAGGTAACGTGTTACGGTGGCCTGTGAGGGACGATTAGCAGCGATTTCGCCTCTTTTTAACCTGCCTCCTGAAAAGGGCGAATTCTCTCTTTATCTCGCTCTCGCTCGCCCGCTCACTCTGTGACAAGTGAAAGAATAATTCAGCCTCTGATATCATTTTCTAATTTGGTGCAATTAATAGCCTAGTCTTGACGGGGAGGTGTGTGCTCTGACGCGCTAATTACTAACCAGCCACTCAATCATCAGCACCTTTTGTTAGACGTGGCGTATTACTGCTTTCTCAGTGTCTCCTTTTCATTTTTTCTCCTTCCCCACCCTGCATATTATTGGTTAATTACGTTGAAGGATGGCTGTTTGCCTTGTAGACACACACCACTACATCCCTTTTCTTGTTGTTGTTGATGTCAACCAAGGCTTCGTAGACACTGTAACTCATGCGGCCAGACAAAAAGCCAAGGAGAACAAGACAAATGGAGAGAGAGGTTAAGGCCTGGCTCTAAAGCGCTAATGCCTCTGTCATCCAGGAAACACACTTTATTTCCCAGGACAAAAGGCCTCATTTGTATCTCTGTCCCAACAAATACATTGTCAGACGGGGATAAAAAGAAAAGGAGGATACAATAAAAACCATCCTCTATTTTTAGACAGGGCAGCAGCAGTGCGTGTCGATAAGATACAGTACACATCTGTTTTTTCCTCTCTTTTAACCTCTCAAAGGTTTCTCCGGCTCTCATCAGCATGCCGAGCATTTCCCAGCACTAGATTTAGCAAAGTGAATTAATTTGGATTTGGATTGCTAATGATGCTGGTGTATGATTACAGCTCCACAAGGGTGTGCAATAGCTCCCCGTACAGATGCATGCTGGGCCACGACTCATTTACTGCCAGAGCGCCTGTTCGGAGACGCTTGAACGAGCGTTTTTAGGCATTTTATGGCCTTGTAGCCGCAAATGCATCCCTCTTTGCCTCTGTCCTTATCAACCGAAATATTTTAATCTAGTCCCGACTGGAACAAAGAGGCAAAGCAGGGGCTTTCAGCATATTCGGGTCCCTCCTTCTACAATAGCGGAGCAGGAATTTCCATTTGGATCCTCCCTGCTCTTTTGTGAGGGCCCAGGCAGGGCCGGCTGGTGACGGGCTTGTCATTTGATTAACAGAGAGAATTTTTAAAAAGGAATGAAAGGTGATTTAATATCTGTGCTTGGTCTCATCAGCTCAGCTTGGGGATCGAGCTCTCAGCCCCGCCAGCTTATTAGTTATAACTATATAGCATGCATAATAAAACTGCTCATTTGCTCATTAATATTAAAATTATCATATTCAGAGCCATGGGCATTAAGATCAATCAAATCCTGGGATTTTCAGGTCAGATGCGAGATCTGCTTATGAGGGTTTTTTTTTTATATATATTCCTCTCTCTCCCTTTTCTTAGAGCAAAAAACACCCACCCCTCAAATAAAACATGAAAAAATGTAATATGAGCAAAGGTTATTATTTGGCTTCTTTGCTGCATGTTTTAATTAGATTCTATTATGGCGACATACGAGTCTTGCCGTATTTCTTTATTTTCTGCTTCATGATTATGAAAGAGTGTTTATGGGTCATTTTGAAAAACTGAATAAATGTATTTCTGTGTTCTTAATTATTGTAATATAATTTTCTTCTGCTTAAAAAAAAACTAACTGCTGAAAAATGTCCCATAATTTAGTTTTATCTGCCATATTTATCCCATATCCCATATTTAGTTTAATCTGCCATAACATGTTACAACAAAAATAGTCTTCTACTGTTGATGATATTGGGGCATTAAATAATTTTATTTTAGAATAGTGAAAATGTGGCTGTGATATTATTGGTTAATATATGTGGCCATGATTATGACAAAAGAAAGCTTTAAAAAAATATTTAAAAAAATGTATTCTATAATGTGCACTGATTAATTATGCACATTGAGACCTCTATTGAAGTAAATATGCCCATCTTTAATTCCATATTTGTATGTTTAACAGAACGCAGTGCGACACAACCTCAGCCTGCACAAGTGTTTTGTCCGAGTGGAGAACGTGAAGGGTGCCGTGTGGACCGTGGATGAAATGGAATATCAGAAACGCAGATCTCAGAAGATAACAGGGTACACACACACACACACACACACACACACACAGTATAAATGTCTTTCAGATGACGTTACAGTCAGATTAGTAGTAATTGTTCAATATTTGTGTTCAGGAGCCCGACGCTGGTCAAGAACCTGCCATCCAGTCTGGGTTATGGGGCGGCTCTCAACGCCAGCTTACAGGTAACGCGTGTGTGTGTGTGTGTGTGTGTGTGTGTGTGTGTGTGTGTGTGTGTGTGTGTGTGAGGTTGGCACAGGCAGTGAGAGTCTAGAAGGACACCGTGTGGTAGAGGCAGGTACCTTCTCCCCCAGCCTGGCCTCAGATTGATAGCAGCCTGTGCAAATGCGAGGGCATAATCATTAATATTTATCCAAACTGTCATAAATGATTTGGCTTCGCAGTGTCGGCCAGCGAGCTGCTCGTGGCAAAAACTTTAAAATTTAATTACTGTATCTAACTTTAATGTGCAGGAGGCAAAAATGTCAGGAGTCTTTTTTTTTCTTTTTTTTTACTGTTTTGAGGTAAAGTTTTGGATGGTTTCATTATCATGTGGATGCTTGTGCTTTCTTTATTCGCTGTTCATTTGAGGCCTGTCTTGTAGGGTGAAGAGATTGTTTTTGCAACTTCAGAACTCTCCCGTAGTTTTTTTTTCCCTGCAGTTTTTATCGTACGGAGAGACTGATTCTTCAGCAATAATTCGGAAGTGACTCAATAAAAAAGAGGAGATAATCTTGAACGAGCTGGAAGCCGTGCGCTGTGACATGCCGCCTGCTGAAACGGCTTGAAAATGCTTGAGTGTAACTATTCCCTCTCTCTCTCTTTCTCTCATAGGCTGCGTTGGCGGAGACCTCTTTGCCGTTGCTGGGTAATCCAGGCTTGATGAATAGCGCGTCAGGTATGATGGGGGCGAGTCCTCATGGACTGATGAGCGGCAGCCCGACCGGCCTATTGCAGGGCACCACGCATGAAGATCTCAACGGCACACTAGATCACCTGGACACTAACGGACACAGCAGTCCCGGATACTCCCCGCAGACCCAACTGTAAGTTCACTCCTGCATTTAGACACATCTCAAGTTATTTAGACAATATTCAGAGGGATGTAATGGGCAGGGCTTGATTTTATCCAACAAAATTTGCTTGGATCATGAAAAGTATTTTTTGTGGCTAATATTGCTTGTTTTTTTTATCTGCAATTACACCAGCTAAAAAGAAAAACAATGTAAAAATGATGTATAAAAATGAATTGTGCAAAAAAAAAAGGCCACTGCATTTTTTTTTAAGTATATGGGGGTCAATTATGTTTTGTATTTAAGATCCCAAAATGATTAATTATTACAAAAAATAAAATTATTATTTATAATAAAATATTTAAATATTTTGTTCTTTCAGATCAGGAGTTTTAGCACTGAACTTGCAGTGGTATGTATATTTGCAAGGTTCCTAAATTACATTTAAACTTCATATGCTCAAAAAAAGAAACACACAAAATCATCTAGACCTGAGGTTAAGTGTACATTTGGTTCTTGGATTACAGCTCTTACCTATAAATAGGTAAGAAGTGAAAGGCTGCCATAATTACAGATTCCCTTGTAATTACCCCACTGTCCACATCGCAGAGGTTTAGATGTTATATTTTATGCAAGACCGTTCCTATTAATATTTAGAAGCTAACTATATCATTAATTACTTTAAAATCTTTGCCTTTCCATCTTTTTTAATGGCTCAGAGAGAGAGAGAGAGAGAGAGAGAGAGCACAGGCTGATGAAAGATTAATGCGGTGTCGGTCGGAGGAATGGTGATATAGAACATGTGCTCGCCCTAATCAGTGATGTCACTCATGCTGGATGGCTGTGTTTACCGAGCCAAAGATAGTAGCACAAGGGCAGCGGGAAGTGTGTCGTACGCAGTCAGACTCGCGCACACACACATTTGAGTTTCATGCGTTTTCAGTTGCTAATGCTAACCCAAAGACACTAATAGCTAAAAAAACACACCGCACACTCCAGAAATGTGTGTTAATGGGAGTGTGTTTGATTCAGAAGTGGGACAGTAGTGTGAAGTGGGCCAAATCTGAGATCCAGACAGAATCCCTGTGTATTCACTCCCTCAGGTTATTTAACTTTTAATAATGGACAGTTAAGTCTGGTGTTTTTAGACCCCTCTCTCTCTCTCTTTCGCTCCTTCTGCCTCTCCGTCTTTCATATTTTCTCTCTTTCTGGCTGAAGCGTTAAGACATAAATGCTCAATAAAGGTGAAATCTCTCTTACATGACCTGTACATGCGCAAAATGGAAGAAGTATGTTTTGCGAGTGGCTTTTTCGGGGCTGCATTTAATAATGAAGAAGCTAAAGAGGACAACACATTCACATTTTGTCTCCTGAGAAACAGAACAATTAGACTAACCTTTCTCTGAACATGTTGCATTAATGGCATCAGACCAGATAACCACGCGTGTACACATAGGCCTATATGATTTTTGCCATATCTCTTTAGAGGAGAACAATTTAAGCTTGCTTTTATATAAGCAAAATACAATATGATCATCTAACAGTCTCTTCAATGTAAAATACAAATTTATTTATTAATGCACATTTTATCCAGTGAATTCTCGATGGATAAAATCAGGTCCTGCATTTTTGCTCATTGTTTATCCAGTTTCACTCACTTCATTGAATAAAATGGGTTGCAAACTGCTCGTCTACCCTCGTTTTTAAGGGATGATGTGCAGTCATTTAAAAAAAGCAAGCTTTGCGCCAAAAACTTTTGCGGTAATCATTCAGGATATAAAGACATATACATATTTAATCGCTATTTGCTGTGACTGACCAATCAAAATCAAGCATTCCAGAGAACCATGTAATAAAACGTGGTTAAACCCACACACTTGAAAATAGTGGTGTTTGCCGTAATAGTCATCTCTGATCATTTTGGTTTAGGGAAGTGTCTTACTTGAGTGTATACACACACACACACACACACACACACAGACTGGCACAGACTCCGGCTCCAGATTTTCTCATGCCAGCCTCTCATTAAACACTAAATGTCTCATCCTGACATCTTAATACAGTGGAGAAGGGACGGCGAGGACTAATCATTTCTCTCTTCCTCTCTCCTTCCTCCTCCAACCTCACTAGCATGCCGCTGATTTATAATTAATGCAAATGAAAGCTGTAAGCCATGCTTCTTCACATTAGGAGTAAAGGCCTGTGTCGAGCTTAATGGCCAGTGGAACGTCGGACCGACCGGGATCATTTGTCTCGCCGTAATATCTTTAAGTATCTCTGTTTGTTATTGTACGATAAATGTGGCCAGCAGAACATTAGCTGAGCGCTGACGGTCAACGGTGTCTTTTGTAGCTCCATCAAACATTATGACAAAGTTGATGTTTACTAACGTTATAGCTTCATTATTATGGCTGTAAGAGCAGTAAAAAAAAAAAAAAATTTAATGGCAAATTACAACGTTAACAAATGTAATTGCAGGTGAAAATACTGAGAGAATGGCATGATGGGATATTCTAGCCTAAATCAACACTTTTTGAAGACCAAAGCTTGATCATTTGTGTAAATATAATTATATATTTTAAAAATATTTTTTTTTTGGTCCCAAACAGACGTTTCTTAACATTGTAGCATCATCATTATGATTATGATGGCAGAGAAATGACGGGAATAAAACATTTCACACAGTAAAACTATGATGACAAAATAGATGTTAACATTATAGATTCATTGGTATGGCTGTAATGCCTGTTAAATGATAAAAACTAATGAAATTGCAAAATTGCAGATGAATATACCAATGAGAGCAAGGCATGATGGGATATTCCCACCCAAAATGCCATAGTTTGAAGACTAAAGCTGTTGCTGCGTTATTGTACGATAAATGCAGCGGAGATTACACACATTTGCATAAAAAAAAAATACGGGAAAGGACTTCAGTAATAAGCAGCGACTGTAACAAAAAGTTGCAATAAAAGACATTGTTGACTATGACTAGATGTTTACAAACTCTAATGGGAATTATGATAATGAATTCTAAAAATCATAAAAAATTATTAAAATCGAATAAAACTGTTAAATTAGTCAAATGAAAAAGAACTACATTGAAGGTTGATGGTGCTGTATCTACCCAAGATTACACTGTGTGACAACCAGACGCTATTGTGCTTGAATTAATTGCTTTAATAAAGGAGGGAGAAGTTTTTAATTCGCAGGTATTTCTTGAGGGTGTGAAATATATCACTGCGGTGGTCCGACAGAGTCGCCCCATTTCTCTCCAGCTCACGTAGCCGAGTACAGGAGACAGAAACATCCTGCCGCTTCCACATCTGAATATTAATCTATTTTGCTATAAATATTAAAGTAATCTGTACCTTTTAAAATTCTTTTCATATTCAAAGTTCCCCGTGCCATTGATGAGCGCGACCCAGGAGAGAGCAGCCAGACACGGCCTAATACAGAGACTAGTTGATAAGGATTCCTCCCTCTCTCTCTCTCTCTCTCTCTCTCTCTCTTTCTCTCTCCAGTCCAGTGGGATTTCCTGATGCATCCGACGTGTCAGAAATAATTAGGTTTTGTCAGATTTATCATGGTAGCACAAACCTCTCTCCCTGCCAAGTGCCCAAGATCATGTTAAGCCTTGTTTGTGTATGACAGAGTTATTATTCTTGTTAGTAACCTAACTTCCGCCCTCTCTTCGGCATCTCGCCGCTCCTCGCCAAACCGCTTCGTGTTTTTTTTTTTTTTTTACCCTCCTCGCTACATTTATTGACAGTCGGTAAAGATATTCATCCATTTGGAGTTAAAAACATGGATCATGGTGTCCGAGGCAACTGGCAGTCTGAAGTTGATTAATGGTGGAGTCTAGCTGCAGGTTGTCTCCTCACTCGAGAAGTGCCACCACGGCCCCTGCATATTAACGAAGGCCTGCACTTTCTATTAACAAGATAAAAAATAAAAAAAAGCTCCACTCTATCCCACCCACCCAACAAACCCCCCCTTGCTCCAGGGGCGAGAGGATGAGAAATTCTCCATTATTTATAATGGGGCTGCAGCTACTTCTTTTTTCCCTTTTAAATAGCAGGTGCCATCAGTAAACTTCTCAGCGGCGAGCATATTTTACTGTCAACGCTTTCGCGTTTCCACACACGCTTCATTAATCGGGGTTTAATTGCTGTTAACGCTTTTTTTGCAACTTTGAAAACACAGACATCTTGAGTTAAGTTTTTTGTGTTGGTGATGAGTTTACACTTTTATTTCATTACAGTTTTGTAATTAGATCTTAGAGTTGCATTTCTGTTGACAGTGCTTAAGGAGAACTTACTTTGACAGCTTCCTGGAATACTTGAGTGTGATTGGTCAGATTTTGAAGAACCAATTTTCTATGTCTCTTTCCTTCTCGTATATAAAAAGTCATTCCAACTCTAATCATCTGTAATGTACATTTCTTTATTAATGTAGTAAGTAATAAGTGGGATTATGTGCAGTTAGATGATCATTATCGCAAAATAAATCTCTTAAATGGTCATATAGGATCTCGATTACCCTTATTATTATTATTATTATATGGACTACTGATCTAAAGTTTGGGATCTGTAAGAATGTTTTTCACCTAAAAACCTTTATTCAGAAAATAGACTTTTATGTTACAATATATATATATATATTTCAAAGAAACGTTTTTCTTTTGATCTGACGATTCATCAAAAACATTTAAAAAAAAAAAAAAAAAGAAAAAAAATTTCAGCACTAAATCAGCATATTTTATAATGATTTGTGAATAATCATGTTACACTGAAGACTGAAGTAATGACTGCTAAAAATTCAGCTTTGCATCACAGGAATAAATTACTTTTTAAAAATATAAAAATAGAAACATTTTAAATTGTAATAAATAAAAAAAATCTTTTGAATTCATATTTGACCAGAACTTTCTCTAAATTTCTCTAAAAATCTGTCTTTTACGCAGGCATCCAATTCACGTCAAAGAGGAGCCGCTAAACATGGACGACGAGGACTGTCCGATGTCACTGGTGACCACAGCCAATCACAGTCCTGAGCTGGATGATGACCGGGAGCTTGAGGAGGGCAACCTATCGGAGGACCTGGAATGACTATTTTGCCCCACCCCTCTGCAGTGGTTCTGCCCCTTTCAGGCCCCGCCCCTCAACTAATACACAACCACCGCAAAAGCAAAAAGACTGGACGCAGCAGGCGGGAGTATTTATTTAGCATGCATCTGGAGACTGGCCCGAAGAAAATCTATACCGCAGATCTTTAGGGACCACAGATGGACAGACATGAGACGTCTGCTTTTTAAAAACAAACATAAAAGGAAGAACAAAAGGACAAGACTTCATTCGAATCAGCTTGGCCACCTCACACAACGAACACGAGGCTCATGGACCGAAAAAGACAGAAGCGAAAACGGGAGCGAGTCCGTTCTGTAGAAAGCCAACGGCCACATATACTGCCAAAAAAAAAAGAAGTTTTAAGTTTGTGAATATCCAAGCCACAGTAGTCGTCGGTGTTAGATGCAATTGCTGGTTCAATTCAAGTTGTTGCTCTGTTATTTTTTGCACATGAGTAGTATCAAAAATTAGTGTCACTGCCTGTATGTCGACAAAATGTAAAAAAAAAGAGAAAAAAAAGCAGTTTTTTTGTTGTTGTTATTTTTTTTTTCCCCATTGTTGTCATTTTGTTCCTCCTGCGACTAAGCTTATGTTCATTTCCAGTCATGTTTGCGGCACCACCAACTGTAAATGGCATTTCCTAAAGTCACGTCAATAACACAACCGTGGTATCAAGACTGTTGCAGCCGTCCAAAAACAAGTACACAAAAAAAGTAGGTCTCGAGTCTCACTAGCTCTGTTTCTGCTGAAAACGTGAAACGTGATTCAGGTGCAACTCGACCGCTGAGAGGAAAAACACGCAAGAAAAAGATGCGTTTCTGCATATTCTTCTAGTCTCTTTACCTCCTTGTTCTAAAGCTTTGTCTACCTGCAAAGAGTCACAGGCAACAGCTAGAAACCAAAGCCAACACTATCAACGGCCAATAGCTTAGACAGAAGCCGCCAGACTCTTTGGTCAGTCTTCTGTGACTTTAACTAGTACAAAGAGAAGTTTTTTTGGCTTTTTTTCCACTAACTACCTTCGAATAACCTCTGGGATTGTCTCCTTTAGCCCTGTACAAAGATAAAGACGTAATTTGATCGACAGACGGAGTCCCGTGATGTCGCTCGACCCTGTCTGCCAATGAAACGGGAAGACCATTCAACTACCGTCATGAGGTCCAGAGAGCAGCTATAAATGGATCATGACCAAAATAACTATGTGGAAGTGCAGAAAAAGAAAAAAGTTTTTTTTTTGTTTTTTTTTTACTTTTGTATTCCTTTATTATTATTTGCGTAACTTGCCATCTTGTCATCGTTTTTACTAGTGAAATGTACTGTTCATTGTGACTGTCCAGCGTGTCATGTCTTATATCCGTCAATTTCTTCAGAGCCGAAACCGAAAATATAATAACCAAACTTTAAGATATCTAGTGAAGCCAAAAAAGTCATGATTTCAAGTCGATATGAAATGATGTGGCTTGGTTATATTGTAAAAGCAAATAACAGAGCCATGACAGGAAGAGGACGTTTGCTTTGCTCCATTGATTCAGACTCATTGTATAATTCATGGCTATACAGACACACCTAATGTTGGATCATGGGAAGGTTTGTGGTTAGACCGTCTGTGGTGTATAAGTAGCAACCCGTTATTTGAGGTGGAACGAGAAGTGATCGCTCGCTTTTATCCGGACGTTGCTGATGTCATCGAGGAAAAGCGGTTGTTGCTTTAAAGTTAAAAGTTTCTTTTTCAGTCAAACCAAAGTTATACAGATTTCTGCCTCTTCTTATACAGCAGATGAAAATAACGCAAAGCCTGTTTCCTTTTCTTCTTTCGCTTTCTTTGATTGTTCTCTAATGCAGAAAACCAATTTGAAACGGATAACTGCTTTGTGTTGTAACCGATAATGTCAAAGTTTGTATCTGTCTGTGTGAAACATACTGTGCAGTTGTTCCCGTTTCGTGCCAAACCGAGGAGTTGGCTGCTAGTTTAGCACACACACACACACACACACACACACACACTAATAATAAGACAGCGGAGCTGGATCCAGGAACAAAGCGTATCCCTTATCCTTTGCTGGAGTCAGCAAATTGACTTGAAGATGACATTCATAATAATTTTATGGCACCAAATAAAAGGACGCAGCGTCTTTGAATAAGAAGATACAAAAAGGGTTCTCCCACTTATCCAAAAAAGGCTTCTACCTCTTCACAACATGAAAAAATGGCAGATTGCACGAGTCGTTAGAACGCCACCGACACATTTTTCCGCCTAATTCACGCAGGACTTCGCCAAAAGCGCCAGTTTACATTCCCAAAGGCAGATGTGGAAGGTTTGCATTGAACTAGTTTGTCCTCAGACATTTGTAGAATGAATATGTAAAAATAACCTGTAAGGGGATGATATTGTGTTATTAAAAAATGCATGTCTAAATTCATTTGGTGGACTGGAAATAAGAATTAATTAACACATATAATAAAGCGTCATGATGATGATGTTGATGGACTAATTGCATAAAGTGTGCATACCTCAGCTATTCTGTTTCCGGGGGGAGATGATGATGATGATGATGATGATGATGATGATGATGGACAAAAGAAACTCTCAGCCACAGAATGCATATTTCCTGTAGAGTTTGCATGGGTTTTGTAAAAACATTTTAAAAAAATGTCTAAAATAGTTGCTTGCACATAATACCAGAAGAACCTCCAGATCGGCAATCTCCTCCAATAGATTTTAGGATTGTCTGGGTTTTTTTCTGGGATGATTTTGTCTGTATTTTGATAATTGTGCATATTATGTAAAAAGATACAAAAAAAAAAATGTTGGTGGACCCATGAATTTACCAGACATTTTTTTCTAAGCTAAAAAGCTAAGTGTTTTTTTGTTTTTTTCTTTTCTTTCCTGAATTTCATGAATTTTTACTGTTCTCTCATTGCTTGCTAAGAATAGCAAACCTGCTTTTCCTGCATCTGCGTTGCGTAGCTGTAAGGCTTTTCCTAATGTGTGTATTTATTGCTTGTACCTCTGTGCATACGTTCTGAAGCATTACGTCAGGCAGTTGAGTCATGTATCCTTTCTAATAACTATCATTCTCCGGGAATATGATCCCCTATGTATACAGTAAATTGGGACTGTAGCAAAGAAAAAAAAAAGAAAAAAAACATGTTTATGTAATTGGTGAATACCTTTTGGTTGTTTTTGCCTTTCAGTTTGGTTTCGTTTCCTTCGAATCGAGACTCCTTTTTGATACTTTTCATTACCGTGTACTGTGTCCATATGTTACGGATTTCTGCGAGAGTAGAGGTCACGATTGAGAACTGTAACGGCCGTTATTATTTTCTGTATTCATGGCTTTTCACTGCTGAATAAAATAAAGGACCAAAACTAGGATTTGAAAAGCAACTGTCTACCTCCAACATCAGGGAGTTCTTACTTTTTTTCTCCTTTTTTTTTTCTTTTTTTGTACACATATATCTTTTATTCTACAAAGACGCAGCCTGTGGAAATGGGGCTGCGTTATGCTTTTATGCAACGTGGAGGAATTTGTCGCAGGAACTCAAAAACATCTCTGAAAAAGAGAGGCGGGGAAAAAGAAAAACAATAAAACTTTAATAGCGGACTTACACGGCTTTGTTCCGGCTCCCGGCACCTCGAGTGTTGTTTAGATGAGGTGCTCGTAATGGACTCGGCCCGTGTTCTCCGTCCCCGGCTTTGATCTGAGGAGAGAGAGCGTGGCCCGGCACAGCTTACTTGAAAAGGCTATTTGGGATGCAGCCGGGCCTCTGTGGGGGAAACGGCACATCTTCCATGCATTTTTGCTGCTTTCTTTCGATCTGAGGCCCCTAGTTGAGTTGCAGCGTGTGTTATGTGTTTACGTGAACACTGAAAGCACGATGTAGAGGATTGGTTTATTTGCAAGAAATAATGCATAGAGCTGGGCCTTCTGCGTAGCCTGCATGTAGTCGATTGGCTGAGATTCTTGGTTATTGACTTTTCTGCACTTTAGAAGCAAACAAAAGTTGATTGTTATAAAACAGATAGTCACACCCCAAACTCACGCTATCTGTTGAGCCAATCTTGCTGTTTCAGGACGCTAATACATACAGATTGATGTTTGATCCAACGGATGTCAACTTTCAATGGTCTCTGCATTTCAATGGTCTCTGCATTTTAATTTAGCTCTTAAGATTGTGAAAAATTGCACGCTGTGCCTTTAAGAAAAGCATGCTTGTGGGTGTTAAATTATCTTATTCTTATCCTGGTTTTACTCTGATCAAACAAATGAACCCTTTTCCCAAGAAAACGGCACGTTTTATTTGAGGTCAGCGCAGACAGATGCGATTTAACCTCATTTCTGCCTTTGAAATTGAAATGCGTTGACCACAAATTTGCAAGAAATTGTCAAATTCTTAAAGCAAACTTGTCAAAGTCACGGGCAGGTGCTCAGGCGGGCCGTGATTGAACCCAAGTCCCTGGTGTGACCCCGTCGCTCATTTTCAGTTTTAGCCTGACTGATGGGCCGCTCCGTTACTTGCTTTTTACTCTCAAGGGATTCGACTTTACCACAAAGACTGAGCTACCAGACGCCTGAGAATATGTCTTTTAGCAGGTTCTCCACTGATCATTGAGAAGAATTTGGATTTTTTTTTAGGCTTCGCCCCATCAAAACGCCCCCCCTGCGCCCAGTTTGCTGCAGTTACTCCGGCTGTTTCCACGTTGCAGAACCTCTCAGGACGCTATTCTACTGTGCTTTTTATGCACTTGGAAGTGTTTGTGAATTCAAGTGAGGGATGGCACACGACGTGCAACAAGGGCCGCTGTGTACCACACAACATCAGAGCGAGCGCAGACATTAAAGTGTGAGCCACATTACAGACCCCTCTTTCAAAGGCCATGAAATAATAATGGCTTGTGGTTAGAGGTATCCGTGAGTCACATTCGCTGCTTTTCATAAAGCGGAGTTATTTACAGAGCAATGAATAAAAGAATGGGATAGTGGTGCAAGCCTTTTCCACATGAACTGAAAGAGCTGAAATAGGTCAGCATAAATTTAGTTCTTCAGGTAGAGGTCTTGTCATTAACATCCACTGGTGCAATGGTCTACTTATGACAACTGCGTAACTCTTTAAAGGGGATATATAATAATTCTTATGAATCAATCGCTTTTTTTATTGCCAATGTCTGAACAGATTAGCAAAACTTAAAACACGAGACCTTCCCTTCTTCCTAGGTTGTCTATGAAAGCCTGCAGACTGATTTTTATGTGAAGAACTCGGGGCGTTTTAGCCGGGAAAATCAAAAGGATGTGACGTTTACGCGCGCTCCCGAGAGCCTCTCTTCCGTTCTAGAACACATGGAATTAATGCTGTTCAGGATAATGCCGAAATAGCTATTCTACTTTAAGTGTAATATTAATGTGTCATGCAAAGAAAAGGGAGAAATTCAAACTACAGTCTCACATAGCCATATAGTCTTGCATTCTTATCAAACTATCATAACAGTGTAATTTTAATTACCTCATCTGTCGACATGATGATGGTGAATTTCAGTCTGGTGCAAACATATCCCCACCGCTATGATCAGATGATTTTTTACAAGGCCTGGTTTCTCGCATCGCATTCAGGCTCTTTACATGTGCACGAGTGCGAACACGAGCAATCAGTTCCTGCCTGCAGTTCAATTAACGGCCACCGGTGTCGCTAATAAAAGAGGGGTTTGCGAAATATTGCCCCTTTAATGTTTTCGGGATTTATTATAAGTCAGAATATATGAATTGTCAGAATAAACAAATACATTTGTTCCTCATTCCATATAAACAAGCAAAAATCATGTTTACAGTGAAGCACTTAATGGAAGTCTATGGGGCAAGAGGTTTAAACGCATCAGTCTTTCTACCTCAAAATTCAATGTCAGTGCAGTTTCTTTGTAATTTTTGAGTGCAAATTGCTTCTACATCTAGTTTTTGTATTTGGCCTAATTATTCTGTACCAAAAAATGTCATTATACAAGCTTTAAACTGTTCAGGTCTTCCCTTTAGTACTATTTTTTCTAGGCGGATGAACATGTAAGTGAATTCAAAAAGTTACTGTTTACTAAGTTAAAATTGTAAAAAGAAGTTGATAACTGTGATATAACTGTATACTGATATGTAACGGTAAGGGATTTTATCATAATGTTAACAAATTTGTGATTCTTGCAGAGCTGTACTTTCAAAACAGTGTGTATTTAAACATATATCCCAGTGCAAAGCCCCATTGACTTCCATTTTAAATGCATTACACATGATTTTTCTACAAACTGAGAGGCCTGTTGTTGAAATGATCGTGCATGATAGTCGACTGCATCTTTTATATGCAGTGTGTATACATACAACAGCCTAATTTTGTTGTCGCTCAGCAAAAGGCATCAATAATGATGTGCTATTTTGAAGGGAAAAAAACCATTGGGTTTAGAGATTGAGAGGCCAAAAGTGTCCCTCTCCACTCAGGCCTGACACTGTGTTCCTGATCTCCATTGGGGACTCGCCTGCGGCTGCAGAATCGCCTGCTAAATAGTCTGAGGCGATGGCAACGCTAATTGAGATCATCATTATTATAATTGCAGCTCCTAAAAAAAGTGTGTCTTAAATAATTTGCATTGCTCTCGAGTTGATATTGGAACACACTGCAAAAAATAATTGCATGGCTGCAAGGCACGTTTGGGTTGGACAGCTCCCTCTCTCTCTCTCTCTCTCTCTCTCTCTCTGTCTATCTGTCTCCCTCTGTCTCTCCTCCTCAGGGTTGCTGGTGTACACCCTGTCTCCTGGATGTCCCCATTACTGATTTGCTTTTCTGCACCGCCACAAAAACCACTGACACATTATATCACAGATCACTGAGCCACTTAAAGATGCAGACGACCATTTGAATTAAAATGCAAGAATTATTGTGGATGTTTATGGTATAAATAGGATAAAAAAAATGTTTGCGTGATGGGTGTTTATGCATGATGAAATGTATTTTAATGTAAGGGGTTAACAAAAACATTGATGAGATTAAGAGAGCTCAGCTGTATAATCTATAACATCAAAGAGAGAGAAGTGTATTTTCATAGCACATTCATTT
Organism: Scardinius erythrophthalmus; assembly: GCF_964197995.2. Taxonomy (NCBI): domain Eukaryota; kingdom Metazoa; phylum Chordata; class Actinopteri; order Cypriniformes; family Leuciscidae; genus Scardinius; species Scardinius erythrophthalmus. Next base: position 4,600,136 of record NC_138224.1, on the reverse strand, counting down.
ATACACAATGATAATTCAAAGTGATTTAAGCAGGTGAATTTGTAAGGTACACTTTTTAGTCATAAAGTCATAAATACTTGCTGACATGATACATTTTCCTATATTTTTACATATTGGGGATTTCTATCAGATACATATTCTATACACTATTGTTAGTGAATCATTTAAATTATGTTATTTTACATAAAATACTTTTTTACATTTTTTATTTTACTTTCAAATAAATCAAATTGTTATTGTAAATTACTATTATATTATATACTATTAATAAAACTATTATTATTGTTTTATAGTATTATTATTAACATCAAATCAAAATTATAATTTATATTTTTTATAATTTTTATATATATATATATATATATATATATATATACAGATTACACACACATAGCCTACATACACACACACACACACACACATATATATATATATATATATATACACACACACACACACATATAGACATATATACTATACACACACACACACACATACACACATATAGACATATATACTATACACATACACACACATATATACATATATACTGTATACTTACACACATATACATATATATATATATACATATAAAACATGTATATAATAAATAAATATTATATAGCCTATATATATTTTTTTTTTTTCTGGATCATGTTTTGTATTTTTTTTTAAATATGTATTTTTTTATTATTATTCAAAAGATAACAGATAATCCCCCTGGAACATTATGTTTTAAAAATTCTAAATAAAAATAATTTTAATTTGACATAGGCTAGATTAGGCTATAATTCATAGGTGCTGCTGTCAAATCAAAATGAAATTAGATGAACTGGCTAATCAAGTAAATGAACATTTATGAATGAAATGAACACTTGCCCAAATCAAACTATGAGATTTGATAGTCTATATAAAAATGCCTGAGTAATATTGCTCTCGGACCTGCAGCTCTATCAATCTCAGGCCGACCTCGGGAAACAGATCACGACCTAATTGCCAATTCATCAGAATTTATTAAAGAATGATTTCAATTACGTGCCACCAGTATAGAGAACTGACGCACCGAATTAAAATTTAATTAGGACACTCGATTGTATCACTCTCTTAAGTCCATGCATTTCTTTTATTTTTTTATTTTTTTCCTTTTCATCAACTTCTGAAGATGAACTTTCTGTTCGGCCTCGGCTTGGAGTGGAGGGGGGAATAGGAGAAAAAACAGTCTGGCATTAGTGAGGAATGGTGGGTTAAATCACTTACTGAAGATTTTTAATGACATTTCAGTGTTCCGCGCGTAATTACTCTTCATCTAAGATATCCCATAATGATGTTGGACAGTCTTGGTTCAGGCTCGCTGGCTCGCTTCATTAGCGTGTCATTCCTATTTCACATCAGAAGATTTAATTGTAATGCTGAATATGCACAGCTCGCCGCGCTGGCCTAATCAAAGTGGATCCACTTGTATTATTAATATCGGAATATCGGACGGCTTGCTATTTTTTTATAAATAAAAGAATACAGATGCATAAATCAGCTGTCATTTATTAGCATGGCGCTGGCGGGCGCGCGCGCTCCTCGTCACTGCGTTCATCAAGATTGAGAAGAGAGGGGTAAAAAAAAAAAGAAAATCCTGCATTAAATATACATACTAATTCTGGCATGAAGTAATCAGATTACAGAGCAGGTGACAGTGGGCACTCGCGTTCAGATGATTGGCAATAATGATGAGGCGTGGAACGAGAGGGTGAAAAAGACAGGAGGAGATGGATTAAAGGTTTATGTTGAATGGAAAAGCCTTCCTTTTTTGTCCAGTGCTTCTGCTGACCAGTGTTAAAACGCCGCGGTGTGTGTGTGTGTGTGTGTAATCCGGCCAGATGAACCCTCTCGCGCTGCTCCGGATAGCTGGCATTCACGCGCCATGACTGCAGGATTTAAATGGCATGACTCCTCAGAGATTAAAGCAAATATCTTTTCTCCAGCGAAATTAACTCGCTTTTTTCCGGGTGTCTCAATGCATACACAGGGTTTGCCTGTGCCCTAGAACATCACATTAATAAGATTTCAAATGTACATCTTATTAAATTATACATGCCGAAATCTTTCAATTAAAAATACGACTCTTAGAGCACAATTAATCACATTTCTTCTGGAGCTGAATAAAATAGTTTTTATCATTTGTAGTTTTCATATATATTTGGCCATTTAAATGTGTAAATATTTAACGCATGTTAAATATGCAAATATTAGGAACTCCACTAAAGATGCTGTAATAGAGTTTATAGTGACCTCTGGTCAAGGTCATGTGTTATGGACCATCAGCAGACATCACTGCAAACATTTAAAGTGGTGATAATATAATAAATCATATAATAAATGATATTCTCAGAATGTATCTTAAATAGCCTAATTCATCATATATATATTTTGTATTCTAAAATAGTTCTTTAGGTTTGTCTTAGTAGACCTCAGTCAGTGCAGACACCATTTTCACTGCATTTGTAATTTTGTGATTGAAACGGATGCTGTGAGAGATCACTGCCTTAACATTTTAATAGTCACTATACCTAGAGAATGAAATTACAAATACATGCACCTTTTTTCATTCTGACTGGATGATATGTATTGTCTTGTATGTAATATTGTGAAAATTCTGTTTAACTTCTGTCCTCTCTTCAGCATGATGAAACAAGTTTTGGAAGGTGTAATGAAACAGAGAGTATATATATATATATGTGTGTGTGTGTGTGTGTGTGTGTGTGTGTGTGTGTGTGTGTGTGTGTGTGTGTGTGTGTGTGTGTGTGTGTGTGTGCTATATATATAACCCATCAACAGCAAAGAACTGTACATATGCTAGCTTAACAGTCTCACATCTTTACTCTGGGATGCTGAACCTACATGGAGGAAATGTGGTGCCCGTGTATGAGTGTGTGTCCTGATCAAAGATGCTGTGGCTTCATGTGAAGAGCTCTCCTGCCCCTCTCTCTCTCTCTCTCTCTCTCTCTCTCTCTCTCTGTACCTGGTCAGTGAGCATCAGCATCATTTTTCTCCAGTGCATGTAGTCCGCTGCCTGATGATATTCACACCAATCTGCCTTTTTTTTTTCATCCAACACGCTTTTGATCTCTTATTTGCATGTAACTGCCTGTGGGGCAAGAAAATTATTTGGATGAGATTTTTTTTCTTCTCAGTAGCATCTTCTTAGTATACCAGAGGCATATGGATCTCTCTCTCTCTCACACACACACACACACACATCATCCACCATACAAGCCTTTAATAAGTCCTGCTTGAGTTTATCCCAGGATTGAAACAACAAACCCCTGAACAAGAGCAGGCTGTATTTCAAGCTGCCCCTCCGCCCGAGGTTAAAGCTGGAGTGAGTTTGACCAGATCTTCACACTGTCTGACGCACCAGCACAGATTCGGATACATTATGCCAGAATGTACAGAGAAGTTCTGGACTTTGATCAAACCCCTGAAACTTAAGCATTAAACCACCAAGCATGCCCTAGCATTGACCAGAATACCCTACAACGTCCTATAGCTTCAGCTCACAGCACAGCATCATGGTAGCCGCTTTTGTACGGGAGGGCGGGAATAAGGTTTTTCTCAGAAAAAGCATTAAAACCAGAAAAGACTGGTTTGAGAGAGACACAGAGCATTGGTAAACACAAGCAAACTTTAGCGGATAAGCCGCTAATAGACCCATACAGCAGAACTTCCAGCACCTTGAGTTTACCGTAGTGTTTCACAGAAGCACGGGCCTTGACTTCCCACACATTTGATGTTTTTAAACAATTTATATTTGTTATCATATCAAAGAGGAGGCGTGCAGTTATCAAAAGCATGCGAGGAACCCGCAGCCCGTGGGCGCTTTCCCAGCATCACATTCCTTATTCTATTTTATCTTTCTTGGTTTTGACTAATGTCAGTAACAGCTACCGGTAATAAACTGCTTGTTAGGATTTAGCTGTTGCCTGCGAGCGGAGGCTTTGATTCATTGTCAGCTTATTTGGCAGTGTTTCCTGATTACCTCTCGCCCCGACTGCATGTTTATTGATTGGAAGTTAATAAAACGCTCCGCCACTTGGGCGACTTCATTTAAAGGCATCGTCTGCCTTTGATGTGCGGGACGACGGGGCACAATAAACCGTCTTGCGTTGTAGTGTCAGCACAAAGCAGACTCTGTTTTGCGCAGGTGCTGTGTACGAAAACGCTGTTCTCAGTAAACTCAGTGTGATTCACATGGCTTTGAAAGTGAGATTTTGTGCGCCACCCCTCACATCTTCTCTGTTTACCAGGTCAGAACGCTTGGGTTGGTATGTATGCCTCCGTGCTTCCCTGTCACACCCGCATGTGTTAAAGCCCAAAAAACATCTTTAAAAATTCAGTCAACAGAGTCTGGCGAAAGCGAGCCTCTTGTTTGCTATTCATGTATGCTGGTATACATTGTATCATGGCGTGTCTCGCCGTGGGTCGTGGATCTGCAACATGGCCGCTCCATCAAATTTTGATGTATTCATTTATAGCGGTGAGTGAGAGTGTTTGTTTATAGATGAGATGTTTGCTTGGCGGATATCGGCAGCCGTTCCACCAGCATTCTGATGAGTCTTATCTGGGGTGGACATGCCACGGCGTCTCGGGAAGTTTCGTGTCCCTCGTGGCCTGCCCTGCTGGATGACGGTGAGGAGATGTGCTCACTGTATTTACATGTTTGTTTAGTGTCGGTTGTCCAGGGTTCAAGCTGGAGACCGCTCAGAGTTTGTGTTGTCCCAGCTAACAGGGAACCTTCTCTGAACGTTCTCTCAAAGGTACCAAGAAACGTTCTTCCATTAATAGAAGTTATCTAGTCTTTAATAATGTTCTTGCACTGTTAAAAGTTATTGTTGGTGTAACTTAAAAAAGTTAAAATTTGAAGTGCATTGAAATTAAAATACAGTGGAGATTGGTTTAATAAATAGAAACTCAAAATATTGTTATCTGAACCACATTAATTATCTTAGATAAAAAATTGTGATAACAAATCATGTAAATAATTGTTTACAGTGTGAATGTTTTTTTTTTCTGAAATGTTTTAATTGTATGTTCATCTAACATTTTAAATGTTACTACTTTCAAAAGTTACGTTCCCATAATGTTTGCAGGACGTTCCGTCCATTCTGAGATGGAGGTTTTATGCTTTTTGAAGTTCTCCCAATTGGGTAAATTTGAAAATACATTTTCACGCTGTAGTGTGAACTGAGAAAATGAAGGCATTGGAAATTAATGATCATGTCATGACACACATAGATATCAATGGTAATACCACCATTTTTGCACGTATACTATTCATTTTCATAGTAATGTTCATTGTGTTCATTATGAGAAAATGTCTGTCCTGCATCAAAGCACGAGGGCAATTGTGTTTTCGATTTATTTTGAGTGAATCCTGGATGCACCAGTGAGTGGGGAAATATTTTGCTAATAAAATGATCAACATAGTGTCGGCCCAGATCCGGCCCAGGCTGCCTGGGGCCTGTATAGAACAGCGTGAGAACTTTATTATGAATGCATTTTATGCATACGCAGTAAGAGAGTTTCAGTGTGGATGAGGATCCCATTTTCAAATATATCTGGATTAATGTAGACGTAACCTAAAGAGAATTCCTTTGGAGTCATCAGTTTCCCATTCTCACTTCTATCCAAAGAAACTTATAATGCATTTAAAGTTTACATTTTTTCAGTTTACATGTTCCCTGGGAATCGAACCTATAACCTTGGCATTGCATGCATCATGCTTTACTCTTTGAGCTACAGGAATGCAATTCTCTTCTCTTCTCATTTCATCTCTTTTCTCCTCATTTCCTCGTTTGTCTTCTCCCTATCCTTTCATCTTTTTTCTCATAATTACTCATTATAAAATGCCCAACGGTACAGCTTATACTCAAACTCTGTAATATGTAAATACAGATGAGAAAAAGTTCATTTACACAGTGCATAGCCATCTTATGAACAGACAGCTAGACACACACACATTTGCATGCATACACAAACGTCCCTTCACCGCTTTCCCGGCTTTCTCACTTTTTTTTTTTTTTTTTTTTGCTGTGCTCTTGGATTCAGCCCAAGAAGCCATGGTGTCAAAATACATTAAGAACATCAAAACATTTCTGTTTACATCATCACAGTCATGTCAATTAAATCTGATAAATTATTTAAACATTTATCTTCCATCAGCCGGGGGAATTTTTAATCAAGCTCAGTATTTATTTTAAATTAGCACTGTCAAGTGTGCATTTGTGTAAAATCCCTCGTACCATTAAAGATTTATCAGCTCAAATCTGTTGGCTTTATTTTACTGTTAATTGGCTAAGTGGAGAATGGCAGCAATGCGCTAGCAACAAGTAACAACGAAAGAGGGCAGGGGATTGGATGAATCACGGTCACGTGACAGGCTTAGATAGTGAGGTCACACAGGGGTCAACAAACTTGTCACTTACAAGAAAGTGTTCCTATAAGATGTCTTTAAAGAAGAGGTTTGCCCAAAAATGAAACCTCATTTACTTCCAAATGACTTTCTTCCATGGAATTGCATTGGAAACAATGTTTTTTTTCCCATACAATAAATGCATATAGCAACCAGGGGAAGTCAACATCCAAAAATGTATTTATTTATTTGTTTGTTTGTTTATTTATTTATTAAATAATTAATAAATATTCATTTATAAATAAATAAATGCTTATTTATAAATAAATGCACACACGCGCACGCACGCACGCACACGCGCACACACGCACGCACACGCGCACACGCGCACACACGCACGCGCACGCGCACGCGCACGCACACACACACACACACACACACACACACACACACACACACACACACACACAGTCCACGACTCAGCAAAAGTGGGTTACATAAAACAAAGCTGGACAAAAGACAAAGGAAGCGAGAGAGCTATAAATACACAAAGACTAATGATTAACAAGATGCACCTGTGAGTAATCAAACAATGAACCAATCAGCACAAAAAAGGAAGCACATGACTAGATCACATGAGGGGCAAGGGAATCACATGACGGGAAACATGACTATGAGAACTTCAAAATAAAAGAAATCAAAACATGAACATAAAACCATTATGTTTTGTTAAATCTTTAAGCAATAATATTTTTATGTAAATATTGTGCAGTATTGATTAATATTATTATTTAAAAATGTTTTGCAATAATAATGTTCACCGACAAATCCTGTACTTTAAAAAAAAAAAAAAAAAAGATTCATTTTTATCTCTAACGGTCACTGTTGACTTCTTGTTAAATCTCCAGGATATTGCGCATGCAGCAAGCGGTTGAATCTGAAACAGGAAGGGTGACACATCTCACTCTCGCTCCTCAGACACACACAGCGATACACAGGCCAGCAGCGCTAAACCAGAAGCCTTATGGGAAACTTGGGTGGCCTCTTGTCTCATAACTGAAGGGTTGTAATATTAATCGAATGTGATAAGAGTTTCTGAGGGCTTCTCTAAGGGTTGTGAGGGAGTTCATCAGAGTGGCTGTGTATCTCTCCGCTACACACACATACAGGCTTTGCCCTTCAAACACCGCTGTAACCACAGCCAGGTGTTCGCCCCGAGCCATGCTCACGTCTTCAGGCTTGAAGATGCTGATGTAATCGCTCTGTCCTGTGAACCGCAAAAATAGAAAAAGTAGTATGCTTTAAGTCCGACTCCAGCATGAGGATGATAAAAGTAGAAAAACACACCAACAGCATCTTGTTCAGTGCTTTTTTTCAATGCAGAGATTCTGCAAATATGTCATTTTATTCCCTGGAGAAATAGCTATACAATGATGGCAATGCATTTTCGAGGATGTGAGGGCAATATCAATTAATGTATTCA